>NC_134095.1:52529418-52873584 GCF_000715075.1 Nicotiana tabacum | reverse complement strand
TTTGAAATTATATGAAATCACACGTACAAAACCCATAACCCAGCTATACTTGGTCAATTTCTACCAAAAAGGTTTGAACATTATGTAAAAGCCATCTGCTCTATTGTTCCCTGTTGACTTATAGAAATGACAAAAACAATAGAAGAAAAATAAATTTACAGCGAAAAAAGAATCTTCATTGGCTTTTGATCACGCCCAACTATGCCTTATAAAAGGACAATGTGGTCGTTGCAAATATAATCCGGTTTACAAGTCCGGAGTCGAATCCCACAGAGAACTAAGGCTTAGCTACAACTGTTCAATATTGCTAAGAAGACAAGCTCTAACAATTCCTAAGTTATAAATATTAAGATTCTTATATCTAATTAATTAAATAATTAAATTAGTAGATTAACAACTAAAGATACTACGGGTTGGAGAGAAGATTAAGGAGGTCTAGAGTTAAAATTTCCTCAATTGTCGGAATCCTTCCCTCTATGTCTTCTATAATTTTGCCTAAGTATTCTCTACCGATAATGAGCACTTTGCGTGTTGTAATTCTCTCCCGAGTAATCACAACAATTTACTAGACGCACTTTCCCGAGCTACGCCAGCTGGCTTTTAATACAACTCACTTCAGATCGCACCCAAGGCTTTGTTATCCCTAATCCCGCCTTTAAACCCTCAGTTATAGATCCCTCTTAAACTTTGGGAGTGGTGTTGTTCAACAATCACCTAAATATGCACTCTCTCCCGAGTTATGCACACTAAATAGGCATAACTAATTGAGGATCATGTCAATTAACTACAACAAACACGTAGTTGAACAAATAGAGATTAAACTGGCAAACTATATTAACATAATCAAGAAGTTCATCCTTCAATAGGTTCCATCAAAACCCTAGACAAAGGATTTAACTACTCATGACAATGGGTAAATAAACTATAAAAATATTCATGATCAAAATTGCAAGAAAAATAAAGAGAAGAAGAAAATATGATGTTTTGGGTGATCTCTCACGCTTGTTTTTCTTGCCAAAGTACTCTCTAAAATATTACATGCCTCCCTTGGGCGAGTTCTATTGTTTAATATAGGGTTTTGGGCTAAAAATCCCGTGTTTTGCACTTTGGTCCCTAAAATTTACGCGTCTTGCCGCGGTCCTACTGCGGTTACGCCAGGACCGCGGCCAGAGTGGCCTTCAGAATTTGCAACAATGTTCTGTCGCGGTCCTACCGCGGTTACGGTTTCGACCGTATTTTTTCACCCTGTTCCGTTTGGAATTTGGAAAAACGTAAAACATAAAAATTGTAGCCCTTTGAGTTAGATTTCCAACCATATATTGTGGAGCCCAAATAAAGTTTTGAGCTAAAGGTTATGTGCATTTTACTAGACAATACACAATATACCTACTCGGGTCTTCGTTTTGTTGTTTTATCAACCGTTGATCCCCGAATACAATCTCGGCTTAATTTCTTAGGCTTTTACTCAGACTTCAAAGCTTCAAATCACTTAAATTCATTCCATAACATCTATATAGCTCGGAATCACTCCTACAGAGCATAAAACACACTATTAGTGCAAAACGCTAGCGATTAAAGCGCAAACTCAACTAAAGTGCAGTAAATTAGAGTATAATAATCGACTAAAATACGTAATTATAACCTATCATCAGCTTTTTGATTACATAATGTCATAGTGGGAGATTCTTTAACACCAAATAATTGGAAACCACATATTAAAGCCTATCCAATTTTATTACTACTATTTTATCTCTAAAAGAATAATGCACTGTAGTACATTAAATATTAGGAGTAATATTTGGTACCAATGATTCGAAGCCAACCGTCACAGAATTTTTCAAGTCCTTTGGCATTAAAAATGAAAAAAAAAAAACATCCAAACGTTCCCCACCATTCACTGATTTCTTCCAAGTTACAAATAATGGGTGTTCAATTCTCATCAAAAGCCTTAGGAGGTGGCTGCTCTTTGTTGCAGTGAGCCACCAATGTATCAAAGCAGTAAACAAACATTTCAACAAAAGGAATTTGAAGGCCATAAGAAAGATAAATAACTACAATGAATACAATAGCTTAGCAGATCCCATAATATAGAGATTCACCCTATTACATAAATAATTACTCACTCATAGTGATTGAAAATTTAAACATGAGGAAATTCCTAACTAGATAGACAAAGCAAAAAAAAAAAATCAACAAACCTACACTGAAGCTGGTGCGTTTTTTTTCAAAGAAGACAAACCTTTTTTTGTTTTTTTTTACGTATTTGTACATTATGGTCCAAACACACCAGAAGCAACAGATTTTATATATAAATATGCAGAAGTTTGATTTCATAAATACACACAACACATATACATATACATATACATATACATATACATATACATATACATATACATATACATATATATATATATATATATATATATATATATATATATATATATATATATATATATATATATATATATATATATATATACACACACACACACACACACACATGATGCTATGCTTTTTTTATGCAGCAAACAGGTAACATCTAACTTAAATTTTCAGATTTAAACACCTAATAGAGAAATCAGATAAAGAAGATCTAGTAGCCAAACATAATGAACACACATAAATCAAACATAGCTTCAGCCAAAACAGTTCAAACTTTCATTCAAACAATTAATAGGGAATTACAAGTGAGCAATCACATACCTAAATGCAAAACACAACATTCAAGGACCAAATGGAGGTCTGAAAATAGGGGAAAATGAAGCTCAACAAATCAGCGAGGAAATCGACAGAAAACCAATGGCAAACCCGCAGCTTCGAGAACCGAAATCAACTCAATCCAAACCCATTTTTTGAGAACCTAGAATCAACAAAAAATACTAAAAAAAGGAACGTTTTTGATTTTATTTTTTTTTTTGATTTCTTTCTTCTGAAGATATGAAGTAAACTCGACTCAAAAATGAACTCAAACAATGATGCCTTTGTTTGTATGTGTTTTTGAAGAAATAAGCAGACTCAAACTAAGAAAATTTAAGAACCCTAAAATTTTCTACTCACTCCTTCGGAAAATTTCCTAGATTTTTTGTCCCGATTTTTCTCTATTTTGCTCTAACCTAGCACATAAGACTTATCTCATATATATAGCCTTCAAAACTTTCAAAAATCTGCCGAAATCCGAAAAATTCTTCAGGTTTTTTGAACAATTTTGGGACAAATGGAGGGCGTGGATTGATTCACATCTATCCACGACTCCCATTCATCCAACAATTGTCCTTTCTGTATGAAAATTCGTATGATTTAGGAGAGAATATTCGCAATTTCTGACAGATCCATTGGGAAATAGAGGTGACGTGGAGGGGAGGGGACCATTTGGGTGAACTCGTGCGAAACTCAGGTGAGTTGAAGCGGAATCGGTCGAAGAAGATGAAGGAACAGTGAGGGTGCGCCGTTTTCAGTGTTATTTAAGGTTTGGTAATCGGGAAAAATGTTTATAAGATGGTTTATATATTAAAGGCAATGGGCGGGTCAAAAACGATGGGTCAGGTCCGATTTTTGGAACTGAGGCGGTAAAGTATTGGGCTGGGGAATTAAATTTGAGGGGAACAATTTGGGACAAATGTGAAATCATCCCACCTTTCAAGACATGTAATTCCTTTTTTCTTTCAATTCTTTTGAAAATTAGATGGCGTTCTGTAAATGTGAAAAAATAAAAGCAGTTTTTGCATTTTTCAACCAAATGTCAACAAAGAAATTTTTCCAGAACAAAGTTCAAGAAAAGCTTCTCAGAATTTAGTTGAAACAAACTTTTTGGCAAAGAACTAAAAGTAATTTTACAGAAATACATTTTCAAGATTTTGAACCAAACGCACTTCCACGGATATTTTTAAGCTTCAATTTCAAGTTAACTAATTATAAAAATTGTAAACATTACTTAAATCTATATTAAAAGTGGAAAATCAATAAACTAAAATTAAAGACAAAAAAGTGAAAATGAGCTATTTTTTTGTGATTTTCAAATTTTATAAAACAAGTAATTATGGATTAACTCTAAAAGTGTAAAAATAAATCCTAAATGCAATGCATGATATTTTTGTTATTTTCATGATTTGAATAAAAATTAAACAAGCAAGAAAAATGTAAACAATTAATAAAAATCTACAAAATTTCTAAAAATAGTAAATAATCAATAAAAAATCTATTTTTTTAGATTTTGTATGAGTATTTCATGTATGGAAAAAATCACGTGCTCACAACTAGCTCCTCATTTTTAACTTCAAAGACTTTTACCTTTTCGACCAGGCTAGAATGTTCCCGCCTCAGGATCAAAGCTTCCCTCTGAGCCCTGTTCAGATCGGCTTGATGGTCCTTGATGGCCCCGTCTTGTTGCTCACTAAGGAGCTTGTACATATCTTTCTTTCAAGCCTACTCCTTGAAATCAAACTCGAGTTGGTTGATTTTGGAGCGGAACTTGAGGAAGCTCTCATGGTGAAGCACCAAGGCCTGCAAAGCAACAAAAATAGTAAGAGATACTGAAACCTAAGTGGAATCCACAAAGGAGTATTGATGGCTTACCCGGTTCAGCGCGTGTTTAGCCTCGTTGAAGAGACTCGACGCACTCACCTCGTTCATCTTTGCCTAGTCCTCTTCCGTCAACAGATATTGGAGGTAACTGGCTCTTCCCACTGGAGCAGATAAAACCTGAGCATCCTTCGGAACCGTAAGAATGACTATTCTTTTGTAGTCAAGGTCCACACTCGAAGCAGTAAATTGATTCACTAGTTTTGGGCTCGAGCTTGGTCCGTCAGTTTCCGAAGGCACGTCCTTCTTTGGGACCTCCGAGTCACCCAGCCCGATAAAATCGTCCAAATTGGACATGTTCATGCCATCAAAGTAAGAACAGAGGGGGTCATCTGCACCTTGTGCTCCTTAACTTGATTTCTCTTTGCCTACTTGGGCCTCATCGAGCATAGAATCGGTGTAGGAGGGCGTCTAAACAATTTTAATCACACCAGTAGCCTCCTTCAAGGAAGGAGCATTTTTCTGAGAGGTCGCAACCTCCATCTTAACTTTGGCCTCTCGGATTTGAAGGGGCTCGACCTCATGGTTCTTCTCCTCGGTTGTCGTCGGCTCCCCAGGAGGGGTTGATCCGTGGGCAACAAAAATATCATCCTCTTCAGACTCATCCCTGAGCCGGAGAAGCAAGTCACAATTCGACACCCGGGAGTTGGTGCTCTTCTTTGGCTTTATCTCAGAACCCGGGGAGCCTGAATACTTTCTTTTCTTCTTCTTCGTTTGCTCCGTAGTAGCTCCGAGCTATCCCATAATTGAGGGATCAACGGACAAGAACACATACCCATCCCCTTCCAAAGGCCTAAGTTTGGTGGTCTTAGGCAAACCTACAAAAGAAAGAAGAAAGGTTAGTTTTATGTGAGTTATAATCACGGTAATAGATATTCAAAGGACAACCTTAATGTGAGAACGGGCCTCCCATCAGCCCTTCAAAAGCTTGCACCATGAGCGCTCGATGTGTGACATCTTCTTGCAAATTCTTTCGATCCACTCCTTGAGATGAGGGACCATATTTGGAACCTGGGTAACAGCTGCACAACCAAAAATATGAATAATAATAAAGGAAATGAAGAAAAATTGACACTAAAGTGAGGTTGCACTTACGAGATGTATTCCACTTCTCGGGGAATGGCATGAACTCGGGAGGATCAGATCCTCGATTTTTACCCGAATAAAATGCCCATGCTAGCCTCGATCCCGATCCTCGTCGATGCTCTAAAAGGGGGCCTTTGTGGCCCGGCAAGTGAGCTTGATTAGTCCCCCTAAAAAAATCCGAAGACTGTACAAACGGAGTAGATAGTAGAGGTTAAACCGAGAGGATTCAATGTGGTTCACAAAATAACAACGGAGGATCACGATCCTCCAAAGAGATGGGTGAATTTTCCCGAGGCACACCTCATACCTCTTATAGAAGTCCAAAATCAACAGGTCTATCGGGCCCAGTATGAAGGGGTAAGTGTAAAAACTTAAGTACTCATCCATGTAGGTAGTAATATCATCCTTGGGCTCGGGGACTAATATGTCATCCCCCCTTTTACTGTCCTCTCGGACTACAAGAAGGACATCTTTGGTAATCGAGCATATGTTATTAGAACTTTTCTTTGTCAGCAACCTTGTCTTTGGCATCACAGTCTACACGCGCGGTGTTATCTGCGCACGCAACGCTATTGGCATCTGCCTGCGACTAGGCACTGGCGAGGGATATTAGTGGGGCGACAGAGGCATATGTGCGTTGTCACTTGGCGCAGCCAAGACCACGGGATTGTCCGTAGTGCTAGGCGTTGGGAGACTTTCTAAGACGCCACGGGGCACGTCCAAGGGGTCATGGGGCATGGCTGGAAAGCCGCCCATTACAGTAAGCATAATTTAGTTTTCTTGATATTTGTGAACACCCTCTCCCCCCCCACCCCGTATTGTATTGTTGTGGGCTTTACTGTAATTCTATTGTCTTAACGATGTTCTATAGTTCTATGTTCTCTAGTATTGAACTTGATTGGCTTCAACATATATAGTGTACTCTCATTATGTGTATTTGACTCGAATGGATTCTGTCCTTCTTAAGCGTTACCTGACTCTCGTGTTATCTTTGAATTTTTTATAGTTTCGTCTTCCATGAGTCCCTGTATCACCTTAGATTTTTTTGAGCCTTCTTGAGATGATTGATGTTTGCCTAGAACTTGAGTGTGTTAAGTCTCTCATATTTGAACTAAGTGGGTATTTGTAAGTTGATTTAGACTATGCCTAATAGTATGCCTACTTTTAAAAAGTCCTGTTTGATTACCAATTAGTTGTGACCATGCCTTCTTTATATTTCATATTTGGTGCAATCATGTACAAACTGCTAACTTTCCTTAGAATTAATCCATGATTGTTTGAATTATATTGCATGTCAATACTGTCTAAACTTTCAGATCAAGCATGACTTATGTTTCTATACCTTTTGTGAACCCCGACAGGGTATTGTTGTTCCATGCTTACTGTAATTCTGTTATCATAATGAAACCCTGCCTGCTATTGTTAAATTTGCTTGAGACCAATACCTTTGGGCAACCCTGAATGCATAACTGAACTTGTCATGTGTGATCAACCTGCAGAATCTCTAGTTTCTTTGGGATTAAGTGAATGTTGGTTGTCACAACCCAAAAGTCATTAAAGATCGTGATGGCATCTAACACCACTGTCAGGCAAGCCAACAATTTTTTTATTAACTTAATTATTCAGTTTAGTATTTGAAATTCCAATTTCCTTCAATTTAATAGTAAAAGATGGAAGTTATAGAGTAAATAATAATATTTTAATAATTTCAATATTGAACAATCCCTAATACCCCAAAACCCGGTGTCACAAGTGCATGAGCATCAACTAGAAAGATAAAATAAAATACAACATTTGTCTGGAATACAAATTAGACAGGAAAGATAAATATAAGTCTGAAGGAGACTCTGCTGACTGCGGATCGTAACATGGAATGCAACTCACCTAAGTCCCCGCATTAACCACACCTCTGCACCCACAAGGCCACTAAACATATATGTTTCTGCATAACAAAATGTGCAGCAAGTGTAGTATGAGTACGTAAATCAACGCGTACCCAGTAAGTATCCAGTCTAACCTCGAAGCAGTAGTGACAAGGGTTCAACTCCGACACTTACTATGGGTTATAAATAATATATCAATGATATAACTAAGCATGGATTACATAGAACGACTGTAAGCTTAATATCATGAAGTAAGTAAACAATTCTTTTATTAATAAGAAATTTCCAAATTTATTTTTCATCATTTAACAATTTATATCTCAGGCCAATGAAACAATATCAATTATTAGAAATTTTCAAGCAAACCAATTCAGTCATGCACAAATCATGCCGAGGCCGTACGGCCCGATCCAACATAAATATTTAAACTGTGCACTATCTAGGGTCGAACGGTATGAACCAACATATAAATATAAAGTGTGCATTACCGAGGGTCAAATGGCACGAACCATAGATACGTCAATTTAACCTACCGAGGCAAACTGCCCACTCCCATGAGAGTAGTGAAAATTTACCCCGCTCGTGGAATATAGTTGCGACACGGTTGAACATAGATTTTCTCAAGTTATTATAATATTTCTCAATTCCTTTTCAAAAAAATACGAAATTTAAATGAAAGCTTTTAAAATCTCAAATTCCTCCATTCCTACTCTTTTCAAGGCAATTAATAAGCAAACTCAATCTTGCTTCTTCTCAAGGCAAATAATAAACATAAGTCTAATAACAATATCAACAAGGCATGGTGTAAAGCTAAAACTACCTAGACATAGGCATAGCTAGTAGCTACGTACTGATTCTCGTCACCTCGTGCGTACATAGCCCCCACAAAAAGAAGCATATATTAATTTAGTTCACCGATGGGGTTAATTTCCTCTTACAAGGTTAGAAAAGAGACTTACCTCGCTCCACAACCAAATTCAAGATTCCAATAAACTTTTGCTTTGCGAATTCATTCCCAAAAGCCTCAAATCTAGTCATAAACAATTCGATATACTTAATACAAATCGTAGGGTTTAATTCCATATGAATTTACTAATTTTTCGGATTAAAATCTGAAATTCATTAAAAAAAATTGACAGTGGGACCACGTCTCGAATCCTGAAAAACTCACAAAATCCGAACACCCGTTTCGCTACGAGTTCAACCATACAAAAATTATTGAATTCCGGTATTAGATTGGCTTTCAAATCTTAAATTTTTGTTTTCCGAAGATTTGATAAAAATCTGATTTTTCTACCATAAATTCAAGGATTTATGATGTAAATGAGTATGGAATCATGAAATATAATCAATTTCGGATAAAGAATACTTACCCAACTCAAACACGTGAAAAATGCCTCCAAAATCACCTATAACCGTGGTCTAAAACTCGAAAAATGAACAAAAATGTCGGACTCTGGCCATATATATTCTATCCAGGTAAGTTGCATATGTGAGATGCGACTTGTCTCAAAATTTTCAAGCCAAAAACTGCTTTACCAGCCTTCATTTAATCGATCATAACTTTCTGTACAAATGTTCAAATGATGAATGGTTTAACTTTCTGGAAACTAGAATCAAAGGACTACAACTTTCAGTTTGGAAAATTTTCGAATTTCTTATAGATTGCGAGATATAAGCTTTCAAAGTTGGCTCCACACATCAGAAATTTCTGGCGAACACCTTCTGCAACAGAAAATTCCAGCAGCTCCCTTTGTCTGATCCATTCCGTTAACCTTCCGAAATCCACCCGAGGCCCTCGGGACTAGGGGTGTTCATGGTTCGGTTTGGGTTGGTTTTCCCCTAAAAAGAAACCAAACCAAGTAGGTCAGTTTTTCAAATATTGGAACCAAACCAAACCAATTAAATCGGTTTTTTATCGATTCGGTTTTTGTCGGTTTTTCGGTTATTTATCAGTTTTTTTTCTTAAATATGAGACACATACTACCAAATACATATTCTGATGACTATATTTTCAATGTAACACTATCAAATCAATTGCTCTTTGAGAAATTTATCATTTACCAAGATATATTGATGATAATTGAAGTAAATAGTGATGAATAATTTAAGTACTAAATTAAAAATTTATTATTTTTATCATGAAATAAAATCTTGTACTTAGCAAAAGAAAACAACCAATCAAACTAGAATGTAAAGGCAAAGAATTAGATTATTATGATAGCAAAGAACTAGACTAAAAATACAAACGACTAATATGTACGATAAAATTTTAGAAACTTTATATAAAAATACACACACACATATATATATATATA
Organism: Nicotiana tabacum; assembly: GCF_000715075.1. Lineage (NCBI taxonomy): Eukaryota > Viridiplantae > Streptophyta > Magnoliopsida > Solanales > Solanaceae > Nicotiana > Nicotiana tabacum. The sequence goes on along the minus strand of NC_134095.1, from coordinate 52,863,716 downwards.
ATAAATTTAAATAGCTACTTTTATAGTCGGTTTGGTTCGGTTTTTTTGGTTATTTGTTGACCAAAAAACTAAACCAAACCAAATTTAATTGGTTTTTAAAATTCAAAACCAAAACCAAACCAAACCTAAAAAGTATCGGGTTTTTTGATCGATTTGGTTTGGTTTTCGGTTTGGTTCGATTTTTCGGATTTTTATGAACACCACTACTCGAGAACTTAACCAATTATATCAAAATCTCCCAAAACATGATACAAACTCGCTTGAGGCCTCAAATCACATCAAACAACATTGAAATCATGAATCACACCTCAATTCAAGCTTAATGAACTTTAGACTTCAAGCTTCTACACTCGATGTCGAAACCTATCAAATCACGTCCGATTGACCTCAAATATTGCACAGAAGTCACATTCGACATTACGAACCTACTCCAACTTTCGGAATCGGAATTCGACCACGATATCAAAAGGTCCACTTCCGGTCAAACTTCTTAAAAACATTCAAATTTCTAACTTTCGCCAAATGACTCCAAAATAACCTACGAACCTCCAAATCCACTTCCTGGCATGCTCTTAATACAAGAATCACCATATTCCCACACTCAAAATCCCAAACGAACATTGATAACATTGAAATGCACTTCAACCCAAATTTATGAAATTCTTTCAAAATGCCAACCTTCCACAATAGGCGCCGAAATGCTCCCGAGCCATTCAAAACCCGATAGGACATACGTCCAAGTCCAAAATCATTATACAAACCTGTTGGAACCTTCAAATCCTGATTCTGAGGTTGTTTACTCAAAATCAACCTGTACGCGGCAAAATTAGAGGACTTGATTTCTAACTGTCAAGTCATTTTGGAAGAACGCCTCAAGACCCCGAGGGCGGGATGCCACGACCGAGTTCCCGACCTCGGGGCTCATCAAGTCCTGACTTAGAAAAAATGGAGATCGAAGCTAGGACAAAGGGGGCAGCTCCCAAGGTACACGGCTAGGCCTGACAGGGCTGGCCTATACAGAGCCTATGCTGAGGCATCGCATCAAGCCATCCCATCTCCATACTTTGTAATTAATATCCACCTACTGATAGCCGAGCTCCCCTCCTATATAAAGGGGAATCGCACTACCTTGTGATGGACTGATGTTGCTCCATTTCTCCACAAGTGCAATAATATATATCTCTCTTTTTCTTTCTAACTTGTTCGTTCTCACTGGCCCAATGTCACCTCGATATTCATCGCGTTCTTACTCGTTCTTCATTGTATGCCTTAGCATTTTCCATAAAGAGCCTTGTTTAATTATACTTTCAACTGTTATCCCATCCCCGACTGTCCCCGATAGCTCGAGATCGACCCCGACGTCGACCCCAAGGTCTTTCATCGCTTAGACATATACCCGGGCAGCAGGCCCTACGGTTATATTACTATCTCGTTTTATCTTTCTTTTCATCATCAGATTCCATATTATTAGCATCAACTGCTCTAAAAACTAGCTCGAGAATAGATCACGTATTTTTAGAATCCCATCTTCAAATTTAATTATTGTTACCATTTTCACGGTAAATAGTTTGGCGCCCACTGTAGGGCTAAAAATAATAGTGATTATTTTCTTGCTAGTTTCATTACACAAACGCACATTATCTTTCACACTTTTTCTTGTCCAAGATCTCTTGATTTCAGGTCAAAATGCCTGGCTCGGTAAGCAAAGTCGAGAACAACCACCCCAAAAATCACAGCGGAAATGGCGAGGCTGTTCCAATGGCTGACACGACGCCGCGGAACCCCGATAATGCATCTGGACCAATTCCAGCGGACACAGATTCATAGGACGCACAGCAAGTAGACGAAACTCCTCACACAGACAGGAGCATTCAGCATATCGACCAATAGGAAGCCCGACAAACCCCAACTCAGGAAACACAGGAAGTTAGCCTTCTTGATATTTTTTAAATGTTGCAGGCATAGCAGTTGGCTATCGCTCAGCTACAGAGCCATCCGATGACTCCCAGCATGGCAGCGCCAAAAACAACTCCTCTAAACGAGTACCCAAAAGACCAAGCAACGACGGATCGATAATAGACCTCGCCATAGCGAAGGTGCTCAGGGATCTCTCCAAAAGGATCGAGCCAGGTTCATGGAGGTTCATCCAATAGCTCCCCCTAGAGGCAGCGGTCTCGGAACCCGCTTCACGGAAATTTGGAACACCGGAACTCCCTAGGCGCGATAGGACCTCGGATCCCGACAAGCGCACCACCACTTACACATGCGCGGAGAAAGGCAGCGGCTTTCAAGCCGATAGGTTCGAGCCCGTCTCGCTGGAGAAGCTCGGAGAAACGCTCTCGAAAGAAACCATGATGTGGTTTCGCAGCCTATCGACTGACCTCACATACTCGCTCAACGCAGAAGCATACGTTGATGCCATCGGAGCAGTAAGGGGAGAGCCCGATACATCGGAGGCCGAACAAAGAGAGAATGAAACACCTCATGAAGTCACACCTCATTCCCCGACAAGACGAGTGAGATAGTCACCGGTTTCAGATGATTGGGCAACACAGGTCTTCGCCTGAAGTTTAAACGAGGCATGCTCGATGACCCCAGGTATTTTCAAACGACGCTTAGTTAGATACCCAGCTAAGACCTGGCCGTATGCCTGTACCCAGCACCGATTACGAATCAGGGCCATGGACAATCATTCGGGAGCCTCTACGGGCCCGGTATACCCAAGCTGGCCCCCAGCGAAGAAACTAATGCCAAACAGGTTAAGATACCATCCATGCGCCACGAATGGGATGAATGCCACAAGATGTGACCTATCTCACAACGGTAGGGAAATGTTTCGAGGGCAACATCCTCGAGGAACTGTTAGTGGAACCAGATCTGACAAGGTGCAACCGGCAGAGGAACACCGCCCAGCGGAGTACGACTTCAGCATTGTCATGCCAAACATCATGATCACCATAAGCGAAACTAGGGACGTTGAGCGACTCAGGCCTGTTCGCCCAAGAACCTTTCAAAATGATCACCACCCAACGCGGGAACCGCAGGGAACACGCAGTCATGGGGTCAAAAATGACCCCCATCTCGAAAAGACGACAGCTGTGTTGCTCGATGAAAATTGCCGTCGATTACCATCGAGCGGATAGGTTCGAGTCCAGCCCCAAGGAAGGAAGGCAACCGGGAAGGATGAAGTGAAAAAGCCACGACGTATTGCTACAACAGTGAAGGAGTAGTGATGCCCTCCGAAGACTCATAAAACGGAAAGTGAAAATATTCGCCATCATGAAAAGACGGGTCCAGGGAAGTATTCCGGAAGACACCCTTACATCCAGGGAAAAAGACATCGATACTTCGCCTCGGCATCATACTGATGCATTAGTAACGCTCTCCCTCATTTGATCTATTTTCAAGTAAAACATGTGTTTATGAATTCATGTGGTTCAATCTCGTGCAATAATGATGTTGAGCCAAAGTCAATAGGGCGGTCTAGGCTAACGGACCAAATAACTCCCGCATCCCGAATCCCTCGCAAAATCCTGATGACGAATTGCCACAAAGACCATCCTCTTAATATGGCCCGTATGGGCTCAGGCCAGGACATCGAGCTCTGTACCATCGGAGGAGGTGCAAAGCACAGACGTGGTATTCAAACGACCACCGGCATACCACACGGAGACAGCGTCCGCCCCATTTTGCCAAAATCGTGGAACCCCTCGCAAAGGGCAGAACAAAAATAAGTCGACAGAAAGCAATATACAATGAGAGGAAATTCTTCACCATGTGATGCATCTCCAGCATCAATGCCCCTACCCTCGAAAGGATCAAAGGATAAGCAAACCACATCTTTGGCCAAACCTGATAAGACACAGCGGATGGTTGTATCGGGGCTCACGCCTCGGAAGGAAAAACGTACCGAATCTCAAAACGTCGCCTACGCGTCCAGCGGTGAGGAAGAACTACTTTATTTCCTTGTTTTTTTGCTAACCTGTATACAGACAGTTAGCCAGGATATTCGGAGGTTCTTACTCTACCCGGAGACCCCTAGGCCTTAAAAAAGAGGCACGCTTTTCCCCCTCGGTCAGGCTTCCGCCCCAAAGAGGGTCTTGTCAACGAGATTATTAGCGAAGCAACGTACCCCCAGAGGAGGATCTGATAAGGTCACAGGCTTTCTTCTACAGTCCAACGACGAGTGATGATCTGCTTCTAAAGGCATTATCCCTCGGGAGAACCGGGAAACGGCAGACTAAACCCCAATCGGGAATTATGTACCGAATGGAATGGTCCGAAAAGTCGTGCCCGCACGGGACGAGCTCACAACAGTGAAACAATGTATGTCTGCACCAAGCAATAAAAGGATATCTTTTCAATATCTTATTCTCCAGACAAGGAAATCTCAAGTATACCCCCGACAGGGACCTCTCCATTGAACACGTCCCGAGATACTCGGAGACTTAGCGTCAGCAATTCAGCACCTGCGCGACCCCAGGGTCAAAACTCCAGGCTCATAAAGCCCTTACAAGGCAACTCCGAGCTCATGAAAAAGGGTCTTCACGCTTAAACAAACTCGATGACTCGGAGACTTTCGTTCATCGCCAATCACCATACGCTGGAAAACTTGAAACTATAAGTCCCCTAGCGGGCAGACTCTGCATAACTAGATCTACTCTATATTACAACAAAAATTGTAAGACCTCAACATGCATGACAAACTGTAAGACCTCAACAGGCATGAAAATCCCGAAGTCTAGGCTATACGTCGCATGATATAAAAGCAAGAAGGCCCGAGTCGAAGCCTGACTCGGAGACTAACCCTAAATGACCGGGCAAAGCTCAGAGGCCCCAGCATTTGCTCACGTCGAGGATCGCACTTAAGATCCCCCGTGCCTGTCCGATCCATTCTGTATCTACGAGGATTCTGCCAAACACCGAAACCAGCCTACCTGGTCAAAAGCAATAACAGAAAAAAGATGTAGAAGAAGTAAAGCTTCAAGATTCCTCTTCTATTACATATGCAAAAAAGGCACACTCTCCATCTACAGACATGCTCTACATATATCAAGAACAAAGTGACAAAACGGCAAAATCTACGCTCTGATCCAAAGGGATACAGCTTGTCGGGTTCGCTCTTTGCCTTGTCATCAAGAAGTGATTGCGTATCGCGCTCGTCTGCCCTTGCTCGATCCAATTCCTCTGAGATAGTGATTCCCCTCACACCAGTCTCCTCGAGTACTTCTCTTCGGGATCTGCAATAAACATATTCCTCGTTCCTCTTCTCCCGGTCAAGGGCTCGCTTCAACTCGGCTTGAGCGTCCACAGCGTCTTTCATACAAATCTCCATCTCCCGATCAACATTGGTTTGGCTTAGCACCGCTTCAGCCCAAACATCAATTATTTCAGCCCTGATCTTCGAGAGATCAGACTCGAGTTTCCCGATCATATCCGCTTGGACTTTGGCATTATCATGAGCCAAGCGAAGTTGGGCTTCGAAGGTAGGGACCATGGCCGAGGCACCTGCCTCCTCTAAAGCTTGAGCTTGCACCTGAGCCCTTAGCTCACCACAGGCTGTTCTGACGTGGTCGATGTCGCCCTTGAGGTACTCCAAGGCCTCCGTCCTTTTTTGCAGCTAATATAACAAAAAAGGGGTTAACCTTAAGGTCCAAGGAGAGCAAACACGAGTTGCAGAAAGTTACCTGCTCTGTCAAATAGCTCTCGTAATTTGAGCTCCGGTATGCCTCGTATCACCAATGCTGCAACTCAACCTCCTTCTTCTCGCTAACGAGCTTAAGGGACTCTCCCTCATCCAGAATTTTCTGAAGCCTAGCCTCTTGACAGAGCAGCTCAGACATAAGCCTATCACAAGCCTGCATAAGAAAAGTTCAATAAAGGGAAAGGACACGGGATATAGGGGAACTGCGCTTAAACTCACCACAAAGTGAAGCCAACGGATTTCTTCGAAGTCGGAACACACTCCTATTGATCATTCCTCTTCGGCCCCAGGAGAACCGACCTCAGGCACAGTACGTTCACTTAAAGGAACCGTCGATCGGAAATCAGGTACTCTGGGAGCAGCAAACTCAGATGATGCCCTCTCCTTGGAAGCACGGTCCTGATCAACACTACTAAAAGCTCTATCACACCGCAGATGTCGATCCTTCTTATTGCCATCATCCCTCGGCTCGGAGGCCGATGACTCTTTCCCCTCTATGGAAGAGCACTACCTCATCCCAAGGAACTGCCCGGTATCTGCAAGAGGCGAATCCAGTACAAATGAAGGGGGAAAACATTACCTCAAATATACGAAGGCCAAGGCAAAGGCAGCATGCACACATACCTTGGTATTTCTCTCCCCATCTAGCATGGAATATAGCTCGCCACCGACGCTCATCGTAGAATGAATGGGTCACCAGCCTCCAGACCCAGCCGGGCAGGTCGAGGACTTTGCCCGGCGTCCATGAAGTTGCTGCAACAAGGGAGACAGCGTTATTACTCAATTGATTTTTTCTATTGGAAAATCTAAAAAAGTGCCAGACGCTCCACTCACGTGCATAATTCCACCCTTCGAGAAATGGCAAAAGCTCCACGGGGATAATGTCGACCGTTCGGACCCGAATAAACCAACCGGCCCACTCTCGACCCCTGTCCTCTTCGTCGTCAACTACAGAAAGTGTGGATGAACAGCACCTCAGGGTTAGCAGGCAAAACGACCCCATCAAGGGTACCGAATGCGAAAGGATTTAGATATACGCTCAAGAATCCATCAGTAGAGTCCGTGGGGGAAGCACCTGCAGTGCTACCCCCTCACTCTATCCACAGTATTTCCTCACCATCTCCAGATGGTCCTCTCTTATCAAACACGCCGTCTTCAGAGCAAACTCCCTCGGTTCCTGAGCACCGGGAGCAATACTCCTCGTTCCCTGTCGGATCAGCCCCGAAGTGGTTTCCATGACTATGGTAAAACTAACAAGTCAAAGCAAGGGCGTGCACCAACACTTTTTGCGCCTGAAGAGATGAAGTACCCTATGCCAAAGCGAAAAAGTGGCTATTTGAAAAATAGTGAGGTCTTGCAAAGAAGCTGAAGCCGCCCCATATATATGCAAGAAGTAGCGACGACTCGCCTACTCGGAGTGAGCCCCGAGAGACCTACAGCCTCGATACAGATCGACGGGGTCATATCCGATCCCGAAAGCATCCTTCGACGAGAAGCCAAGGTTCAAGCAATTGTCCGTATTATCTCCAACCTCGAGACAACGCTCTACCCCGAGGATCCCTTACAAGGAGAAGTCGGACTTTGGGAAGCTTTCAACGCCATCACTCGACGCAAGGCAAGTACCTGGTTTCATGGTTCCCTCTTTATAAAAAAAGGAATAAACATAGGAAGCTCCGATCACTAAAGCTCCACGAAGGTCCGAGGCAGCGCCAGGGTACAGTCAACTACTCAGCAGAAGTCTATCCTATACATTTCAAAAAGGGATATCTACATCAAGATCAAAAGGGACCCCCGGGTACCCGAAGCTAACCTTCATTCAGGATAACATTCCCGAAGGCCCTAGAATTCGACACATTATCTCCATACAACTCGGAGGGCCTCGGTAGCCCGGGCCTATCAAATCAATCCCTGATTGGTCTGAAGTACGACGATGGGTTCGAAAGAGAGCCATGTCGATCAGCAGAGGATCGGAAATAATGTTTGTGCCCAAGTCAGATATCAGCAGTCAACAAATAAAAAAAGGCATTCAAAGGACCTCAAAGGGCATGAGAGCATACAGAAATGAGCAAACCAGAAGTCAGTAAAATATATTCTTATTCATAGAAATTCGTGTACAAACAGCCCTCGAAGGGTCATTACATACAATTACAAAAGCCTACAAAAGTCTACACCTAAAGCGGAGGAACGGAAGGATGTACATGTGATAAAACCCGAGCGCCCAGTCCACCCTCTAATATCCATCTCCGAATCAGCATCCTCGAGCGCCGCCCTTCGAGCACGCATCCTCGAGGGCGATTCCTTCGACCTCCACCTCTCATAGGTTCCCAGATCAATCCCTCAAGGAATTCCTACCGAAGAAGATGAAGAAGAAGAAAAGGAGGGAAATTAGAGGAGGCAAAGAAAAGAGACATGGCCCGCCGAAACCAAAGGTTGAAGATTCGGCAGGCCCCAGCCTCAACGGCCGGTAGTGCCACTTTATTCCTGGGGAAAGTAAAAACCCTAGGGATGAAGTTCCATACCAGGCCTAGGTAGGAGAGTGAGCAGTAGTGCATAATCCAAATGATTGTCTACAATAGGGGTAAATTGACTCCCCGTCCATCATCATCTCGGGCCAATAGCAGCAGCCACAGTGAACATGTTAATAACCACGGCAGTAGCAGGACAGTATGGTTATGCTCGACGAAGGGAAGCCCCGGTAGAAGGCCACAACACAGTCCAAGGAAGCTCTGCCAAACGGCCTTGAGGCCATGAACCCCAAACATAATGTTCAAAGATAGAAGAAGATGGTAAGGGGGAATAGGTAAACAAGCCAACAAAGGCACTGGGATAGGAAAGACAACACCAAAACACCCCCATTTATAGGGGTTACAATACAGTCATCAAGGCTTCGAAAGATTGACCGATGGACGCAGTTAATACATCCTTGGAAAAATGAACCGACGGCGGTACCTTCACCTTGGAGAGTGGGAATTAGGATTGCATTGAATGAAGTCAAAAATGCATGAGCTCGTGGATGCCCCAGTCGCCACAAAGCTCGTGCCAAGAGTCACATCATCGGAATAACGTTGCAGTAGGAGCTCAAGGAGTCAGAATCATTTCCTATCACTTCATTATGGGAAATGCAAAGACTATCTGTACGCGGCAAAATCAGAGGACTTGATTTCTTGCTGTCAAGTCACTTCGGAAGAACACCTCGAAACCCCGAGGGCGGGAGGCCACGATTGAGTTCCCGACCTTGGGGCTCGTCAAGGCTCGACTTAGAAAAAATAGAGATCGAAGCCAAGACAAAGAGGGAAGCTCCCAAGGTACACGGCTAGTCCTGACAGGGCTGACCTATACAGAGCTTATGCTGAGGCGTCGCGTCAAGCCATCCCATCTCCATACTTTGTAATTAATCTCCACGTACTGATAACCGAGCTCCCCTCCTATATAAAGGGGACTCGCACGACCTTGTAACGCACTGATGTTACTCCATTTCTCCACAAGTGAAATAATATCTCTCTCTCTCTCTCTCTTTTCTTTCTAACTTGTTCGTTCTTACTAGCCTGAGGTCACCTCGATATTCATCGCGTTCTTACTCGTTCTTCATCGTATGCCTTAGTATTGGCCATAAAAAGCCTTCTTTAAGTATACCTTCAACTGTTATCCCATCCCCGATTGTCCCCGATAGCTCGAGCTCGACCCCGACATCGACCTCGAGGTCCTTCATCGATCAGACCTATACCCGGGCAGCAAGCTCTACGGTTATATTACTATCTCGTTTTATCTTGCTTTTCATCATTAGATTCCATATTATTAGCATTAACTGCTCTAATAACTAGCACGGGAATAGATTACGTATTTTTAGAATCTCATCTACAAATTTATTTGTTGTTACCATTGTCACGGTAAACACAACCCTTAGTTAGATTCTTCCAACTTAAAGCTTTCGAAATGAGAATTCTCTTTCCAAATCCACTCCGAACTTCCAGAATTTCAATTCTAACCATGCGTAGTCAAGTCATAATACTTGAAATGAAACTGCTCATGGCCTCAAGCCGTCGAACGATACGTTAGAGTTAAAAATGATCGATCGGGTCATTACATTATCTCCCACTTAAACATACGTTCATCCTCGAACATGCTAAGAACTGCTTGGGATTGTCTGAAATTACTGTTTAACACATCGTGCACCTACCCGTGCTACCACAACCCAGTTGAGCATATTAGCTCGATCAAATTTGAAGATTCTCCCTTTTATTTAGTCAAGTTAGCCTTGGAGCCAAATTCCAACATCTGAAATTCTCTACCAGGTCTATTCCCAACATATAAACATCGTATAAATCATTCCACAATGTACCAATACATGATTGTATACTCTTACCGAATTCACACCATGCACCGCGTGTCGCGCCCCCTTTTTCTCGAAAAATTGGGTTTATGACATTTGGGAGGACAACTCATTCCCTTTTGGGAATTTGGGTTTGAATTGAAGAGTCACCACCTAATGATTAAGGTGCATTAGGACACCAAGAGGGTTTGATTTGAGTAGCTAGAGATTGGGAGGGCTTGAAATTATCCTAAGGGGAAGGTGTTAGGCACCCCTCAAGATCCACTAGTGTGGTTCCCGGCCAGACTATTGTTGTGAACTTAGGTGCAAATAATAGGTAAACAAATAAAGCTTCAAAGAAGAGGATATTTTCACATAAGGGTTTACAAACAAATAAAGTTGGAAAGAACTAAAAGAAAGCTGATTTTTTCTTAAAAGAAGAATTTGAAATTCTTTAAAAGAGATAAGAAATAAAGGAAAGGGGGTCCTAGGTTTATTAATAATATGGATCACCCCACACAATGCCCGATAATTACTCCTCAATGAGGGGTTACGTGTGGCATTATCGTGTGGTCATCATATCCATATCTACTCTTCCCACTCCATTAAGGTATTAAAGCGCGGAATGGTCTTGTTTTCTTATTGCATGCTATTAGCGCCCCAATCCTATTAGTCCCAGAGGCATTTAGGACTACTAATCCTAAAGGGAAGGGATATCGGCTTATTTATAGTTTCAATGGAAAAATTCTAAGGCAAAATGCAAGAACATGTATAGCAAATTGGGGGAAAGCACACAACAGGCAAAAAAGTCTCAGATATACCTCCTTTAAACAAAGAAGCACGTAATTTAGCATGACTTGCACATACTGTTTAGGGTCTGATTAAATACTGAACGTGAAAGAACTTAAAGGTTGAGGCAGACTAATTTATTACATAATTCAGATAAGAAGCCCGAATCAGGCCTGCCTGCTGGTTGTAGTTAATAGAACAGATTCAGTTTATAACTTTTATCCTAAGGCTTTCCTAAGTGACGGACAAGGATCATATAGGCATGATATCTATTGAATTCAGGAAGCCATGAAATAATAAGGTCTAAAAAATAAACTGAGTACATGCTGGTAAATAGGGGAAGTCAGATTATTAAAAGAAAGCAAACTTTAACAAAAGTTATATGCTCTGAAACTGATGATACCTGTTATCACTGATTTTAGCTCTATACATGAATGAAGCGATTTGGATTCGATTAATATCTCCTATAGACATGCTTTCTACGTGTAATTGATTTTAAGCCTTTTATAGTAAAAATGCAAAAGCATTATAAGCATGATATCTAGGTGCTGAATTTGGTTTAAGATATGGTATCTAGATGCAATTGAATGCTTAAGTCCTATGAGCATGACATCTATATGAAGCTAAGATGTATCGAATTCAAAAGGAATTATAAGCATGATTTCTATATGCATCTGCATATGCAGATTTGCAAACACCTATAGGCATGATTTCTATATGCGTGCAGATTTCAGAATGACTTATATGCATGATTTCTATATGCATGCAAATTTCAGAATGACTTATAGGATGATTTCTACATGAGAGTTGCAGAATTAAGAAAGACTTGTAGGCATTATTTCTATATGATGAGTTGCAGAATTCAGAATGACCTATAGGCATGGTATCTATATGCATATGCAGATTTGAAATACCTATAGGCATGGTATCTATATGCATATGCAGATTTGAAATACCTATAGGCATGGTATCTACCCTTTTTGCATACATAATCACCCACCATTTTCACTAACCATCCCCAAGAGTTTATTACAAATTATTATAGCCCAGAATAAAGTAAAAAATACATCAGAAAAATAAAAGTACAACCAAGGAGAGCCTGATTCAGACTTCATGTCTAAAATATGGGGTAAACCAACTCCATGAGATCATGATCCAAAGCCTTTCTCCCATTTGAGTGTGTCAAAGTTCCCTAAGGGTCTCAAATGAACTCCAGGCAATACTCACACCCAAATGTGTTATCATATTGGGACAAATGTAGTGTGGAAAGGCCATCCCTCAAGTGTCCAAGTTCAGAGGGAACTCAAAGGGTCCCAAGGCAAGGCTCACAAGAGGGGGGCAGAACTTAAGATTAAGAAAGTGTGCAAGTGCATAACAGGATGCTAATAGGGGAAAAGGAGAGGGAACTAGTTTTAGATAAGGGGGTTCAGGGGAATAGGGAAATTACAAAGAGCCTGTTGCTTAAGCAAAGGCAGACTTTGGGCATGCCCCAGCAATGGGAAGTGCTAGCACACATGTAAGCCTGTCATAAACTCACACTATTATAAGCTAGGATCCCATATAATCTGGTTTGATTCATGGACAGTAACTTGTAGTATTTCCATATCTCAAACCATAGCTTAACACATAGGGGGTAGGGATTGTGATTCATAGTAAACAGGTAGAAAGAAATCAGCATGCTAGAATGAGTGTTGAACTATACATAAGCAGTAAATAGGGATACAAAAGCAATAAACACATTGTTGTGGTGCTGAAACTTAAATCAGGACATACCAGTTTCAAAGAAACACAATAAATAAAGGCAGTAGGTCTTGTAAACAAGCCACAATACAAGCAAATAAGAGAGAATACTATTGCGTGTAAGTGTAGTTTCAGAAAGACTATGAGTGGGGTGTAACGACCCGACTGGTTGTTTCAAGATTTTGCACTTTGATCGCTAGTTCTTGGGCATGACTTGCCCCGTATGATGTATTATGACTGATGTAAATTGTTGATTTTGGTTTTCACGGAAATCGGTATGAATTCGAAAGAACAGTCTCAATTGAAAGCTTTGAATTTGAAAGGTTTGACCAAGAGTTGACTTATTTGTATATGAGCTCGGATCGGAATTTTTATGATTTGGTTAGCTTTGTTGGGTGATTTATGACTTAGGAGTACGATCGGAATTGGTTTTGGAGGTCCGGAGTAGAAATAGGCTTGACTTGGCGAAGATAGTATTTTGGCGATTTCTGGTTGATAGGTGAAATTTTGATCTGAGGGTTGGAATGGAATTCCGAGAGTTGTTGTAGCTTCGTTATGTCATTTGTGTTGTGTGTGCAAAATTTCAGGTCATTCGAACGTGGTTTGGTTGGGTTTTTGATTAAAAGCGTATTTCAGAAGTTTTTAGAAAACTTAGGCTTGAATTCGATGTGAATTGATGGATTTGATGTTGTTTGAAGTGTTTTGTCGATTGGAACAAGTTTGAATAAGGTATTGGGTAATGTTCGTGCTTTTGGTTGAGGTCCCGGGGGCCTCGGGGTAATTTCGGATGGTTGGTGGGGAAATTGGAATTTGTGTTGCAGCTTTAGATTTGTTGCTTCTGGTATATCCGCATTTGCGGTTTGTGGACCGCATATGCGGCGCTGCAGATGCGGGTGTATCATAGTAGAAGAAAAAATGGGTCAGGCGAGCTGGACCGTAGAAGCAGCTAAAAGAATCGCATCTGCAAAAGCGCAGATGCGGAAGTAGTTCGCAGATGCGGCTTAGGCCGGTTTAATGAACTCCGCAGAAGCAGATGTGTTGATCGCATATGCGGTACCGCAAAAGCGAATTTTGAACCGCAGATGCGGTCATGTCTGAGCAGAATGTATATATGTCTTCCTTCGTGATATTTGAAGGGTTTAACTATTTTTGCACTCGGAATTGGGAGCTCTGGGCGATTTTGAAGAGAGGAATCAAAGAGACTTCGTTGAGGTAAGGATTTTGGACTTAAAACACATTCATATAGTAGAATTTCATGAATTTAGGGTTGTAACTAATGGGTTTAAAGGGCTAAAAATGGAGGATTAGGGCTTGAGTTTAAGAGGCCTTTAACGGAGGATTTGAGGGGTCATTTGAACTCCGATTTTGATGTTGTTGATATGTATAAACTCGTGGAAGGATAAGGAACCCGTTGATGTAAAACAAATTGAGTTTTGAGAAGTGGGCCTGGGGCTCAGGTTTTTGGTAATTTCGGGATTTGTGCCTGTTATTGATTGTTTTCCCTTGGGCTTTGTTCCCTTAGCATATTGTGATGCATTCGTTTTGATTTTGGATAGATTCGACGCGCGTGGAGGCCAATTTGAGGGGCAAAGGCGTCGTGAGCTAGAGATTTCGGCGGTTCGAGGTGAGTAATGATTGTAAATGATATCCTAAGGGTTTAAAACCCCGGATTGCACATCGTAGTGTTGTATTAAGGTGAGATATGCACTGGATGACGAGGGGGTCTTTTACTATTGGGGATTGTTACTTGGTCTGTCCCGATTGATGATTTTATCGCATATTTGACTGAAACTTATTTGCTATCATTATGTTTTGGGTTGATTGCCATATTTGGGCTTCGTGCCAGCTATTTGAACCCTTCGGGGACTATTGTTGATATTTCCTCACTGTTTTGATTTTATACTTGAACTTAGTCATGTATTTTCCTGCTGTTTTCAAAACTCAGCCAAGTTTATTTTGCTTTAACACTTGAAACGATATTTCCAATAATATTTCTGGGCTGAGCATCATGTTTTACTGTTGCCCGAGGGGCTTTTGTGATTTTTGACTGAGTAAGGCTGAGGGCCTGTATTGTGAGGATACTTTTGGATCAGGCTTCACACCGCAGCAGTGAGATACTGATTGATTATGAGGCCGAGGGCCTGAGATATGTACGCCACGAGGTGGCTTGTGATTTATATAAGGCCTCGTGCCTAGATTTGATGCCACGAGATGGCTTGATATTGCACTTGGGCCATAAGGGGCCCCTCCCAGAGTCTGCACACCCCCAGTGAGCGCCGTCGATGTAAAATATGGATCGGGCTGCACGCCGCAGCGATATATGGATCGGGCTGCACGACGCAGCGGTGTTGATATTGTTCTATGTGTTTACTTTATCTCATTTGTCTGCCATTATCTATTGTTTGTGCTACTCCATGTGATATCTATCCTGGCATTATCTGTTAATTGAGTGTTGTGCCTAAGGGGCGGACTTCCGTGCTTATCTGCACTATTCATTTTGCACTCATTTGCATAACTGTTGAGAAAGTCATTTTCAAAAGAGGTTTAAACTGAGCTAAGATGTTTTTCCAAGGATTTCACAGTTTCACTGCTTTTATTTAAAGGGTTTTAGACTGCTCTATACAGCATGTTGATGCATTTTTCGTGATTTCTTACTGCTCAGTTATTATTTACCTTTATTACTCACTGAGTTGGAGTACTCACTTTACTCCCTACACCACGTGTGCAGATACAGGTATTTGTTCACTCGATAGCGGGTTTTGAGTTGGTCGAAGGCTAAGTTATCGGAGTTTAGTGAGTTGACTGCCAGCGTTCGCAGCACCGCATCTCTTCCTTTTATTTATCAGTCCTATTTTATATGTTTCAGGCCTTGCAGTTGTACTTATACTCTAATAGATGCTCGTGACCTGTGACACCCTGGTTTGGGCTATGTCGGGTTGTACTTCCGCTAATTATTATCATTTAATCACATTTAAACTGCTTATGAACTGTTTAACCGCTTTAAATAGGATGTATTGGGTTTAGTTGACTGGCCTTGTCTTCACAAGAGGCGCCATCACGACTGGATCGGGGATTGGGTCGTGAAAGTTGGTATCAGAGCCTAGGTTACATAGGTCTCACGAGTCATGAGCAGGTTTAGTATAGTCTCGCGGATCGGTACAGAGACGTCTATATTTATCCTCGAGAGGCTGCAGAGCCTTTAGGAAAAACTTCACGTTCTTAAATTCTTATCGTGCGTCTTTGATCCAGCTTGAAAAGTAGCTCTTGAAATTCCTTCCACGCGCTCGCATGCGCGCATGAGTGCTCAGTATCAGACGTGCCTTGATGGCTTGTGATTCCCTGATCGAGGGGCGAGATGTGATCTCTGTGAGTTTGAGGTTGGGCCAGTCTGGAGGACTTGTGGCCGGATCTTTGCCTATGGCTTGAGCACCGAGGTGCTGATTATGTGAGGCGGTGTTTTTGAACTTATATGTTCGGTAGCGCCCCTATTAGTGGGAGTGATGGTTGGGTAACTATGTGATGAGTATGTTAGTATTGCGAGATGTATCTATATGACTTGGAAGTGACGAGGAAGGTATGTTGGAGGATAGAAGAACTATTAGGTGCTTGATTTCCATCTTGATTCGAGGTATAGCCCCAAGTTATGGGCATATGAAGGATCTTTCAATGTTTCCCACTTGAGAGTGAAGTAAATCTCATGTTGCAGTATGAGTTCAGACTCAAGAAGACTAAGTAACTGCGTACGGTTTGTGACGGTGGAAGGTATATAGAAATGTTAATTTAAGGCAAAGCAGGTGGGTTATCCCCTGCGAAGAATTTTGGAGTTGTGTGATCCTTATGTGTCCGTTAGAAGATCTCATTTACCAGTGAAATATAAGTGTTGAAATTTGAATGTGGGTCGCTTCAGAGAGCAGGCTTGACTGTTGCGCGAGTGAATTGCGAGATCTGCAGAAGAGTTAAAATTCTAGATGAGCTGTGTTTTCACCAGTTTATAAAAGATTTGAGTTTAATCTGACTATGGTATTGTGGCATCAATAGAGGATAAGTGTTATGAGTTATTGAGAGTATTTTGATCTATGGCTCCGAGCCAAGTGGGGGAGTCTGCTGTGATTAGTTGATTGCACGGTTAGGTGCTACGTTGGTTCCAGTTGGAGGCATGCGGGCGAATCAGTTATGGCTTGCGAAAATAGAGACCGAGGATGGCTCAAGTAAAGGAAAATTTTTGACAAAGGTTATATTATTCTTCATAGTGTATGAGAATCACGGGATGTCTTAAGTGGTCATTGGTAAAGAATGTTCGGTGCATAGGGCAGGAAGTTGCTTGGTTGTATTAGGATGAGGATTTCATTTTGCGGTGTCGGAGTGCCAATGAGGCACGGGTGGTTCTGTTCGTTGGGTCAGGTAAATTGTAGTTTGAATAAGAGTGAATGACTTGCGAGAATGATTCTAATGCGTTCAAAGAGTCTGCATACATCAATTGAGTATTCTAAAGTTGCATATACGGTTAGAAAATGTGTTTTTATTGGAAGAGGTCAAGACTTGTGATATTTCTACATTAATTATGGGATTCTATGTATCAGCATCAGGAAAGCAAAGGTAACGGATTTAGATTCGCAAGAAGTTCCTCAGAGTAAAGTGTTTTGGAATGTGGTGTTTCTGGGAGTAATTGAGCGAGTATTCAGCGGCGTATAGGTATTAGACAATGTGGTCTTGTGCTTGGGTCTCATGTGGTGAGCCTGGGTTGAGGAACTGTGGTGCTACAGCAAGAGAGAATATCAAGTTGAAAATGATTCAGAAGGAAATTTAGATAGATGGAATAGTTTGATAGTAGACCGAACCAGTATGGTAAGGATATGATTAATTCCTTGTGTGTGTTCGAGGTAGTGAGTCCTTTTAGGTATTTAGAGACGATGCTCTTAGGTTTTGATGGCTTGCTTAGCTTGATCGAGTTAGAAGGATTCAGTCCTGACATGTCTGATTTGTGCAAAGGGAACTCGGGGAGTTCTTGATGGTTTTTACCACGGCTTAGAGATGTATATTTTCTATGGTCATGCGGAGCATGGGATGTATAATGATTTTTCTTCTAGAT
The DNA here is from genome assembly GCF_000715075.1 of Nicotiana tabacum. Classification (NCBI taxonomy): domain Eukaryota; kingdom Viridiplantae; phylum Streptophyta; class Magnoliopsida; order Solanales; family Solanaceae; genus Nicotiana; species Nicotiana tabacum. The sequence goes on along the minus strand of NC_134095.1, from coordinate 52,846,085 downwards.
TAGGACAAATGGAAAGTTCTTGACCAATTGAGTATGTAGATATTTATGGCTCGGAAGAAAGATGAAGTTCTCATGTTATCCTGAAATGGTATGGTATATGCGGTAGGTTGTGGAGGATTGACAATTGCGTGTGGAAGGTTACGGTTCAGTTCTGAATGGAAAGTCATGAATTCTTAGGTAGCACGGGCAGTTTCAGATGATTAAGGAAGAGGTAGTGCTAATTGGGGTGATTTGACGAGGGTATGTGTTTCAGAAAAGACAATGTGATTAAGTTGATGGTACTTCGGTAGTATTGCAGCACTTTCTTGTTAGATCGACTGGTGATATTCGAGTTTACTTGGGGGCACAGGGAAATTTTTGAGTATATATCGTGGAATGATTGGGTATTTGAGGCGTAGCATGTATTCGGATGGCGAAATTGGGATCGGATGTGGTGATTCATGGGCCGTGTGGATTTTGAGACGGAAGTTCTCATATTCAAGCTATGTTGTGGTTGTGGATCGTGTGTATCGGCACTGTTTAGCGACTATCAGGATTTGGAGTGGATTTTTCTTTGTTGGTATGTTAGATGTTGGATGTGATGTTGGGGTTCAGACTGGTCGTCTCAATGTTGGGTTATTCTAGACTATTACACTATGGGCTATGCCGGAAATGCCACGGGTTGAGTGGCGAGGGGCGGCAGATTATGTTTTAGTAGGGTGGTTTATATTTCAAAGACCCAGCAAACGACTAGGAAGGATTGCCTTTCTTAATTGAGCCTTCGTAATGGATGTCAGTGTAAAGGATTCTACCACTGATTCAGTTCCAGTGTGAAGGGACTCTCCGAATGTGTTTCTTGTGGCCGGGCATGTTGCGGCAGGGTTGTTGATTTCGGTGTTAATTTGGTGTCGGGCACCATATCGTATGGCTCCGGCAGGAGTTATAGTAGTGGAAGGAGCAGCTTTGGGCTTCTTTGATAAGGAGTTCGTTGGCAGGCCAATGTGGATGCGTGATCTAGCTGAGTCGTCTTAGTTGGCCCCAATCTATATTGTTGAGGGACAGGTCAATTCGACTGTTATTGAGCTTACTAGTGATCTGGGAGATCTATGAGTTGTCTTTCTGTGTTGCGAGATGTTATGATTTGTTGGTTATGGGCATATATGGTGCGGTTCTATTGGGATTCATAATGGAAGTCAAGCGGGAAAAGTAATTGGGTGGTATCGGTTACGTCGTATCGGGTCTGCGTGGTATGTGTTCCTTGTTTCACCATGGGTGTAGTGATTTGCTTTGGTTCCAAGCATCAAATTGTGCGTGGTTGTCAATTTCGAGCATAGTGACTTGAGGTGTTTCATGTGGAATAGTGTTTGGATAGGATCGCACATTTTGTAGCGAAGCTATGTGGAGATGTGACCTTGCGGGTTAGATTCGGGTGTTCTATTTCTATGATGTGAGACGGGTCCTCAGTCTTGTGTTGTGGTAGTACGGGTGAGCTTGAGGTACAACTCTTTCATTTGAGTCATTTTCATGATTTGAGTATGTTCGGACCGTTGCTTATTGGTGCGTGTATTATGCAAGTTGTGGCTTAGGCCTATATTGACGTGTCATGTCACCAGAGTGGTGTGTTGGATTAGAGGAAATCATTGGGATCATTAATGAATATGAATGGATTCGATTTCAGCATGTTGGAAGGATAATATCGAGGTTCGGCTCGGAAATTTGCTATGGTGTTTGCCAAAGGAGAAGTAACTTCATGAATGGTTGACCTGAGAAATGGTCGTGGTTTAGTGCGTATTTCATTTATCGTTGGCAGTATATGAAAGTGTTGGAATGAGACTTTAGTTGATAAGAGGTTTTCTACCAGTATTCGGTTGTTGTGGGCAGCTGTTGTGAATAGAAGTTATCGCTACGAGTGTTTGAGTTATGTGGTATATTATGGGATTGCTCCCGAGGTTGCAGGCATGGGTTATTACAGCTGGTTCAGGTCTATTCAGAGTATAGGTGTGAGGTTTTGATCGTATTGATGGTTTCGGAAGTGGAAATGTGGTTCTATGGCTTATGGGCCAGATTGGATTGTGCTATTTCAGTTGCAGTGTGTTATTGGACCTATATGAGATAGGGTGACGTGGGATCACCTTCAGGTATATGCATGGTAAAATTATTCATCTACGGGTTGGCTTTTAGAAAAACTCTAGGTACGTTCGAGGACGAACGTGTGTTTAAGTGGGGGAGGATGTAACGACCCAACCGGTCATTTCGAGCTTTTGCACTTTGAACGCCAGTTCTCGGGCATGACTTGCCCCGTATGATGTATTATGACTGATGTAAATCGTTGATTTTGGTTCTCACGGAAATCGGTATGAATTCGAAAGAACATTCTTAGTTGAAAGCTTTGAATTTGAAATGTTTGACCAAGAGTTGACTTATTTGTATGTGAGATCGGATCGGAATTTTTATGATTTGGTTAGCTTTGTTGGGTGATTTATGACTTAGGAGTGTGACTGGAATTGAGTTTGGAGGTCCAGAGTAGAAATAGGCTTGAATTGGCGAAGTTAGTATTTTGGCGATTTCTGGTTGATAGGTGAGATTTTGATCTGAGGGTCGGAATGGAATTCCGAGAGTTGTTGTAGCTTCGTTATGTCATTTGTGATGTGTGTGCAAAATTTCAGGTCCTTCGAACATGGTTTGGTTGGGTTATTGATCGAAAACGTATTTAAGAAGTTTTTAGAAAACTTAGGCTTGAATTCGATGCGAATTGATGGATTTGATGTTGTTTAAAGTGTTTTGATGATTGGAACAAGTTTGAATAAGGTATTGGGTCATGTTCATGCTTTTGGTTGAGGCTTCGGGGGCCTCGGGGTGATTTTGGATGGTTGGCGGGGAAATTGGAATTTGTGTTGTAGCTTTAGATTTGCTGCTTCTGGTATTTCTGCATCTGCGGTTTGTGGACCGCAGATGCGGTGCTGCAGATGCAGGTGTATCATCGCAGAAGCGAAAATGGGTCAGGCGAGCTGGACCGCAGAAGTGGCTAAAGGGATCGCATCTGTGGAAGCGCAAATGCGGAAGTGGTTCGCAGATGCAGCTTAGGCCGGTTTAATGAACTCCGCAAAAGCGGATGTGTTGACCGCATATGCGGTACCGCAAAAGCGGATTTTGGACCGAAGATGCGGTCATGTCTGGGCAGAATGTATATATGTCTTCCTTCACGATTTTTGAAGGGTTTAACCATTTTTGCACTCGGAATTGGGAGCTTTGGGCGATTTTGAAGAGAGGAATCGAAGAGACTTCGTTGAGGTAAGATTTTGGACTTAAAACACATTCATATAGTAGAATTTCATGAATTTAGGGCTTTAACTAATGGGTTTAAAGGGCTAAAAATGGAGGATTAGGGCTTGAGTTTAAGAGGCCTTTAATGGAGGATTTGAGGGTCGTTTGAACTCCGATTTTGATGTTGTTGATATGTATAAACTCTTGGAAGGATAAGGAGCCCGTTGATGTAAAACTTTTTGAGTTTCGAGAAGTGGGCCTGGGGCTCGGGTTTTTGGTAACTTCAGGATTTGTGCCCGTTATTGATTGTTTTTACTTGGGCTTTGTTCCCTTAGCATATTGTGATGCATTCGTTCTGATTTTGGATAGATTCGACGCGCCTGGAGGCTGATTTGAGGGGCAAAGGCGTCGCGATCTAGAGATTTCGCCGGTTCGAGGTGAGTAATGATTGTAAATAATATCTTGAGGGTTTGAAACCCCGGATTGCACATCGTAGTGCTGTATTGAGGTGAGACACGCGCTGGATGACGAGCGTGGGGTCTTTTACTATTGGGGATTGTTACTTGGTCCGTCCCGATTGATGATTTTACCGCATATTTGACTTAAACTTATTTGTGATCATTATGTTTTGGGTTGATTTCCATATTTGGGCTTCGTGCCAGCTATTTGAACCCTTCGTGGACTATTGTTGATATTTCCTCACTATTTTGATTTTATACTTGAACTCAGTCATGTAGTTTCCCGCTGTTTTCAAAACTCAGCCAAGTTTATTTTGCTTTAACACTTGAAACGATATTTCCAATAATATTTCTGGGCTGAGAATCATGTTTTACTGCTGCCCGAGGAGCTTATGTGATTTTTGTCTGAGTAAGGTCAAGGGCCTGTATTGTGAGGATACTTTTAGATCGGGTTGCATGCCGCAGCAGTGAGATACTGATTGATTATGAGTCCGAGGGCTTGAGATATGTACGCCACGAGGTGGCTTGTGATTTATATGAGGCCGAGGGCCTAGATTTGATGCCACGAGATGGCTTGATATTGCACTTGGGCCGTAAGGGGCCCCTCTCGGAGTCTGCACACCCCTAGTGAGCGCCGTCGACGTAAAATATGGAACGGGCTACACGCCGCAGCGATATATGGATCGGGCTGCACGCCGCAGCGGTGTTGATATTGTTCTATGTGTTTACTTTATCTCATTTGTCTGCCATTATCTGTTGTTTGTGCTACTCCATGTGATATCTATCTAATTGCCTGGCATTATCTGTTAATTGAGTGTTGTGCCCGAGGAGCGGATTTTCGTGCTTGTCTGCACTATTCGTTTTGCACTCATTTGCATAACTGTTGAGAAAGTCATTTTCAAAAGAGGTTTAAACTGAGCTAAGATGTTATTCCAAGGATTTCACAGTTTCACTGCTTTTATTTAAAGGGTTTTAGACTGCTCTATACAGCATGTTGATGCATTTTTTGTGATTTCTTACTGCTCAGTTATTATTTACCTTTATTACTCACTGAGTTGGAGTACTCACTTTACTCCCTGCACCACGTGTGCAGATGCAGGTATTTGTTCACCCGGTAGCGGGTTTTGAGCTGGTGGGAGGCTAAGTTATCGGAGTTTAGTGAGGTGACTATCGGCGTTTGCAGCACCGCATCTCTTCCTTTTGTTTATCAGTCTTATTTTATATGTTTCAGGTCTTGCAGTTGTATTTATACTCTAATAGATGCTCGTGACTTGTGACAACCCGGTTTGGGCTATGTCGGGTTGTACTTCCGCTAATTATTATCATTTAATCACATTTAAACTGCTTATGAACTGTTTAACCGCTTTAAATAGGATGTATTGGGTTTAGTTGGCTGGCTTTGTCTTCACGAGAGATGCCAACACGACCGTATCGGGGATTGGGTCGTGACATGAGGGATGCTTTTTATGCTAATGAAAGAGTCGTGTATTTATAGTGTGAAAAATAGGCAGAAATAAGGTAAGAATACAATTAAGGAACTAGGGTATCAATTAAAATCAATCAATACAAGATTTCCTTTAATTAAGGAATTCAGACTCAAACGGTAAGAACTATTTAAGGAAAGAAATCAAGTAAACATCTTGTACAAAGTAGGCAATTAGGGGTAGATACATAAGAAATTACTTAAGGACAGAACTTTGAAATACACGGTTACATAAATAAGGTAAGAGAAATCAATTAGTAGCCAGTAAATCAAGGATCAGAGATTTTGTAATCATTGGTCCATGAATGAACCAAGTCAGAAAAGCTAAGGAAAGTTTTTAACTTAAAACGAGTCACAGGGAAATCAGCAAACAAGGAAATGAATCAATCAAACCTATGCAGAAAACTAATCAAAAGTTTGAGAGCTATTTTAGAGGGAAGTTCAGCACATATAAAGAGCACACAATCATGCTACGTCATGTCATTGCAAAAATCAGTAGATAATAACCTACAGGATCATGGTAGTCACATAGGTTAGAAATGTAGAAGAGAGATAGTATCAAATAGTATACAAAAGGGTCCAGTATAAGGACCTTAGAAGAGTTTAGTAGAGAATTAGAAAAGACTTCAAAACTCAGTTCAGAAATCCGAAATAGTTCTAAAAGAGTTAGGGTTTTTGAAATAAAATCAGTTCAAGCAAATCACATAGCCAATGGTCTCAAACTTAGAAGAACCCCCAAATTCGAGGGTTTCCACCATCAATCGAGAGCAGAGATGAGAGGACAAGCAATCAAGAAAAAAAGTACTAATTGAAACTAGTTCAAAGGTTTCAGAAAGGAACTGAACCTTTAACATGTTCTTTCAGTAGCAGAAACTCATGAGAAGCATAGTAAAAGAACAATATGCGAGACACAGAAAAAGAACTCAAACATGGTTGAAGAATCTAATAAGAAACATAGTAGAAGAAAAAATGATCAGAACACAACAGGAGAAGCATACAAAGAACATGGTAGAAGAGACTTATTAAGAACACAGTAGAAGAAACACACAAAGAACATGGTAACAAAAACTTAACAAGAACACAGTAGAAGACACTTGTTGAGAAACATAGTAAAAGATACACATAAGAGAGAAGATCAGAGAACATCTAAGTAACTCGAAAAGAAAACCCTAGATCAGAGAATTAATGATTTTGAAAGCATAGTTTTTCGAAAGAAAATCAAGAAATCGTTTAAAAAATTTAGGGGAAACATGGATCTAGAACAGATCTAAAGGAAAATAGAAGAACCTCAAAAGCTAGGGTTTCAGAGGAACTCAAACGGCGAGAAAGGCTTGGATGGTTGTCGACCTAAGCAGGAGGGGTCGAAGCCAGGCTCGAAACAGACATGGCTTGCCGGAGCAAAGCCGGAGATGGCCATAAACTTGAACCAAAAAGGTCTGGGTGAAACTTCTTCGTGGTCAGACCATGAAACCTCAGCAAACAAGAGTGTATGCACCATGGAAGGCTGATAGGTGGTGAGACCACCGTAGATTCAGGCCAGGAGGTGGCCGGTGAAGGTGAGTGAAACTCATCGGAGAGGAGGGGCAGGGGGAAGGTTTTAGAGAGAACCAGATATAGAGAGATAGAGAGAGAGTTGGTTGAGTGAGGAATGAGAGGGGTTGGGGGGTCGTTTGGTTAAAAAAGGTAAGGGGAAATAGGGGTCGTTGATCTTAGAGATCAACGGCCAGGATGAGACGGGTAGGTGGGGTTACGGGGGCATGGGTAAAGAGGGTGTGGGTTGGGTTTTAACTAAAATTGGGCTGGGAAATTGGGGTCCAATTTTGGGCTACAATTGAAAGCTAATTTGGCTATATTTTAAATAGCCCTTTTTTCCATGTAATTTATAGAAAATAGTAAATAGGTTTCTGAAAACAAATTGAAAGAACTAAAATGATTTATAATATATAATTAACAATTTAAAAATATAATATCCCATTTTATAAACATGAGACGAATTTAAACCTAAAAATGGCTAATATTGCAATTATGCAATTTTGTCCTTAGAAATACCAAATAAATTTGTAAAAAATGCGTGAAAAATATCTTAGCTATATTTTAGTATAAAAATGAGACTCAAATAAATGAATCACCAAAATAATAATTTTGGGGATAATTATTGGGTTTTTCTTGATAAAATAGAGCCGTAAATTGATTTAAAAATCTTTGAAAAATTAAGGAAAAATAATGCAACTCTGGGATATACTTATATATGAATATACATGCTATTTTGAAAGGTATTTTGCATATAGAAAAATACAGGGAAAATTGGGTATCAACACCGTATTATTCACATGTCCATAATAACATCCTCTGACAAAAATAGTCGAAATCCCACAAATCTAAGGCCCACAACATACCTCATGAAGCATATAAGTCCCGTTTCAACTCTCGTAATACTTCCACAATAGAAGAGATGTGTAGAAACTCATAACCACCCACTGAATCACAATTCATGGAGTCTCTCCTCCCGACGCGAACCATTACCTCATTCTGAACTGAATATCGATATTTACTCTTTAATGTGCCTCATATAAATCTGATCACACTGATCCCAGGTCCAATAATCTCATCTCACCTAGTACAAGCTGCTTAGGCAATAAGCCACCTCAGACACTGCTAAAAGTCTCATATGATGCCACAATGTGCCAACTAGCTACAAACTCGAATGTGATACATAAGGTAACGAACTTTGGAAAGAATTGCTCAACCCACGTAATTAAATTAAACAACCGAAAAGATGTTATGAACCTTCCTTAGAAAATGAGAAGCAAAACACACAAGAATAGATATGGGAAAGTGTCTTCAACATCGCATTGTTACGGCGTGCAACCCGATCCACACATGATACCATTGCGGCGTGCAACCCGATCCAACCATGTTCCATGTGGCGGCGTTCCACCCGACCCAAACAACATACCCGTGGCGGCATACCACTCGATCTACACATAATAATCTATAAGAAAATACTTACCAAGTTAAAATGCTCATACCTGCGAAATACCCGAATATCAACAAAAGCACGCGAAGTGCATAATGTAAATCCAGGGGAGATGGATAGCGTTGTAAGCTACAAAACGCAAGCACAGCTAAGGTGCAATAAATGACTTGCATCTCGAGATCCATCCTGCTCATATAGCACCACAAACTACACTGGATCTTGATACGAGTGCAAATAATCAAACCACTTCACAACCCACACGGCACAATAGAGTATTACATGAAATAGCCGACAACAGAAGTAACACCTAAGGCCCGAAGACTCCTCCATAAACAACGATATGCTCAAATGAACATCCGACCTAATATAGAGCCCACATTCACATTTAGATCCATCCACGGACCTCAAGCCGATTCTGACCGTACCGCACTGGGCTAGTAACCTTTCAAGGATCCACGGTAACCCTTTTTCCCGTGACACACAAGAACAACCATCGAATCCGGAACAAACATCCTCAGTTCACACCCAAATGAATAGAATGCCTTCCAAGCCTAAACTCTCACATTAGCGATAGTATCAAAATCTCCATATTCGGTTTCAATCTTCAATCAATCAAGTGACTACATATCACACTTATACAATCTTCCCATGGGATACGCTCCCTTGACCTTCTGCACCAGGTAACAAGTCTGCACATCCATACCACCGGCCACACAAATGTTGTAAAGTGAATCAAGGACCCACAAATCCGTACACAAGGTCTCTTACATATGACACCATTCTCAGGTGACTCTAAAGACAATACTAGCTTACTCTAACCATCTGATTCCTTTCCCGCTCATCCGAGCTTGTGACATTCTTGTCAACACGGAACCACAACCTTAATACTCAAATTCTAATTCCCATGCTACATATTGCACCTAATCATGCCAATACGCAAGAGTACAAGATTTCATCATAACTCCTGAACCACTAATAGGGTACACACTTCATCATATAGAAACCTTTCACTTAACTCATTTCAGGAGAACCACTGTAACACGCGACTGAATTTCCATAATCGCAGAAAATAGCAACCTCAAGTGGTGATCTAAACCACCATAACTCTTCTGGGATCCATCTACACATAACATACCATAATACTCAAATGCTTCCAAATAAAATCAATTACTGTGGCCGCCAAGCCTCACACATACTGCCACAAAGAACATGTATATCTTAACATACTGAAGGAACTAATCATTACCGCCATCATGCCAATTCAATCATTGCTAACCAATTCGACTTCTTTTAATTTAATCTGGACTTGTCTTAGGAATAATAATAGCTCCATTCAAAACATAACGAACCCAAATACGCACTTTTCTCGAGTGACCTTATTTTACGTGACCTAGTTGTCTCAAAACCCATGAACCATCACATACCCTCCTTGAGCGCATATTTGCATCTTTAACTGGTACACCCATCCTCATAATTTCTCCATGAATCCGAAGTTATTTTCTCTCGTTACTCCAATGGTACAGCACAGGCCGAAGATAACATAGAACACTCCAAGCCCCCTTTTCATAATCCGCTGTAAAAGCTCGGTACTTAACTATACTACGGACTTAAAATTCACAGGTACCGCACTTTAACCTTTGAATCCACTAGGACCGTTGTTGAGAGTCACCTACTTTGGCTTGGTCCCAAATATAATCAACTCCAAGGCTCTTCTAGCACATGAACACCCTTTCAAAGAAGCACCCGACTAAATCACCTACCTTGTAACTCACCTCTATACGAAGCATAAATCCTGAGTCTTCCCAAAGCCTGAACATGAATTGATAAGGCCAATTATAGCATACATTCCTCAAATCTGTTGCTCAAATTACCACTGATGATCTCTTTCATTATTCATATTAATCCACCAATATGCCGATAACAAGAAACCTCACAAGCAGACAACCATGCAATCTAATCGTAGGCGGTGGGGCTCTTCCGCTTAGATTGAAGCTACCATTACATACCCTGGAACCTACTAAGATTCCTTCTTCCTTAATAACACGACATCGCGCAATCGACCTGCCAAATTCCTTGAAATCTCTTTGTTAACCATTTTATGAACGCTCTGAATCACTAGCCACATTCACATGTTCGACCTCTTACCGGATACCAATAGAATTCTTTGCAGAAGCTTCGTCAACACCACGCAACCGTTAACCTGCTCACAAGAGGCAACCCACATGTGGAAATTCCACGCCGACATCTTCCAACTATGCTGCACCAAGTATAATTACTGTGAAACCAATAACCATCCTGAGCCCGCGCTCATTCACCAGCTGTACAAGTCCGTCCACTCCCCATTGACATCAACTAAAGGTGCGACGACACATTCCACTCCAGAATCATGTTGCATCCCTCTTCATATTAAGCAACTCCCTCATGTCACATACAATCATCTTCAGTATATTAGTCAATATTCCAAAGTAGTCCGTAGACCTAGTTACTGTCTACCGTGAATCCCGAATAACTCTAAACTTTTCTCAAGGCATGTAGTCATCCTACCACAGAACCCATATGCTACCATGTCACTCTCCCACTTTGGTCAAACTTATTCCTTTAAGAAACTACTCAACTCATGTTTCTCACACTTGGCCTTCTAGAAGTTTATCCACCGCAAGACGATTCCGAGACGTTGGCCTGAGGGGCATTTTGGTCATTTTACCTATTTTCGCGTCTTAGCTTTGAATTAAATCGTAGAATCAATTGCTTGAGATGTTATATACGATATGTAATTGAATTGAATAGATTTGGGCCATTTGGAGTTGGATACTCGTGGCAAACATGTGGTTTCGAGTTGATTTTGGAGCCGGTTCGAGGAAAGTGGCTTGTCTAACCTTGTGTGGGGGACCTTCCCCTTAGGATATGATATTTGGTAATTGAATGCCTTGTACGTGAGGTGACGAGTGCGTACTTGAGATAATTGTTGAAAATCCAATTTTACTTTAAATAATTAGACTGAGTTTCTTTCTTACCTGTTTTACTCTACATGCAATTATAGCCTGTGTTAGTTTAGAAAAGCATGCTTAGTTGACCTAATTGCCTATTTGCTTAAGTTGTTTTGATTTCATTACGTGGAAGCATGTTAGGCTAGAACTACTTGTTGCCTTGTTATTGAACTCCATTTCTGAATACTTTCTTGTTGCGGCTGTGTATTTACATTGGGACTACGGATGTGGGATTCCGGTAGCTCCCCCTTATTTGTTTACTTTGGGACTACAGGTTAGATTCCTGGTAGATCCCCCTGCATATTTACTTTGGGACTACGGATCGGATTCCGGTAGATCCTCGCGCATTGATAGTCGGACTACGGGACGGTATCCCGGAAGATCCTTTGGATATATATATACATATGATGGACTACGGGATGGTATCCCGGGAGATCCTTTGGACAGTTGATGAAAAGGGACTACAGGATGGTATCCTGGGAGATCCTCATTGTTGCTACTGGTATTGAGATGTTTTTACTCCGTGTTACCCTGTTCCTTGTGTACTTATTGTTGTCTTGTATAACCTGCCTTATTTCATTGTTGTACTCATTTATATTGTTTATTTCATACTGTTGCAAATTATTATTATGTTTAACCTCAGTAGGGCCCTATCCTTCCTCGTCACTACGCAATCGAGGTTAGGCTTGGCACTTACTGAGTACCGTTATGGTGTACTCATGCCCCTTCTGTGCATGTTTTTCATGTGAAGATCCAGGTACCTCTACCCAGGTGTATCACCCTCGAGGCGGAGAGATCTAGCAAAGACTTTGAGGTACATCTGCCGCGTCCACAGACTAAGGAGTCTCTATCTTATTCTATCTTTAGAAGTTAGCTTTCCTTCTTACTATTGTTTTAGACATTCCGGAGTTAGAGCATTGTACTACATTTCTGTTACCTTGTGTTCCCGTGAGTTTCCGAGTTTTGGGATGATATTGTAGGTTTCCGTGATGTTGAGTTGTATATGCCAATCGGCATTTATATACAGTTTTCTTCTAGTTGTTCAATTTTTAATTACTTATTTCCGCAAGTTATATTATTTCCGCATTGTTAGGCTTACCTAGTCGTAGGGACTAGGTGCCATCATGACATGTTCACGGATGGTGAACTAGGGTCGTAACAAGTCGGTATCAGAGATCTTGGTTCATAGGAGTCACGGAACACAGGCTGGTTTATTAGATTCTCGCTAATCAGTACGAAGATATCTGTACTTATCTACGAGAGGCTATGTAACTATTAGGAAAATTTTCACTTCATTTGATTTCCTTGTCGTGCGATATTTTGATATCACAATTCTAAAATTTTGTCTTCTATTCTCTCACAGATGGTGAGGACACGTGCTGCTCAAGATGATCAGGCTCCCGCGCCCCCTCCTGTAGCCGTCAGAGACCAGGGCCGGGATAGAGGCCAAGGACACGCATGTGGTGCAGCGAGAGCACTTGTGCAAGCTGTCGCCGAGGTACCACCAGCAGATCTAGCCGGAGTCCAGGCACCTAACACGCCTACTGCCACTACTACTCCAGCCCTTCAGGAGATGTTAGCACAATTCATGACTATGTACACTACCTTGGCTCAGGCAGGGTTGCTTCCCCTTGCTGCAGCCACATCCCAGGCCGGGGGAGGAGCACAGACTCCCACCGCCCGCACTTTGGAGCAGCGAGTGCATGTTGAGCAGGTCCTAGAGATCATTCCAGCACCACTTGCAATACCAGTTCAGCCCGAGGATGGGGCAGCTGCTTCACAGGATGAGCAGCGGAGACTTGAGAGGTTCAAGAAGTATGATCCTCCGGTATTCAATTTATTAGCATCAGACAATGCCTTGGGATTCCTAGAGGAGTGCCACCATATTCTTAGCACTATGGGTATATCCGGATCTAGCGGGGTTTCCTTTACTGCCTTCCAGCTTCGGGGAGCCGCCTACGATTGGTGGCGCACTTATGAGATAGACAATCCAGACGAGGCTGCTTCATTGACCTGGACCCAGCTCTCAGATATGTTCATGAGAGAGTTTGTTCCCCAGAGCCTCAGGGACGCATGGTGCGCAGAGTTTGAGCATTTGCGCTAAGGTACTATAACCGTTTCAGAGTATGCTATTCGGTATACCAGATTGGCTAGGCATGCACCGGCCTTGGTTGCTACTATCCGCAAGAGGGTTCGCCGGTTCATTGAGGGTCTTATCCTACCCATCATATCTAGCATGGCTCGAGAGTTGGAAATAGACATTCCTTATCAGCAGGTAGTGAGCATTGCTAGGAGGGTCGAGGGTATGCTCGCTAGGGAGCGAGAGGAGAGGGAGGCCAAGAGGTCTCGAGAGTCGGGCCACTACTCTGGTGCCCGTACCCCAGCAGCAGGTCGTCATGGCATGGGTTATATGGGTCGCCCCGTTCATTCAGCTCTTCCAGTAGCTAGCAGTGCTCCAGCTCCTCCTAAACCTCAGGAGCCTTACTATGCACCTCTGGTTTCTAGCGCACCTCCTGCGCGGGGTGCTTTCAGAGGTCAGCCCAGCAGACCTGGCCCTAGCCAGTCACAGCCACCATATCCTCCCAGAGCTTGTTTCGAGTGTGGTGATACACGCCATATAGTTAGGGACTGCCCCAGACTTGAGAGGGGTGCATCTTCACAAACTGCTCAGCCACAGCGTGCCCCATAGAGTTCCAGCTCCAGCTGCTACCCCATCTACCCAGCCAGCTAGGGGCGGAGGCCGGGGAGGTAGAGGTCGCCTTAGAGGGGGAGGCCAGGCCAGATATTATGCTATTCCAGCTCGTACCGAGGCTGTTGCCTCTAATTCTGTCATCACAGGTATTATACTAGTTTGTCACAGATATGCATCAGTTCTATTCGATCCAGGCTCTACTTACTCTTATGTGTGTTCTTATTTTGCTCCGCATTTGGGTGTACCCCAAGATTCTTTGAGTTCTCCTGTATATGTTTCTACTCCTGTGGGGGATTCTCTTGTTGTGGACCGCATTTATCGGTCATGTTTGGTTATTATTCATGGTTTTGAGGCCAGAGCAGATTTATTGTTACTCAGCATGGTTGATTTTGATATTATCTTGGGCATGGACTTGTTGTCGCCCCATTATGCTATTCTTGATTGTCATGCCAAGACCGTGACGCTGGTTATGCCAGGTATACCGCGTGTTGAGTGGAGTGGTACTTTAGATCACACTCTCAGTAGAGTTATCTCTTTCCTTAAAGCCCATTGTATGGTTAAGAAGGGGTATGCCACATATTTAGCTTATGTGAGAGATGTTAGTGTTGATACCCATTCTGTTGATTCGGTCCCAGTAGTATGGGATTATCCTGATGTGTTTCCAGCTGATCTTCCGGGCATGCCGCCAGATAGAGACATTGATTTTGGCATTGATTTGTTGCCGGGCACTCAGCCCATTTCTATTCTTTCGTATCGTATGGCTCCTCCTGAGTCGAAGGAATTGAAGGATCAGTTACAGGAATTGCTTCATAAGGTTTTATTCGACCCAGTATTTCACCTTGGGGTGCTTCTGTCTTGTTTGTAAAGAAAAAGAATGGTTCTATGCGTATGTGTATCGATTATCACCAGTTGAACAAGGTTACAGTGAAGAACCTTTATCCTTTGCCTTGTATTGATAATCTGTTTGACCAGCTTCAGGGTGCACTGGTGTTTTCTAAGATTGATTTGCGCTCTGGTTATCATCAATTGAAGATTTCGGAGCCAGATATCCCGAAGACTGCCTTCAGGACTCGGTATTGTCATTATGAGTTCCTTGTTATGTCATTTGGGCTGACCAATGCCCCAGTAGCTTTTATGCATTTGATGCACAGTGTGTTCCGGCCCTATCTTGACTCGTTTGTTATTATTTTTATTGATGATATTTTGGTGTATTCCCGGAGTCGGGAAGATTATGAGTAGCACCTGAGGATCGTGCTTCAGACCCTAAAAGAGAAGAAGTTATATGCAACGTTATCAAAATGTGAGTTTTGGTTGGATTCTGTGGCATTCTTAGGCCACGTGGTATCGAGTGAGGGCATTCGGGTAGATTCGAAGAAGGTAGAGGTCATGCAGGGCCTAGGCCATCCTCAACTACATATATTCGTAGTTTCCTTGGCTTGGCGGGCTACTACTGTTGTTTTATGGAGGGGTTTTCATCGATTGCAGCCCCTATAACTAGATTGACCTAGAAGGGTGCTCCATTTCAATGGACAAAGGCGTGTGAGGGGAGCTTTCAGAAGCTCAAGACAGCTTTGACTACAGCCCCAATTTTGATATTACCTATTGGTTCGGGGTCTTATACAGTTTATTATAATGCCTCACGGGTTGGCGTCAGAGCGGTGTTGATGTAGGTCGGTAGGGTGATTGCCTACACATCCAGACAGTTGAAGATACATGAGAAGAATTACCCTATCCACGACCTTGAGCTAGCTGCCATTGTTCATACCTTGAATATCTATCGTCATTATTTGTATGGTGTGCCTTGTGAGATTTATACTGACCATCAGAGCTTACAACATTTATTCAAGCAAAAGGATCTAAATTTGCGCTAGAGGAGGTGGCTAGAGTTGCTGAAGGATTATGACATCACTATTTTATATCACCCGGGCAAGGCCAATGTGGTGGATGATGCCTTGAGTTGCCGAGCGGAGAGTTTGGGGAGTTTGGTATATTTACCAGCTTCAGAGAGGCCTATGGTGATGGATGTTCAGGCCTTAGCCAGTCAGTTTGTGAGACTGGATCTTTCAGAGCCCAGTCGAGTCCTAGCTTGCGTGGTTTCTCAGTCTTCCTTATTCGATCGTATTAGGGAGCGGAAGTATGATGACCTTCATTTACTTGTCCTCAAGGACAAGGTTCAGCACGGTGATGCCAGAGATGTGACTATTGGAGAGGATGGGATATTGAAGATGCAGGGTCGGATTTGTGTGCCCCGTGTTGATGGGCTTCGAGAGTTGATTTTAGCGGAGGCCCATAGTTCGCGGTATTCCATCCATCCGGGTGCCGCGAAGATGTATCAAGATTTGAGGTAGCACTATTGGTGGAGGCGGGTGAAGAAAGATATAGTTGGATTTGTAGCTAGATGCCTCAATTGTCAGCAGGTGAAGTATGAGCACCAGAGACCAGGTGGGTTGCTTCAGCAGATAGAGATTTTGGAGTGGAAGTGGGAGCGTATCACTATGGACTTTGTAGTTGGACTTCCACGGACTTTGAAGAAGTTTGATGCTATTTGGGTGACTGTAGATCGGCTGATCAAGTCCGCTCATTTTATTCCTATGTGTACTACTTATTCTTCAGAGCGGTTGGCGGAGATTTATATCCAGGAGATCATTCGTCTGCATGGTATTCCAGTTTCTATTATTTCAGACAGAGGTACTCAGTTCACATCACGGTTCTGGAGGGCCATTCAGCAGGCGTTGGGTACTTGGGTGGAGTTGAGCACAGCATTTCACCCCTAGATGGATGGACAGTCCGAGTGCACTATTCAGATTCTTGAGGATATGCTCCATGCGTGTGTGATTGAGTTTGGAGGGTCTTGGGATCAGTTCTTCCATTGGCAGAGTTTGCTTATAACAACAGCTATCAGTCCAGCATTCAGATGGCGCCATATGAGGCTTTATATTGTATGAGGTGTAGATCTCCGGTGGGTTGGTTTGAGCCGGGTGAGGCCAGGCTATTGGGCATCAATTTGGTTCAGGATGATTTGGAGAAGGTTAAGGTGATTCAGGATAGACTCCATACAGCCCAGTCCAGATAGAAGAGCTACGCGGACCGGAAGGTTCATGATGTTTCATATATGGTCGAAGAGCGGGTTCTGCTTCAGGTTTCGCCTATGAAGGGTGTTATGAGATTTGGGAAGAAAGGGAAGTTGAGTCCGAGATTTATTGGCTCTTTTGAGGTATTGAGGTGTGTTGGGGAGGTTGCTTATGAACTTGCCTTACCTCCCAGCTTGGCAGGAGTTCATCTGGTATTTGATGTTTCGATGCTCCGGAGATATCACGGTGACCCGTCATACGTGTTCGATTTTAGTTCAGTCCAATTGAACAAGGATTTATCATATATTGAGGAGCCAGTGACTATATTGGACAAGCAGGTCAGAAAGTTGAGGTCAAAGATCATTGCTTCAATAAAGGTTCAGTGGTGGGGTCAGCCGGCCGAGGAGGTGACATGGGAGACCGAGCAAGATATGCGCAGCTGTTACCCTCATCTTTTCACTACTTCAGGTATGTCTCTATGCTCGTTCGAGGACGAACGAATGTTTAAGTGTAGGAGGATGTGATGACCCGGCTGGTCATCTTAATAATCTACGCCCTGATCCCCTATTAACTGCTTTCCCCAAGTCTATTTCTTCTAAATTGAATTGCTAGGATTTTCGGTTTTGAGTTCCGGAGAGTTTTGAGACACTTAGTCCCTAAATGAGATCTTAAGTGTTGGAAAGTTGTTCGTAGTCGGAACAGTGTGAAGACGGCCTTGGAATAGAAATCTGATGGTTCTGTTAGCTTCGTTAGGTGATTTCGGGGTTGGGAGCCTATTCGGAATGTGTTTTGGAGGTCCATAGCTAATTTAGGCTTGAAATGCCGAAGTTTAAATTTTTGAAGTTTCCGGTCCGATAGTGAGATTTTTATCCGAGGGTCAAAATGGAATTCCAGAAGTTAGAGTAGTTAAGTCATGTCATTCGGGATGTTTGTATAAAATTTCAGGTCATTCTGATGTGGTTTGGTTAGGTTTTTGATCGAAAGCATATTTTGAGGAAAATTGGAGTTCTTAGGCTTAAATCCTTGATTAATTCGAGTTTCCGACGTTGTTTTAGGTGGTTTAAGGATTAGTACAAGTTTGAATGATGTTATGGGATATGTCCGTATTTGGTTGAGGTCCCGGGGGCCTCGGGTGTGTTTCGGATGCTCAACGGGGCATTTTGGAGTTGTTTAAAATTGCAGATTTTGCTTCAGCTGTTGCAGACCTGTTTTCTTCTTCGCGACCGCATCCTCCTCCATGCGTTCGTGTAGAGTAAATCTTGGAGGAGGACCTATTACCCTTCGTGTTCATGTCAAATCCCTCACAATCGCATAGTGTTATTTGGCGCTGAGGGTTGTGCCTATTTTCTTCATCGCGTTCGCATGCCATATCTCGCGTTCGCGTAGCTTTACCAGTCCAAGCCTTCGCGTCCGCGTACTGTTCCACGCATTCGCGTAGAGCAATTCGAGCAGCCTTCATTTTTCTTCTTCGCGAACGCGATTGTACTCCTGCGTTCGCGATGCATTAAATATCTGGGCAGTTATAAAAATTTCAAAACCAAGGGTTTAGCCATTTTTACCAAAACTTAAGCTTAAGAGCTCGGATTTGAGCGAGATTTCGATGGTTTTTCAGAGACATTGATAGGGTAATGATTCTAAACTCCTTTTTACTTGTAACCTACTAATCTTAGTGTAAATTCCTTCTTTAATTTCAGATTTTGAATGAAAATTTGGTAAAACTTCATAGACTGAATTATTGAGTTTTGAGTGGGTTTTTGACATCCGATTTGGGAGATTTTTATATGGTTAGACTCGTGAGAGTACGAGGATTCTGAAAATGTTAATTTCACCCAATTCTAAGACGTTGGCCTGAGGGGCGTTTTGGTCATTTTACCTAATTTCGTGTCTTAGCTTTGAATTAAATCGTAGAATCAGTTGCTTGAGATGTTATTTATGATATGTAATTGAATTGAATAGATTTGGGCCATTTGGAGTCAGTTACTCGTGGCAAACGTGTGGTTTCGAGTTGATTTTGGAGCTGGTTCGAGGTAAGTGGCTTGTTTAACCTTGTGTGGGGGATCTTCCTCTTAGGATATGATATTTGGTAATTGAATGCCTTGTACGTGAGGTGATGAGTGCGTACTTGAGCTAATTGTTGAAAATCCAGTTTTACTTTAAATATTTAGACTGAGTTTCTTTCTTACCTGCTTTACTCTACATGCAATTATAACCTGTGTTAGTTTAGAAAAGCATGCTTAGTTGACCTAATTGCCTATTTGCTTAAGTTGTTTTGATTGAATTATGTGGAAGCATGTTAGGCTAGAACTACCTGTTGCCTTGTTATGGAACTCCATTTCTGAATACTTTCTTGTTGTGGCTGTGTATTTACATTGGGACTACGGATGTGGGATTCTGGTAGCTCCCCTTGTTTGTTTACTTTGGGACTACGTGTTAGATTCCCTGTAGATCTCCTTGTAAATTTACTTTGGGACTACGGATCGGATTCCGGTAGATCCCTGTGCATTGATAGTCGGACTACAGGACGGTATCCCCGAAGATCCTTCAGATATATATATACATATGATGGACTACGGGACGGTATCCCGGGAGATCCTTTGGACAGTTGATGAAAAGGGACTACAGGACGGTATCCTAGGAGATCCTTATTGTTGCTACTGGTATTGAGCTGTTTTTACTCCGTGTTACCATGTTCCTTGTGTACTTATTATTGTCTTGTATAACTTGCCTTATTTCTTTGCTGTACTCATTTATATTGTTTATTTCATACTGTTGCAACTTATTATTATGTTTAACCTCAGTAGGGCCCTGACCTTCCTCGTCACTACCCGACCGAGGTTAGGCTTGGCACTTACTGAGTACCGTTGTGGTGTACTCATGCCCCTTCTGTGCATGTTTTTCATGTGCAGATCCAGGTACCTCTACCCAGGCGTATTACCCTCAAGGCGGAGAGATCTAGCAGAGACTTCGAGGTACATTTGTCGCGTCCGCAGACCAAGGAGTCTCTATCTTATTCTATCTTTAGTAGTTAGCTTTCCTTCTTACTGTTGTTTTAGTCATTCTGGAGTTAGAGCATTGTACTACATTTCTATTAGCTTGTGTTCCCGTGAGTTTCCGGGTTTTGGGATGATATGGTAGGTTTCTGTGATGTTGAGTTGTATATGCCAAGCGGCATTTATATACAGTTTTCTTCTAGTTGTTCAATTTTTAATTACTTATTTCCGCAAGTTATATTATTTCCGCATTGTTAGGCTTACCTAGTCGTAGGGACTAGCTGTCGTCACGACATGTTCATGGAGGGGGAACTGGGGTCGTGACAGTGGGCTCCTGATTGTTGAACTCCTTTGAACCTTGCTACTTCCCTTTGTTCTTCAGGTGGGATCCTGATTACCAACACTTGAATTGCTCTCCCTTTATTCTCCAGGTGAGCTCCTGATTACCGACACTTGAACTGTTTTTCCCTTTGTTCTTCAGGTGGGCTCCTGACTTCCAACACTTGAATCGCTTCTCCCTTTGTTTTTTAGGTGGTCTCCTGATTACCGACGCTTGAACTACTTTTTCTTGGAATTTGATTTGTTTTCCCTTTGTTCTCCAGGTGGGCTCCTGATTGCTGAACTTGAACTACTTCCTCTTGCGACTGCTTTTCCTTTGAACTATCTTTCCTTATTTCCCCAAGTGGGTGCCTGATTGCTTGAACCTGAACTGCTTTCTATCTTTGAAACTCGTGTTGTTCTCCCTTTCTTTCCAGGTGGATGCCTGATTACAACAAATTAGTCACAACAAAGAAAATTTCCTGCCCCAGTTTGGTAGCTGGGCACATCAGTGAGTGTTAATTGAATCATGTTACCAAATATCTCTAAGAATTTATAAGATAGATCCCAATGACAGTTTTAAAGCTAAATTATATCTTTTAAAGGTATGACTCCTGCTAAATCTTGTTATCTAAAATAGTCTTAAAACTACATCCCATTATCCAGGAGGGTCCTAAAAATCAAAATCAAGTCTTATCTTAAGAGTGACAACTTTAAGGCTAAATTACACTTCCCTATAGCAGAACGTACGCTAAATCTTGTTATCTAATGGAAGTCTTAAAGCTAGGTCCCATTATTCAGGAGGGTCTTGAAAATTTCGAATTGAATCCTATCCTAAGAATGAAAACTTCAAAGCCAACTTATATTTCTTTGGGGTAAGACTTATACTAGATCTTGTTACTCATGAATGTTTTGAATTTTAAACTAGGTCCCATTATCTAGGAGGGTCCTGAGAATTTACGGTCAAACCTGTCTAGTACTTGCTTTTCCTTACGGAGGGTTTCTCCGAAACAAACAAATTTTCTGCCCCTGTTTCAAATCAAAGAAAAATCTTGTCAGTTTAAAAATGTGGTGGTTAGTTTGTGGCATTCTTGCTAAAGGTGGCTCTTCCCTTACCGTGCTTTGCCTTGACTGGCTGCCTTGAACTGGCCAAGAATTGTTTGACTTTCCGACTGATCCTCAACCGCAGGACCTTGGATGACCTGAGTGCTCTATACCTAAACCATTGTTTTACATTTCTGACCCTTCTATCTGAACCTCTGCATCTCCCATAAAATTACTAAACCATTCCACTGATGGAACTTTCACTGACACTTTATGTCCCACTTTACATCATACTATCTCTGGCATGTTCTGGCCGCACTGTGCTTTGCGCAATTTTAGAAGTTGGTAGTGAGCTTTCAAATCCTTTCTTATTAGCTTAAACAAAACTAATATTGGAAATATCTTAGAGAAATAAACCAAAATGAAATGAAATGCAATGACTTTTGAGAGTTAGGAATAAGGAAGAAATATCCAAAACTGGATGACTGTTTGAAGGGGAAAAAGAAAAGATACTTATCTGAGTGGAGCAGCTGGTACCAATGATCATGACATGCATTTCGGATTAATCAACTCAGTCTATCCAACAAATCAACTTTCAGTTGTCATACTTGGTGCCCCAAGATCTCCATAACCTAATTTCTTTGCCCAATCACTGACCTTGTTCGGCTTGTGGTGCCCTGAAGGGTTTTCACCAACAAACCTCTCTCATTTGTTCATCTCTCAACTCATTGTCATCTTACGGTACCCGTGAGGGTTTTCACCAATAAGACTCTCTCATTTTAATTTCTCTCAGCTTCACATCGCCTTACTATGCCAGTGAGGGTTTTCACCAATAAGACTCTCTCATTTTTCATTTTCTTGCTCAGAACAGAGTGTTTCCCCTGATATGAGTCACCTCTACTTGCTTGACTCGGCATATCTCGAAGACTGGTCGGAAGGTCTTTCTTTGGACCGTAATGTGGGCTTTTGGATAGGGTTAGAAAGAAAGGGTATCACAAAGGCTCAAAACAACTTGACTAGGTTCAAAATTACAACTTTTGGAATCAGATTTCTTACAACAACCATAACTTTCAGCCCCAGTTTCTTTGCTTGGGGACTTTTTGAATTTTTATTTTGATGGGACCGAACCGTGAGGCCGCCTACATATCTTGTGGTGACAAGAATCAGGTCAAACGTAATACATGGCATAGAAATTACTTTGTTGTTGTGATTTTTCTCTTTTCTTTTCTTTCTCTCTTTTTCTTTCTCTCTTTTTACTTTTCTCTTCTTTTCTTTTCTTCTTCTTCTTTTTTTCTTTTTATTTATTTTTTCTTCTCTTTTTTCCACTCTTTTCCATTATTTTCTTTCTATTTGCTGTTTTCTTTTCTCTTTTTATTCTTTACTCACCTTTTGCGTTCGTGTTTCTGAACTTTGCTACTGACTCCAAAAGAGAGGTATGAAGGAAATAAATAAGGCTCAAAGGGGTAACAAAGGATAAAGTGCTTAGATAGCAGAACAAACTACCTTCGTCATTCTACTCTTCAAAACATGTCAAGTACAAACAAACACAATTTAAACCAAAGAAATCATGCATAATATCTTTTGACTACATCAGAATTGATAGTCATATCTACGCATTTGCCTTCTACATCTGTCAAATACAAAGTACCATTGGAAATCATTCTTGTTATGATGAACGGTCCCTACCAATTTGGGGCGAACTTGCCTTTTGCTTCAGCCTGATGTAGAAGGATGCGTTTCAATACTTGCTGACCCACTTCAAATTTTCGGGGACGCACATTCTTGTTGTATGCTCTCGCCATTCTCTTTTGATACAGCTGGCCATGACACACTGCTGCCAAACTTTTCTCATCAATCAAACTTAATTGCTCCAGACGGGTTTTGACCCACTCATCATCATCAATTTCAGCTTCAGCAATGATCTGAAGGGATGGAATTTCAACTTCCACGGGTATCACTGCTTCTGTGCCATATACCAACAAGTAAGTAGGTGTGCCTACTAAAGTACGAATAGTAGTACGATAACCCAAAACTGATCAAATCTCCGTGTAGTTAGCATTGATGACATTTGCGCACAAAACTGATACAATCTCGCTCCATAGTGAGCCAATAATAACTGGCTCAAAGAATCTTCTTTGCCAGAACATACCCGCTCATATGTAGCCCGCAAACCCCGAAATGTACTTCAGTCATGATAGTCGATGCTTGTCCAACATCTATGCATCTTAACAAACCAAGATCCAGAGTCCTTTTGTACAAAACTCCTCCACTGAAGAAAAACCCACTTGCCAAACGTTGAATTGTTCTCTTTTGATACCCTGGATACACCCCCATTCTAATGTACTCTCTGATGTTGTGGAACCACGGCTCACCATCAAGTTCTTATTCCACCATGTTACAGTAAGCATGCTGATCGCGGACCTAAATATGCAAAGGGTCAACATAAGCCTTATCTAGATGATGTAACATTGACGCCAGAGTAGCCAAAGCATTGGCAGCCTCATTATGGATCCTTGGAATGTGCATGAATTCTATAGATCTAAAGCGTTAACAAAGATCATGCAGACATTGCCGATACAGTATAGGCTTCAAATCCCGTGTCTCCCATTCTCCTTGAATCTGGTGCACCAGAAGGTCCGAGTCTCCCAAGACCAAAACCTCCTGGATTCCCATATCTACAGCTAGCCTTAAACCCAAAATGCATGCATCGTACTCAACCATGTTGTTAGTACAATAGAAGCGAAGCTGAGCCGTAACAGGGTAGTGATGTCCTGTTTCAGAAATGAGTACAGCTCCTATCCCAATGCCTTTCATGTTAGCAGCCCCACAAAGAAGAGTTTCCAACTGGGCTTTTCCTCCTTCTTGACCTCGTTGATGTGCATTATCACTTCATCGGGAAAATAAGTCTTCAAAGGTTCATATTCTTCGTCCATCGGGTTTTCGGCCAAGTGATCGGCCAAAGCTTGGGCTTTCATCACCGTTCGAGTCACATATACGATGTCAAACTCTGTGAGCAAGATATGCCACTTTGCGAGCCTTCCTGTAGGCATGGTCTTCTAGAAGATATACTTCAGAGGATCCAGGCGAGAAATGGGGTAAGTGGCGTAGGATGACAAATAATGTTTCAGCTTCTATGCTACCCAAGTTGGGGCGCAACATGTCCTCTCAAGGGGAGTATACTTGACCTCATAAGATGTGAACTTCTTGCTGAGGTAATAGATGGCTTGCTCTTTCCTACCAGTGATATCATGCTGACCCAACACGCAACTAAATGAGTTATCCAAGACTGTCAAATAAAGAATCAAAGGTCTTCTAGGTTCCGGCGGGACCAACACAGGTGGGTTTGACAAGTACCCCTTTATCTTATTGAATGCTTCCTGGCACTCATCAGTCCATTTGACTGCAGCATCCTTCTTTATCAGCTTAAAGATGCGATAACAAGTTGTCGTGAGCTGAGCAATAAACCTGCTGATGTAGTTCAGCCTCCCTAACAGACTCATCACCTCGGTCTTGTTCTTTGGCAGTGGCAATTCCTAGATAGCCTTGATCTTTGACGGATCCAGTTCAATGCCCCATCGACTGACTATGAACCCTAAAAATTTCCCCGATGGAACACCAAATGCACACTTTGTAGGATTGAGTTTGAGATTGTATCTGCGGAGCCTTCCAAAAAACTTTCTCAAGTCTCTGACGTGGTCAGACTGCTTTCTGGACTTTATGATCACATCATCCACGTAAACCTCGATCTCCTTGTGTATCATGTCATGGAATATGGTTGTCATTGCCCTCATGTAAGTTGCCCCAGCATTTTTCAAACTAAAAGGCATGACCCGGTAGAAATATATTCCCCACGGCGTGATGAATGTCGTCTTCTCCGCATCTTCATCATCCATTAAAATCTGATGATACCCCGTATAGCAGTCCACAAAAGACCCAATCTCATGCTTGGCACAATTATCAATCAAAATGTGGATATTTGGTAGTGGAAAATTGTCCTTTGGACTTGCTTTGTTGAGATCACGGTAATCAACACATACCCTGGTTTAACCATCTTTCTTTGGCACAGGCACAACATTGGCTAACCACGTAGGATACCGTGTGACTCGAATGACCTTTGCATCAAGCTGCTTTGTGACCTCTTCTTTAATCTTCACACTCATGTCAGTTTTGAACTTTCTCAACTTCTTCTCAACAAGAGGGAATGCTAGATCAATCGGCAATTTATGGACCACCAAATTAGAACTCAAGCCTGGCATGTCATCACACGACCATACAAAAATATCCTTGTACTCTAACAATGCTTTAACTATTTCTTCCCTAATTCGAGGTTCAAGATGGACACTTATCTTAGTTTCTTTGACTTTATCAGGATCCCCTAGATTGATTGCTTCCGTTTCATTCAGATTAGAATTGGGTTTTTCTTCAAAATGACTTAGTTCCTTACTAATCTTTTCAAAGGCCTCATCCTCATCATATTCTGATTCATCATCACACTCTATTTCTTGGATTAATATTTCAGAATTAGATTGACTTTTAAGACTGGGCCGAAGATTCCTCATGCATGTCATTTCATTGAAACTGACATAAAAAGAACTATACAAAGAAGAAATGAAAAACAAAAATAAGAGCTATCAGGAATGATGGAAAAGGGAAATTGCATTTCATTGAAATTAAAGGATAACAAGGTTTGTACATCAACAAGCAGAAAATAAAAGTCTGGGTCACAACCCTGGAATGACCCAGCTACAAAGGAAAATAAAACAAACTACCAAGACTCCTTCCGGGTAGGGAGAGGAGTAGCCTGCCAATTGTTAAGCTTTGTATTCGGCCCAACGAACTGCACGTCCGCGTTGCTAGAAACTTCCCCAACCTCTACCATGTTCACATAACCAAACAACCTCTAGAACCTTTCAATTAACTCTTCATCAACGTCAACCACAGAACTCAGAACTATCGTCAGACGTTTCCTGGCACCGGGCTTGACAAAAGACCTGGAGAGACGTGGAACAGGCTTTGGAAGTGCCCACGCCTTCTGTTTTGACCTTTTATCCCTTTTCACATCTTTCGTTGTAGGTTTGAATCCAAGACAGAACGTACCCAAATTTTTAGGGAGGGACACTGGCTGTATGATACCCTGCAGAGATGCACCCAGACCCTTACCAGGCACAAAGCCATTTTTCAGCATTTCAAAAGCTACCATGACTGATGCAAAGGTTATCTTTGGAGTTGGAACACATTTCCCTTCTGGAACTTTCTCGACCGGCACTGTTTCAAAAACTTGATAGACCCAAGTCCATTTGTCATCTTCAACCTCAATGAACGGGACAGAGACATCACTGTGAGCACACAAGTTATCTTTACCATACACGATGATCTCCTGTCTATCGCATTCGAACTTGACCATCTGGTGCAGAGTGGACGAGACATGAATCCAAGGTTGACCTAACAGCAAATTGTAAGAGACGGCTACGTCCAGCACCTGGAACTCCATGGTGAATTCCACAGGTCCTATTGTCAACTCAAGCACTATATCACCAACTGAATCTTTCCCTCTACCATCAAAACCTCGAACACATATGCTATTCTTGTGAATCCTCTCATCATCGACTTTCAACTTGTTCAGAGTAGAGAGAGGGCAGATATTTGCACTGGAACCATTGTCAACTAATACCTTGGTAACCACAGAATCTTCACATTTTACCGTAAGATAGAGAGCTTTGTTGTGTTCAATACCTTCCACATGCAACTCATCATCGGAGAAGGTGACCCTGTTCACCTCAAATATTTTGTTGGCGATCTTTTCCAGATGGTTTACTAAAATTTTGTCGGGAACATGAGCCTCGTTCAAAATTTTCATCAAGGCCCGACGATGCTCATCTGAGTGGATTAACAATGACAACAATGAAATCTGAGCAGGAGTCTTTCTCAATTGCTCCACGATGGAATAATCTTGTTCCTTCATTTTCCTCAGAAACTCCTCCGCCTCTTCTTTAGTCACTGCTTTTTTCACTAGAACTGGGTTATCTCTGGATGTTTTAGCTTTTCTTAACTCTTCCAGGGCAAAGCATCTCCCCGAACGAGTTAATCCCTGGGCCTCATTGACTTATTCTTTCACTTCCTTTCCCTTATAGGTCACTATCAGTTGTTCATAGTTCTATGGGATGGCCTTGGTGCTGATTAACGACAACTAGGATACAGGCTTGATGATGACAGGATCTGTATGGGCACCCTCTACAATTATGATAGGCTTGTTTGCCATTCCTGGCACAACCACCTTTGACTTCTCTTGCTTTGCTACAACATCACTTGGGGATCCTTTCTTGACTACCACAGATGGTTCGCCATTTGTCATGCTCAACTTGTTCACCGATCCTTCAACTGTTAGGTTTTTTAACTAGCTTGACCTTACTGGACCGAATCATCATGATGGTCTATGAAGGCTTCTTGGGCTCCCCTCCCTTATGTACTATCTCGATCATGTTCGTCTCTTGATGGGTTGGTAGTGGGTTCTGGTTGATGTTGGGTGCCTCTGGAGTTTGGACTTCAATCCGGTTTATGTCAATGAACTCCTGGATGGCATTTTTCAGGTGCCACCACTTCTCCGTATCATGCCCCAGGGTACCAGAACAATATTCATAGCTCACGGAGTAATCAAGATTCTTTGGAGGAGGGTTTGGCAATTTCGACTCAATTGTCCTAAGCATATCCAACTGCCTCAATATGTGGAACAAACTAGTACAGGACTCCCCCAACGGGGTGAAGGTTTTCTTTCGCTGCAACCTCTCATTTTTGAATGCTGGATTAGGTCGGAAACCTGGACCGGTAGTGTTTCAGGAGGCTCGTGGGGGTGGGTAAGCATTTTGTGGAGCTGGGTAGGTGTTTCGTAGGGCTGGGGCATGCCATTGTGCGTCGGTAGGAGGTTGAGTATATGTTTGGGCATGGTGGATAGAAATATGAGTGTCTGGTGATAGGAAGTAATGTTGTGACGGATTATATGGGTCTTGGGTGTAGGTTTGGTGAGGGGGTCGAGGCTGGGTATATTGGTGTGACCATGATCCTGATTCAACTATTGTCACATCTTCTTTCTTCTTCTTTCCGATCACTCCCCTAGTACTGTTCTGAATGGCTTCGGTAGTTGCCTTGATAGCCGAGTAACTCATGATTTTGCTTGATTAAGCCCTTCTTCCACCATGACACCCATCTTCACTACCTCGTTGAAAGATTTGCCTATGGCCGATATCAGATGGCCAAAATAGGTAGGCTCCAGAGCCTACAGAAAGTATTCCACCACTTTGCTTTCCTCCATCGAAGGGTTCTCTAAAACTTTCACTAGGCTTTTTTCTCAATCCTAGTCAAATATAAATGACCTCGAACAATCTCAATATTGTACTAGAAATGACGGGTGAATGCTTGGGCCAAGTCATCCTAGGTATACCATCTGTTGTGATCTTGATGCGTGTACCACCCCAATGCCGAGCCACTCAGATCTGGCTAAAGTATGCCATCAATAACTCATATTTCCTGCCAACTCCTCTCATTTTACAATAGAATCCTCTCAAGTGCGCCACCGGGACTCCATGCCCATCATACAAATCAAACTTTGGCATCTTAAATCCCACTGGCAAGTGAACATCAGGAAATAGACACAAATCTTTGTAGGTCACGCTCACCTGGCCTCCCAATCCCTGCATGTTTCTGAATAACTGTTCCTGGCTTCTAACCTTCTTGAACATTTCCTCCTGTTTTGGGTTTTTAGGTGGTTTCTTAGTCTCAACAGGGAGGTCGAAATGAGGGGTGTAGGAGTAAGGTTTTGGAGCCTTGAAAGTAGGCTCCGGGGGATAGTATTGGTTATCTTGGGTCTCGAATAAAGGCTCACTAGAGGATCGGTGAAGTGTAGCGGGTGGGGGTGCCACAAAGACAGGGGTGGCTGGTGGAGGAGGGTACGAGACTAGTTTGAGTGGTGGAGCTTGTGGAGTCTGGGAAGTGGTGCCTTGGTAGTGGTGGTAAATGGGAAAGCCTGGAGATGAATCAACAGTGGGAGGTTCTTTGGATTGAGCAAGCAACGGGACGAAAGCAGGGTTGGCGGGGTAGAATGGTGGTGGATGCCCTTTTACCCATGCCTGGTATATCTCTGCCATCTGTTGTTTCAGCTTATACAACTCCTCTTTCAGATTAACATCAGACTCTTTCCCCTCTCTTGACGGAACAATAACACTTGCATCCAGTTCTTGGTTAGCCATGATCAACTTGTCGTTGGACCTGGTGTTGTACAGGTGAGTTGCCAGAATGCCAAACAAACTAACCACCTACCTGTTACTTGATGACAACAACAAACTTGTTAGCGATTAGAGCTTAACAAATAGGTAACCGCACGTTGGGCATGCAATGCACCTAAATAGTTAACCATTTTTATTATGCATTTGATCGGTTGCTTGCGTCATCCCGGCTTTCCCTAATTTTCATTTTGCAACTTCTCTTTTTTTCACTCCTGCTTTTCGTTACTTGATTCTTGTTTTTCTTTTATTCCCTCATTTTTCTCTCTTGTTTTGCTATTATTTCCCTCCCACAATTCTCTTCTTTTCTCTCTCTCTTTCACTTTCTTTTTCTTTCATTTCACGGTTATGATCGAATCCTATGGGGATTAACTACATATCATGATGCTGCATGAATCAGACCAAGCGTAGTTTTGGAAATAAGTGTAAAATAAAAAAAACATTTTCGGGTTTTCAAATTTTCATAAAATAAAAATATCTTGATAACAACGACTCATCCTACAAAATGTAATCATAAAAACTAGCAGACTCGAAAAGGGGGACAAATAGACTCCAACAGAAAGATGAAAATACAGACTCGAAAACAGACTATAGACTCCAACAAAGAAAATGAAAATACAGGCTCGAATGAAAATCATGAATATATCAATGCCTCAACTGCTCCTGGGGCCCGTGGGACATCAGTCGGTCTTGCCACGGGCCTATGCGCAAGATCCCCTTGAAGACGCTCCAGGTCACTCGTTATTTGGTGAACAAAGATCATCACCGCAGCAAAGAAGGTGGTTCTAGTCATGTCTCTTTTTTTCTTTTCTCTAATAAATTTTGGTTTTGCTCACTTAATCTAGAAGCCGGTCGGCATGCAGTCCGAAATAAATTAAATGCACAGGTAGCACATAAAAATGCATCAGGTTGGTCTTTTATTTTCGGGTACGCCTGTCCTAGATGGACTCAACCCCTGTGTTGAGTCCCCAAAGTCAAATGCATATGATTCAAACAATCATTCCTACTAGGTATCTGGCATGAGGTTGAGTTATTCTAAGTTCAAAACCTGGGTATGTTGTTCTAGACTTGTGCACCCGAGCGGACAACTCGAGCCGGGGGGACTACGTATCGGGAACCAAAAGGCTATCCGGCTTTGTAACTTTCTGAGCCTTTTCCTAATTTGAGGTATGACACTAACAGAAAAGGAGTCACACCAGCGTGCACATCCCCGGAGATGAGAAGAGAAGGGTTTCGTAGCAGTTTATATATAGTTCAGATAATATCAAAGCGGTAAAAAGAAACATTTAGCACATTAGGCCCAAACATGTAAATAAAACCAGATAATAAATGAAGCCAAATATAACAATTATTCTAAGCTCGAATTGTTGAACCATGAACCAGAAGTTCTGAGTTCTTACTCCAGCAGAGTTGTCAGAACTATCACACCTCTTTTTTCTACCCCCGAAGGGTATAAGGGAGTTTTTTTCAATTTAAGTGACAATCGAAACGGGATTATTTATTAAAATTTAGAGTCGCCACTTGGGATAATTTGTGGTGTCCCAAGTCACCGGTTCAAATTCAGAATCGAGGAAATATTGACTCTGTTTTATAGTTCGCGAACACAGAAATCCGGGTAAGGAATTATGTTAGCCCAAGAAAAGGTGTTAGGCATTCTCAGGTTCCGTGGTTTTAGCACGGTCGCTAAACTGTTATTATTGGCCTATTTATTTGATTTTAAAAAATCTTTAAAACCTATTTGCATTTTATTCTTTTTAAATCGCTTTTAATAAATTAGTGTTACATATTGCGAATCATGTCACGGGGACCGTACCTACGATCTACAACATATTTATTTTATTAACAAGATTAATTGTGGCCGGGTCACATAAATGTACCCCTGAATTTTAGAAATTAGGTGTCATGACCACGTCACAGGAACCGTACCCGTAGCTATGACAATTATTTAATAAAATGTGCCTAAAGCAAACTACGAGAGTTCAAGGCATTTTCTATACTAATTTTATATTTATGTGAGGGCCATACATTATGGATTTTATTTGTGTATGGCGCACCTCAAACCATTTTAGGAAAAGAATTTGTGTTTAGCTAAGGCAAACCTTAAATACTCCTACTTACACCTAATTTTTAAAGAAACTAAGTATCACAACCACGTCACGGGAATCGTACCCATAGTTGTAATAACTTAATTGCGCGCCTAAAGCGAACTACGAGATTTATATTGGTAACTAAGTTATAAAATATGAGGGCCGTAGATTAAATGATTCAAATATATGAATGGCACGTCTCAAAACTATTCAACTGAATGGATTATGGATATTCATATTTAAAGCTAATTCAAAATTTAGTATCACAACTATGTCACGGGAACCGTACCTGTAGTCGTGACGTTTTAGTTACAAGCCTAAAATGAACTACGAGATTCACAATTAAGACGAAGCTCCAATTGCAACTACAAAATCCGAGAGCATACCATAACAAAACATTAATGCATTACGATGATATTTTAAATACATCTGCAGTCTTTCAGCTATGTTCATTACAGTTAAGTGTCCTTATTTAGAAAACCAAATGCAAAGCCTGACAAAGCACACAATCTTTCCAATCATCTCTATACATTTATAATATTTGGACAATGGACCATTCCATTACCCATTGTGGAAGGCCTAAACACATATGAAACCAAAATATAGTCATGAGAATCTGTTGCAACAGACAAGAAAGGGGTCACTTAACGAATCAGTTTTCCAAAGTTTGCAAATACTCAATGTTTTGACCGCAAATACAAAGCTGCTAATTTGATAAAATTCAATTTGAAATAGCTTCTTCTAGTCACCAGTCATCCCAAGCATGTTAAAGCATAACCATGGCCTACTTACTCTTTTGGTTCGATTAAACCAAGTAACCTAAAAGATAAAGGTTGTCATGAAAAATGAAGCAAGATTTTCAAACATGGAGAAACTTGAAGAATTAGAAAGAGTACTAGTTTGGCCCTACTGTTCAAGTCATAGTCGCATAGTAGAAGCAAAATGAGTACTAGTTTATACATCCAGGCAGCGTACTTTCAAAACCCAACCAAACAATTGACAAATCAAAAAACCAATGGCACGCACATCTGAAGAGATTAAGAATCAGAACTGGCGACGACAAAACCAAAACATGAATCAAAGCCATCAAAAAAGAACTGCTTAGGCATTCTACAACTCAACTCGAATCCCTCAAGTAATAACACTCAATGAATTAGGACTAAAGTAGAATGAGAAGTTATTTCTCCAATTTCCAGAACTTCAAGGAGGAACACAATTCACACAATTGAACCTTAAACATCAATTTTAAGTCCAAACAATGGCAACAAATAGCCTCGAACCAAGTCTTCAGCCATAAAATATCGGGAAAATCGACATAGCTCGATAGACTTTACCAAAAATCTCAGCTAGTCACGAATCAATAAGAAACTAAGCTCGACCTCACGGATTCAATCCCACAAAAGCTTAAATGGCAGCAACAAAGAGATGCAAATTCAGAAATTCCAGCATACTCTATTATGACTTGGGAGTGTTTTCAACTAAAAAAATAGCATAAATGGACCTGAACCAAGGCCAAACGAGCTTAGAACTCGACTAGTAGAAACAGACATTGAGTTTTAAGATTCAAACTAAACCATGATGGAATACGAACACACATAAACACAGAATCACGAGCAACAAAGAAAAGGATAAGAAATGAACCTGAGTTGCAAAAAACTTAGATTAATTCTGCCTTGAACCCAATACAAGTGAATTTGATAATGAAAATTCAAGAAAACAACAGCTACAATGTGTTGGGATACAAGAACTACGAACTCGAACTCGAACGGTCAACTCGATCTTAGCTCAGTCCATCTCCATTTTTGAAGGAAATCAAAGAAAGATAATGAAAAACTTTTTTTTCAATTTTTTCCAGACTCTTGAAACAAAACTAAGAACAAAGCAAAAGAAACTGAAATTTCTAAACCTTTTTTCTCCGGAATCGAAATTGAAAACGCAAAAAAAAAAAAAAAAAAACTAAATGATTTTCAAACGTTTCTCTCCTAATCTCAAACTCCGAAAAATGTCTGAAAAAATCCCCCTAATCTAGTGTCAAACCTGAATATATATACCCCTCCTCCAAAGCTTCTATTCTCTTCATCAAGAAAAATCCGAGAATATTCTTTCTAGAATTAATTCGGACAGATGGAGAGAGGGGATCGATTCAAAATCAATCCATTGTCCCCATTTTTCGGAATTCATTCTCAAGAAAGCACATGGGACACGAAAATCTGTCAGAGGCCGTTAGAATATTCGGTGACGTGGAGAGATGGGGGGTGCGTGAGGTGAATTTGAGCTCACTCGCCTGAAATTTGGTGAGTTTGGACACGGTTCTGAAGTGAGGAAGAGAATGAACAATGCGCCGTTTCTCTGAGTTTGGGATTTAGGGTTAGGTTTTCTTTTCTTTTAGTTATAATTGGGGTTTTGTGTGGGGATGGGTTTAATTATGTCCATTGGATGAATGGGATGGAGGGATGGGATTTGATTAGAAATATGGGGCGGGTCAAGGTTGGTCCGGTCGGGTAAGGGAGTGGGCTGGGCGGAATTGGGTTATTGGGGTGGGGTTTGGGCTTAGCAATTGGCCCAATTGATTTTAAAAACAGCCCTTTCCCATTTTCCCCTTTTCCTTTTATTTTTCTTTTTCTTTTTTTAATTAATAAAATCCTAAAATCAACTCTTAAATTAATCTAAGTTGTAAAATTAAACTAATTTCCTAGTCACAATAATTATAAAATTATTTAGTCCTAAATCAAAAGGAAAAATCAGTAGACTAAAATTAAAAGGTGTAAAATGAGCTATTTTGTGATTTTCATTTTTCTAATAAAATAAATAATTGTAATTAATTCCAAAAAATGTAAAAATCAAACCTAAATGTGATGCATGGTATTTTTGGCTTTTTCTTGATTTTTAATAAAATAAACATGCACAGAAAATGCAAATAATCAAGAAAATTCTAAAAACAATTCCTAAAATGGCAAACAATTAAAAGAAAAATCTATTTCCTTGGGATTTTGTAGGAGTATTTCGTATAGGGCAAAAATCACGTGCTCACAACTATAACCAAAAATAGCAACAACAACCATATAATCCAATATGAGTTTCTACAATTATCTTAACAATCATATTGAGCGGCAAGCTCGTTTTTACTCATAACAAGATATGAATTGAATCTAACTCTTATTCCATAAATTAGTTTACAACCTTCGAAACATCATACTTATATGTACCATATTATTTCTAGTTTAAAACATCCACAAAATGCCTTCCAAAATAGCCCCATACGTCTAGCACCTTAATGTTTATCATCAATCACGTATTTTTTATCTTTTCTTCTTCAATCAACTTAATTAACACCTATAAAAGCTTAACAACAACAGCCACAACATTATCAAATAATTTCTCACAATTTTCAGCCACCACAAACCATATATTTAGCAACAAAACTGTCCAACCAAAAAAACAACCATATCCCATGTTCCTTCAAGTGCATCTTATGATCTTTCACTCAAACAACACAACCAACACAAGATTAACCTTAGGCACAATCAATAAGATATTATAAATACCTTGGACAGTAGCTACAACTCGAAACCCTATCTTAACTTAGCCCACAATATCCCTCAATCACACTACAACACCATAGAAGCATTCTTTTGTAGTCTTTAACACCTTTGATGATGACTTGAGTTGATTTTCCTTGAGTTTGGTTCTTGGGATCTTGGGATATGTTAGGGAGGGTTTTGGAGATTTTGAGAGTGTTTTGGTATGAGTAAAATCTGTATTGTTGACGAGATATAAGGGGATAAGACCACTGCCTCAATTCTCCAAGCAGGTGGGTAATTAAGCTGCCTGCTTGGCAGCTTCAACAGTGCCACTTCGGACACTTGTATCTCTCTACTCTGATATCGTATTGACAAACGATTTGCAGAGTTGGAAACTAGACACATATGGATTTAATTCCATATAAAGATATCCATGTAACTCTCAATATATTGAGAGAAAACTGTGTCATAACCTAGCCTATAAAACTGTCAGTTTCTTCGAAGTGCAGCGACGTGACTTGGTGACCCTACTTTATAAATTCATATTTCTCTACCCCGATGTCACATGAATAAATGGTTTGGACCATTGGAAACTAGGTTCCAAGACCTTCATTTTTGTATATAATATGTCCCAAAAGACCTCATATAACACAAGAAATGTATTGCTCAAAACACTTCATTACAAGGCAAATCCTTGTCAGTTTTTCCGCAACTTAAATCTGACTTTTCCCAAACTTTATATTTCATATCCAAACATCATATATAGCCATATAATTATTATAAACTCATTTAAATCATTATTAACAAGTATCATATTCATCTTAACTTACTTAAGATTTCAGTAAACCTTTCTTATCTTTGTAAAAGGATTTCGTCCTTTTTTAGTTTATATTAGATAATCCTATAATGACAGTGACGTCCAAAGTACGGGGTATAAAAAAATTAAATCACTCTATATACTTTCAAAGAATAACTCATTTCTGAGCTTACATCAATTGACCTACGACATACTTTCACGTACAAAAATATGGGGTGTAACATATCCCCTTGTTGGCTTTAATTTGGCCAAGATTGACCTCGATCCCTCGCTGTGATACCAGGAAACCTAGAAATTTTCCTGAGGCCACGCCAAATGCACACTTTTCAGGGTTCATTTTCATATCGTACTATTTGAGTATGTCGAAAGTATCTTTTAGATGGTCGATGTGATTCTTTTTCCTTTTGGATTTGACCAGCATGTCGTCTACATAGACTTCCATCATCTTGCCGAACTGGCCCCTAAATATCCCCCGTGTTCTTTAGCCCGAAGGGCATGACTCGGTAGCAATACATTCCTTGGTGGCTGATGAATGTAATTTTTTCCTGATCTTCTTCTTCTATGAGGATTTGATTGTAACACGAGTAAGCGTCTAGGAAGCTCAGAAGTTCATGCATGGTCGTTGAATCGATGAGTTGGTCGATATAGGGTAACGGGAATGAATCCTTCGGGCATGCTTTGCTCAAATCTATGAAATCCGTGCACATCTACCATTTCCCATTCTTCGTTTTCACCATGACCACGTTGGCGACCCACTCGAGGTACTTCAACTCCCTGATGGAGCCGTTTTTTAACAATTTTTTTACCTCCTCGCATATTACGTCGTTAATTGTAGAGTTGAACTTGCGCCTGACATGTCTTACTAGGGGATGGAATGGATCGACATTTAGTTTATGTGTGGAGATTTCCATTGAGATTCCTAGCATATCTATATGGCTACAAGCAAACAAATCTGCATTAGATATTAAAAATTGACGGATTTTTCTTGGTTCCTAAAGTTTGCAACAGATGTAAGACCTCTTGTTGTGGTCGTTGAGGTCTAATTGAACGGTATCGAGGTCTTCTATGGTTGATCCTGCAGCTTCGACCGTATCA
Source organism: Nicotiana tabacum (assembly GCF_000715075.1). Classification (NCBI taxonomy): domain Eukaryota; kingdom Viridiplantae; phylum Streptophyta; class Magnoliopsida; order Solanales; family Solanaceae; genus Nicotiana; species Nicotiana tabacum. The sequence continues at coordinate 52,809,029 of NC_134095.1, read as the reverse complement.
GGGTCTCTGATGTCGTCTCTGCTGTTGTTGAATGTCGACCTCGACCCTGCTGATTGTTATGCCTCTTTTTTATTGTCCTTATTTTGTTGAGTGGTCATGTTATCTAAGGCGATGCGATAGCATTCATGGGATATGCTTTGTTCCCCTCGTATACTGAATATTCCCCACGGAGTCGGGAACTTGATGACCCGGTATAAGCTGGAAGTAGCTCCCATGATATGTATCCATGGACGCCCTACTATGGCATTGTACGTTGTGTCTCGGTCCATGATATGAAATGTGGTTTACAAAGTGATGCCACCGGCTAGAACGAGGAGTGTGATTTCTCTATACGTTCGTTCAACTACATTGTTAAAATCGATTAGCGTGATGCAACGCGACACTATATTATCTTCGAGTTTCATTTGTGCAAGCACTCGAGGATGGATAATACACGCACCGCTCCCATCCATAATGCGCCTCACATCGGTATCTAAAATTTGTAAAGTAATAACGAGAGCATAATTGTAAGGAAAAGTCAAACTGTTGGTATCTAACTTATCGAAGATTATACTCTCTTCGAGTCCGTCATGCCGTTCAGGGGTGATCGACCTTTGAGCTTGTGTGTAGTGGTGAATTTCACGTTATTGATAGAGGCATCGTCTCCACTGCCAATGATCATATGGATGGTACGAGCTGGTGAGGGCAGTTTCAACGGTCCTTGGTGTTGTTCGTGTCCTCTAACAAAGTTGGTCCTTCCCCGGCCGCTCAGCAACTCTTTGAGGTGTCCTTGTCGAACATGTTTATGAACTCCTGCCTTAGGGTGATGCAATCTTTGATTTTGTGCCCTCGTTCTTGATGGAACTCGCAGAGAGCGTCTGACTTTCTGGTACTCAAATCTGACCTCATCTTTTGCGGCCACTTTACCTTCGGTCCGAGCTTCTCCGGGGCATAGACTATCCTTGTAAATGACACACAAAAGTTGTGAGCGGATAATAAAGGGGCATACCTCTTTCGTTTTGATAAGTCATTGTCCTTGGTCTAGACGAGCCTTCTTTGTAGCGGGAGGAGGTTGCAATGGATGTTTTGACATACGATTGATGTCGTTCCCTATTAGGTCATGGAGCCGCGAGATATTTTCTAGTATCATTTCTTTGATCTTTCCTGGATTCGACCAGTACCAAGGTTAGTCAATGAGTTGGTCCACTGAGGTCGTCCTTGTCTGCATGGACCTCAGTGCAATATGCATTGTGTATTTCGTCCCAAATGGATGGAGGATATTTCATCAGCCGACTTGATAACTTCCTAGTTTCCCTTGAACCATCCCTCTTCAGCCCGTTATGAAAGGTCGCGACTGCCATTCCCTCAGATATGTTCGCCAAAGTCATCCTTACTCGGTTGAATCGGGCAAGAAAGTCTCTCAGCCCTTCCCTTAGGGCATGCTTAATGGTGAATATGTCATTTACTCTTGCCTCAGCCTTCTTGACCCCGGCGTAGGCTATTACGAACTTATCGGCCATCTCTTCGAAAGTTTATATGGAGTGCACAAGTAGCTATGAATACCATGTAAATGCTCCTCCTGTTAGGGTTTCACCGAATTTTTCAGTAGTATAGAAAACACTTGCTCTTTGGCGGGGTCATTGCCTTTCATGGCAGTGACGTAATGAGTTACATGATCTTTTAGGTCAGTTGTGTTGTCGTATATTCTGAGGTAGGGTAGCATTTTGAAGGTTTTTTGTATGGCGTGGGGAGATGCATCATCACTATATAGATGCTCTATGAACCTGCTGGCGTCCCTTTTCGGGAGCAATTTAGGGGCGCCTGGTATCTTATCGACTTGCTCCTGATGTTCTTTCATCTAATCTTGGAGCGCCTTATTTTCATTCTCCATTTCTTCTATCATTTTTAAGGATGGTTGCAATAGCGTTGTCACCTGCATTATCAATGATATTGTGAGTTGTACCTGTTATTGGCCGGGGTGGCTGATTGCACTGCTTGTCCGTTTGTTGTATTGTGACAGTCCCTGCAGTTCCCTTGCCCTTTGGCCTGGGGTGGGTTTGTTGAGGATACCCGTCAGTGTGTTAGTCAACCACGCCTCGAGAAGCTTTTTGACTGCTGGCGGTGCCCCTTCCTCCGCAGACGTAGAGGCTCATTTACCATGAGATTTTGTTGTGTTGCAGTGCGGGGTGGAGACCCGTCTCTCCAAGGGGACGCGTTCAGCATCGTGTCCTCACCAGCTATTTTGCAGCTCTCATTGAGGACGGTTATGAGGCTGGTCGGTAAGTCACTTGTTATCCTCACCCTTTCTTCGTGGTTACCTGCCATGTTAGATTTTGCAAAAGGATAGAGAGAAGATCTTGGGCTTTGTGATGTTAGTGACCGGCGTCACTTATAGATCTAGAGGAGACTAAAAGTTCAACTAAGAAATCCCCACAGACGGCGTCAAATTGTTTGACCCAAAAACGTAAATCTTGGCCTAAATATTTGATTTTAGTTTACCACAAATTAATCTTATGTTTACCGTGAAAGTGGTAACAACAATTAAATTTGTAAATGGGATTCTAAAAATATGTGATCTATTCCCGAGCTTGTTTTTAGAGCGATTGATGCTTGAAGTGCTAAATTAGAAGATGAGATGCGAGATAGAGCGAAGTAATAAGCAAACTGAAGGGGACTACTGGCTGGATGCGGAGTAGGTCGATAGAGGCCTCGGGGCTGAGGCTTGAGCCGAAATCAAGTTAACAGGGGGAGTCGGGGATGGGGTAACGAGTAAAGATACCATTAACCAAGGCTCTATATGGCCAACGTTGGGTTATACGATGAAGATCAAGCAAATAGACAATGAACACGGGGTGGCTTCGGGCCTGTAAGAACAAATAACTTAGAAGAAAAAAGAGAGAGAGAGAGAGAGAGAGAGAGATATTATTTCACTTGTGGAGAAAATGGAGCAATAACCAACCCTTTACAAGGAGGGGAGATTCCCCTTTATATAGGAGGGCAATCTCGGCTACAAGTATGTGGGGATTAAGTTCAAAGCACGGTGACGGGACGACTTGACATGACGCTACGACATAGGCTCTAGATAGGCCGGGTCTGTCAGAAATAGTCGCGTGCCTAGAGGGTTTCTTCCTCTGTTTCCTTTGAGCCGGGCTTCGACGAGCCTCGAGGTTGAGAACTCGGTCGTGACCTCCTTCTCTCGAGACCCGGGATATGCTTCCAAAATGTCTCGACAACGAGAAATTGAGCCTTCCGATTTTGCCGCGTACATCTTAGTTAAAAATAATTTCTTCAGATCTTAATAATCAGATAAGTTAATCGAAAAGCATTTATGAAGACAATGATGATGGTATATAATAAATGCCCTTTATTACTAAGAACTATAGCAATGAGTAAGACATACAATAAATGACAATATAGTGGCATTCACGTAATTAGGAGGAACAATTGGACAAGCAAGAGGTGGAAATAAAGAATCTTCCACCTGACAATGATTGAACAATATATTCTCAAACAACTGAGAATTCCTCGGATTTGGCAATAATCTTGATGAAAAGTAAAATCTTGTATTGAGTGAAGAATAAATCTTTTTCTAAGTATTGTTCTTACAAGAATGAGTTTCACGTGCCTCTCTTCTCTCTCTTTCTTCTATTTATATGGGATTTCTTCCCAAAAACCCCTAATAGTACAAATGTAAGGAATATTCATATGAATAATCCCTCCCAAATTCTATTATGAAAACTAGTCGTTACAACTCTATCACTGATATCCGGCTATAACACTCATGGATAACGCTAACCACGGCTCTTCTCGGCTCCTCGACCTTGATCTGCATCATCGTCATGACCACGGCTCTCTTAGACTCCTTGACCACGTCTAAGGTGGCTTCTTGGATTATCCTAAATGATGATTTGGGGACCCTTCTCATGGTGTTATTTTGACGTATACATTGGTGCATGACATCATGAAATGATAGCAAATAATACAATCTATCCAAACATTGTATACATCAAAACGATACAAAACAATACAATATAATACTATACGATTACGAAACGATAGATAACAGCCAACCAAACAAGATACAAAGCAAGTGTCAACCATTAGACATAAGCTTTTCTATGCTTTCCTAGTTTTGGGGCAGCAGATGTCATTATAGGTTTTAGGAGAACGACGGGTCATTAGTTTTTACATCGGTAGAGCATTTATGTCCTCAACCCCAAAATTTAAGGAATTTTTACCTCCTATAGCAAAGGTTAACATCTTATTTATTTTAAATAAATACCATTTAAAAAAATTATATTCTATAGATACCTTTTAATGTTTATAGCAAAATTTCTAATTTTGGTTACCTCCTACCCCTAAGCCACTAAATATGCTATTCAGTTACACTATTTTCTTTCTCTCTCTACTTTGATACATGTCATTCTCTTCCCCATTCCCTGAAAACACGATGCTCAATCTCAACAAAGATCGTGCCACCAAAAGCCCAAGCAATACCGCCATCCTTCACTCTATAGGAACCCTAACTAACTCATAAAGTTTCTCTTTCTGGAAAAAGTGAGTTTTTTGGGAAAAGCTCAGATATGTTTTTGCTGCAATAGCAGATTCTTTATTGTGTTGTGAAAAGGATTCGTGCTGACTCTGCTCACAAGAGAACAAAGGCACTTGATTGAATACAAAGGGTCAGAAGCAACTTGATTTTCTGTTACGAAGGGCCGTTTGAAGAAAGCGATTCCGGGGAAGAAACAAGCAGCTTTCCATGAGACTGAAACCCAGCCCTTATGATTTGATCAAATACGAAGGGCACTTGATTGAATACGATGGGCCTTTTTGGTGAGATTCAAGGTTTTTGCTCGAAGGCGAATTCGCCGGAAATTAGATTTGTTCTTGAACAAAAACGACGGAGTTTGAGGCTGAGCAACTTGATTTTCTGTTAATATATTTCAATGTATCACGCTGTATTTTCATGTATTTCATTGTCTTTTTTTCAGTGTAATTCAATGTCTCGCTGTATTTCATTGTATTCACTGTCTTTTTTTAATTGTATTTCAATGTATCTTGTTGTATTCTATATATTTCATTGTATTCACTGTCTCGTTATATGCCATGAATGTATTCATATTTTTTTTAATTAATATAATTTATGTATTCAGATATATTATATAATTTCTCTGAAGATTGCTATGTTTTGGGGGTATTTTTCGGTTGAGAATCTTTTTTATACAAGGAAATACAAAATTTGTGTGTTATAATTGAGTTTGCTGAGTTATATTAGGAGTCTATTATGTTAATTAAATCACTTTCCGTTTAAAACAGTGTAATCCCTTGTTTCATGCCGTGAATATAGTCGAATACACTAATCTTTCCAGCTTTAATCTCATGTTTCACGCCATGAATACACTCGAATACAACAACTGATTAGCTGAACTTCCCTGATTCACGCCTATTTTTGCTACTGTATTCAAGAATACAGTAGCTTAAATACATCTTATAACAACAGAAACACATCTACAATCCGTAATATAGCAAAAGGTATCTATAGATAGCTAATTACCACTAAAAGATAGTGTTTTATGAAAATTTCTCTTCTAAAAATTAGGAATAGTAGGGGCTTTTGCATCTATTCCTGATTTTAGGGTCACAATTTAACCTATATCCACTTTGCAAAAAAGTTTGCAAGCGCACCCACTTTACGATCAACTTCAGACTTATGGGTCTGAAGTTAAAAAAATGCCTGCAATGAAAAAATTGCACTTTAAATGCACTTAAGGTGAAATAGGTCTGAAGTGGAACCAATGTTTATGCACTTAAGGCTAATGAGTCTGAAGTGAAAAATTGCACTTCAGATGCACTTAAGCCCAATAAGTTTGAAGTGAAAATTGCACTTCAGATGCACTTAAGGCCAAAAAGTTTGAAGTGCAACAAATGTTTTCATTCACTTAAAGCCAATAAGTCTGAAGTAAAATTTGCACTTCAGATGCACTTAAGGCCAAATAGGTCTGAAGTGTAACTTATGGTTTCATGCACTTAAGGCCAATAAGTCTGAAGTGAAAAATTACACTTCAGATGCACTTAAGGCCAAAATGTCTGAAGTGCAACAAACGTCTTGCTACACTTAAAGCCAATAAGTCTAAAGTGAAAAATTGTACTTAAGGCCAAAAAGTCTAAAGTGCAACAAATATTTTCATTCATTTAAGGCCAATAGATATGAAGTGAAAATTTCCAAGAAACAGAAATTTGTTCTTCGAATTATAACAATCCAATATACGATTTAATACCTAAATCTACTCCAAATGAGCTCAAATTTGAAAGATAACCTCCAAATCATCAAGAACAAACCCTAATCATCAATTTGTTAAAACAATAATAAATCTAATGAATCCATTTTGCAATTAAGAAAAATAAGAAGAAGAAACCCTGAGCAATAGTAAAAAATAAAGTATCTTAATAGTTCACTATTATAATATATCATAAACTGCATTAAAATATATTCACAACCACCATATAAAATCATTGTCACCCGAAGAAGGAGGAGGAGGAGGAGGAGGAGAAGAAGAAGACGAAGGAGGAGGAGGCGGAGTAGGAGGAGAAAGAGGCCTGAAGTTGTTTAAAAGTAGCTACAAGTTAAAACTTTTTTAAAAAGTGGGTATATGTTAAATGGGGGCGATCAAATAAGGCGTCCCGTGCAATTTTTACGGAATAGTAGAAGTTGGACCTGCTAAGGTGGATAAAATTCACAAATAGTCATCTTTCACCCTTTGCAATTCAAAAATTAATCACTTTTATGACGACTACAACAACAACAATCTAATATTGGGGGATATGTGGAGGGTAGGATGTACGCATCCTTATCCCTATCCTGAAAGGGTAGAGAAACTATTTCCGATAGATTCTCAGCTAAAGAAAAAATGAAAGAAGTATTGATAGCAGTAATAACAATATAAAATATGTAGTAATAGCAATCTAATGATAAAATGATACCACACTAATATTATTGAACTAAGGAAGGCAAAGGACTTTTATGAAGATCCAAATTTAGGAGTTTCACATGGAAATCTGAAACTTTGTAACAGTAACTATTTTTCAATTACAAAGCTAAAAAGTGACTAGCCGGCGCGATTATTATTGCTGAGGCAGAATATTAATTCTTATGTTATCACTTTGAAGTGTCGTGTAAGGTGTCATTTCGTCCCCCTCCCCATTCCATATCGATAATTCTTTTTTCAACCCATCAATGGTGAATGTAAGATGAAATTTGTTCGTACAACCTCAGGTCAAATTTCAAGATGTCACAATTAATATTGGAGTGTCAAGATTTCAACAATATCATAGTGAGGACAACTTCAAATGTGAAATTACATTGGCAAATACCAAATGGAGTTGTATACTAAAACACACAAATTTGAATTCTTGAGATTATTGTGAAATGAGATTTTGTAAACGAATTATTTCATAATAATGCTACTTGTGTTGAACTAAAATTATATGATTGTTGTTTATAATAAATCAATAAGGATTCATTTTTGCGCCCATGCTACAGGGATCATGACCAACTCTATTAGATCATGCAAAAGCGACATTAAAATCTGAAATTTATGTGTTCAATATCTTAGTCTTTTTAAGTGACAAGTTCTAAATTAACAACTTATATATAATCTAAATTTTATATTTAAATTAAATTTATTACGGTTCAGTCGAACTTACATCCTAAGCATGAATGCCATCATTGTACGATGTCTTGTCTGAAGGAGCAACATTTCCTTTCAGCAATAGCAGACTGTATAAGGGAGGTTGCGAGAGAGGTATTAGGGGTCTCGACCGGTGTCTCTGATGGATACAAAGGAGACTAGTTATGGAATGAAGTGGTCCAAGGTAAAGTGGAAGCGGAGAAGGCGGCGTACCTGAAGTTAGTGGGGAGCATAGGTGAGGAGGAGAGGCGAGCGTGCATGGAGAGATATAAGGTAGCTAGGAAGGAAGATAAAATGTTGGTCACGGAGGCTAAGATTGAGGCTTATGGTCGTATGTACGAGGAACTGAGGGGAAAAGACGGGGAGAAAAAGTTATTTCGGCTGGCCAAGTTGAGAGAGAGGAAAACTTGGGATTTGGACCAAGTGAGATGCATCAAGGACGAAGATGGTAGAATACTTATGAAAGATGCCCATATTAAGAGGAGATGACAGACTTACTTTCATAAACTTCTGAATGAAAAAGGGGATCGGGATATTGTGCTAGGCGAATTGGAGCATTTTGAGAGTCACCGTGACTTTGGGCACTGCAGGCGTATCAAGGTTGAGGAGGTCGTGGGAGCTATACGTAAGATGAGTAGGGGTAGAGCGACCGGGCCAGACGAGATTCAGGTAGAATTCTGGAAGTGCATAGGGAGAGCAAGTTTGGAAGGGTTGACTGGGTTGTTTAATGTTATTTTTTAGGCGAAGAGGATGTCGGATGAGTGGAGGTGGAGTACGGTGGTCTCATTGTATAAGAACAAAGGTGATATCCAGAGTTGTAGCAATTATAGGGGTATCAAATTACTGAGTCATACCGTGAAAGTATGGGAGAGAGTGATTGAAGCGAGGGTGAGGATGACGATGTCTGTATCCGACAACCAGTTCGGGTTCATGTCGGGTCGTTCTACCACAAAAGCTATACACCTTATTAGGAGGTTGGTGGAACTGTATAGAGAGAGAAACAAGGATCTGCACATTGTGTTTATGAACCTAGAGAAAGCGTATGAAAAGGTTCCTAGAGAAGTTCTCTGGAGATGCTTGGAGACAAAATGTGTGTCGGTCCCCTACATTATAGCAATTAGGGACATGTATGATGGAGCTAAGACTCGGGTTAGGATATTTTTCGGTTGAAATGGGGTTACACCAAGGCTCTGTGCTCAGTCTGTTCATATTCGCTCTAGTGATGGATACATTAACAAATCATATTCAAGGGGAGGTTCCATGGTGCATGCTATTCGCCAATGACATAGTTTTGATTGATGAGTCGCGAGCCGGTGCTAACGAGAGGCTGGAAGTTTGGAGACAGGTTCTTGAGTCTAAGGGTTTCAAGCTGAGCAGAACGAAGAAGGAATACCTGGAGTGTAAGTTCAGTGTTAAGCTTGGGGAAGCGGGCGTGGATGTGAGGCTTGAATCACATGTTATCCCAAGTAGAGACAGCTTCAAGTACCTTGGGTTGGTTATCCACGGGAGAGTGGAGATCGACGAGGATGTCACACACCGTATTGGGGTAGGGTGGATAAAGTGAAGGTTAGCATTTGGAGTTTTGTGTGACAAGAGAGTGCCACCGATACTCAAAGGTAAGTTCTATAAAACGGTGGTTAGACTGGCCATGATGTATGGGGCTGAGTGTTGGCATGTTAAGAACTCACATATCCAAAGATGAAAGTAGCAAAAATGAAGATGTTGAGGTGGATGTATGGGCACACTAGGATGGATAAGATTAGGAATGATGATATTCGGGAGAAGGTGCACGTGGCTCCCATTGATGACAAGATGCAGGAAGCGAGACTCAGATGGTTCGGGCATGTACATGGGAGAAGCCCAGATGCTCCAGTAAGGAGGTGTGAGCGGCTGGTTGTGGATGGCACAAAAAGAGGTATAGGGCGGCCTAAGAAGTATTGGGGAGAGGTGACCAGGAAGGATATGGCGAGGCTTCAGATTTTCGAGGACATGAAACTTGATAGGAAGTTGTGGAGATCGAGTATTACGGTTGTAGGCTAGGAGGTAGTTGAGTCTTGCCTTACTTTATATCTTTGTGAGCCTAGGCTGGTAGGGTTTTTGTCTAAGATAGCTAGTGGCAATGTCGTGTCTTACTATTTTCTCTTTTCGGTGCAGGACCTGTTTTTGCTTTGCATTTTTCTTCTGCATTTCATGTTCCTATTTTTCCTATGATTTCTGTGGTGAAACTAATATTGTCTCCTTTTGTCTTTTTATTCTCTTGAGCCGAGGGTCTTTCGGAAATAATCCCTCTACTCCTTCAGGGTAGGGGCAAGGTCTGCGTAAACACTACCCTCCCCAGACCCCATTAGTGGGATTTTACTGGGTTGTTGTTGTTGTTAGCCATTTGATGCGGCTCCAAGCATACGCCGAAATTATTAAATTCAAACAAATTAGAATATGAGTAACTAATAAATCTATACTATATTAAAAGCACGAAAGCCCTTAGCGAAATACCGTTTGTCTTTTTTACCCTTTAAGAATTAATTTTGCACTAGACAAAATAGTCATTTTAATCATTTTCCTAATATTTAGGACTTGAAAATTAATTACTATATTTTATGTATTAAATTATTCCTTATACAAACTAGGTACAAAATTCTAATATTTAGGACTTTAAGATTAATTAAACTATTACCTTATATCAATCACTTAAAAAAAACCACCAACGTAACATACCTTTACCACTTTTTTCCCCCTATCCTTTCATTAAATATACATTACCTATTATATATTTTCTTAATTCTACAGTCCCAATAAAATACTACTAGCAATTAATTAATATTTTCCTAGAATAGAAGATTGGAAATGTCACGACCCAAATTTCATTACAGGTCGTGATGGCACCCAACGCCGTTGTTAGGCAAATCAACCCTAATCAACTAGTGAGTTCTCATTTATTTTACCAGACAATCCCAACATGTTCTTAACTTAAATTTAAAACAAGTGATGATTAATCATTCATAATAATAGACATACAATCCAAAAATGATAGTCTACCAATGTGTGAGCCAGGAACTAGTGTCACAAGTACTAGAGCAACTAGTAGAATGTACAAAAGAATATAACTACCCTACTGCCTGGAATAGGATAGGCAGATATAACAACAACAAAAGAAGAGACTCCGGCATGCTGCAGAACGGCTCAGAAGGGGCACCTCACCGTGAAGTCTCGATCAAGTATCAGGGATGCGCGTCGGCTGGATAGCTAGATGCACTTGCATCAGATCCTGTACAGTTAAGTACAAAAACGTAGTATGAGTACATAAATAATATGTACCCAGTAAGTATCTCGCCTAACCTCGAAGAAGTAGTGACAAGGGGTCGACTTGACACTTACCAGGGTCAATAATAATCATATTCAAGTGTTACACTAAGCATAGATAGCAGGAATAATAATAACAGTTCGAGATCAGGGAGAAGTAAGATATTCTTTCATAATTAATATGTAAACCTTAGTCATATCATGTAACACTTACATTTCAAACATTTAAGCAGTGTAAATCATGGGAGAATCCCAAACATACAACATCCACAACATTATGTCGAGGCCGTACGACCCGGTCCAACATATTAAATTGTGCACTGCCATAGGGTCGAGTGGTGCGAATCATAGATGCATCTATTTACTATCGAGGCGATCGGCCCGATCCATAAATAGCAATTTATTATCAACTAAGCACGCATTGCTCATTTACAGTCAAATAATTCATACAAGGTGTCAAGTAAGTGCGTATAACTATCTATATTTGTTTACCAATATCTAGCATGTCCTAAGTGATCTCAATATAAGCAAAGACACAAGCATTTGCAAGTATAGCATGATATGAGTCCTAAACTACCCGGGCAATTAGCATAATAGTTGCTACATATGGACTATCGTCACCACGTACGCACGTAGTTCCCACAGATAGTCACATACACTTATTTAATTCACCTATGGGGTTAATTCCCTCTTACAAGGTTAGAAAGGAGACTTACCTCGTCCCAAAGCCTATATCCCGATTCAAGAATGTGCTCAAAACCTTAAATTCGGAGCCGAACAATCCAAAACTCAAAGTGCTAGGTGAAAGCCCCATTCCAAAAGCTCTAAAAATCGCCTAAGTGTAGAAGTGAAATGAAATAAATGGCCTAGGTCCCGATTTTAAAAGATATGCACATGCCTCAGATGTCGCATTGTTTCACAAATGCGAAGGTCGCAATTGCGACAAAAGCATCGCAAATGCGAACCTGGGCTCCCTCAGCAGGAGTCGCAAATGCGATAAAAGGGTCGCAAATGTGGACTCTGTTGGGGTCGCAAATGCGAACAAAATGTCATAAATGCGACGACTACCTAGCTCAGGCTTCTTCGCAATTGCGAAGCCTTCCTCACAAATGCGAACAAATTCTCGCATTTGCGAGACCTGCAACACCTGCCCAGAAATACCAGAAAACTGGAGTGTTTTCACTCCCAACACACGTCCGAAACTCACTCGAGCCCTCGGGGCTCCACACTGAATACTCACACAAGTCTAACAACATCATACAAACTTGCTCGTGCGATCAAATCGCCGAATTAATATCTAAAACTACGGATTTAACACCAAAACACATGAAATCCTTAAGAACATTTGAAATTCCTACTTTTACAACCGGACATACGAATCACATCATATTAGTCTCGTTTCTCACTAAATTTCACCGACGTGACTTAAATATCATATTAAATATGTACTGGGCTCCGAAACCAACATACGGGCCCGATACCAACATGATCAAACATTATTCAATTTCTTTAAATTCTTGGATTTTCAGTTTAACAATTTTTTAACAAAAATTCATTACTAAGGCTAGGGACCTTGGAATTTGATTCCGAACATACGCCCAAGTCTCATGTTTTACTACGGACCCTCCGGGACCGTTCACTAAAAATATTGACCGAACACAACTAAAAATATTTTTTAAGGCAAAAATTATTATTTTCTCAATTTTTTGCACAATAGCTTTCCGGAAACGTGCCTGGATTGCGCACGCAGATCGGGAAAAAGTAGGATGAGGTTTTGAAGGCCTCGAAACCCCGAATTGGGTTCTAAAATACGAGATGACGCTTTGGGTCATCACATGAAATTAAAACTAGCGGTTCTTTGTCTCATTTATTAATAAACAAAAATTGTTGTCCTTGGAATATATGTCAAGTGCTATAAGAAATAATTTATTGAATAGTCAATTAATTATTTTTAATATTTAACAATTTAAATGAATTAAAATTTTACGCATTAAAATCTTTCTTATTTGAATTATGAAGAAAGTCTGACCATTTAAAACTTTAAACCTGTTAAGAGTTTACTTTATACAAATCTATGTCTAGGAGTTTAAAATTAATTAAAATTTTACTTATTAATTTTTTTTATTTAAATTATGTAAAAAGTCCAAAACCTTTAAAAATATTAAGAGTTTACTGTATGTAAATCTTACACTTAAAAATTTATACTATATTAAAAATACAAAGGCCCATAAAAAACGTATTTATCTTTTTTACCCTTTTAAAATTAGAGCTCACACTAAACCAAAAAAGTTATGTAATTATCTCCCTAAGATTTAGGTAAATTAACTAATATTTTTAAGAATTTAAAATCAACCATTATATGCTGATTTAGTTGTCCAACGAAAATACATCCAAGTACCATATTCTATTTATCAATGTCATATAACAATATTATATTTACAAACACCATATCTTTTAAGAAAAGATAATCGCTTCCGTTGTTTTTTTAATTTTGATACAAAATTGGAAAGGTTCTATGAACGAATATTATGTACCTTGATTACAAAAAATAAATTTTATCATCGTGTGATAAACAAACATATAGATATCAACGGGGAAAAAAGACTCAACTCGAGAAAAAAAATTCCAAAAATATTTTAAAACTTTTTATCTCGTTGTTATATTTTTTTATGAAAATATGGAATTGTTTTTATTATTATAAATTAACTAGTACTATTACAAGGATAGAGAGTCCTATTGGGCTCATTCATAGATTGTTATACCATACTACAATATTAGTAGAGCCATTTACAAAAAAAATCCCAAATTCTACTAATTTGGAAATTGCAACAGTAGATATAGTCCTATTATAAGTGCTTCCAGTTTTATCTTTGTGGAGGACTTGCAAAAGAGAGTTTGGAGGTTGTTCCATCGGATAGGGGGTGGAGCTACTTGGGTGCTTAAATCCTTGAGTGGCCAAAAAGTGCGCTACTTTGTTCCCATCCCTGAAGCTATGCCGGATCAGCGGATTCTGCAATTTCCTCAGTAGTGACCTGCACTCAATAACCAAGTTAGAGTAAATAGAACAAGTATCATTACTAAGCAAGGAAATTACATCCGTTGCATCGGTCTCAATTTCAATATCAACAAAATTTTTATTCCAAGCTAGTTGAAGACCAGTTTTGAGGGCTAATAGTTCCATGTAGGTAGGGGTGTAGGCTATGGCAGAATTGTTGTAACCCAAAATCCAATCCCCACGGCCATTTCTGAATACACCCCCAATGCCTCCTTTTCTATATTTTCCTTTGAAGGTCCCATCAATGTTTAGTTTTAAGGAGTGGTTTGTTGGGGGTAGCCATTTAATAATGACAATGATATATGGCGGAACATGGTTTGGAGAGTTGGTACTGTGGATAAATTCTTTGCATCGTATTAGAACTGTTTCAAGCGGAAGCGAATTACACTTTTTGTTGAAAAAGTTATTATTACAATTTAACCACATAGACCATATGGCAAAAGAAAAGAACATGTCCTAGGAGATATCCCATTGATCTAAAGTTTTGTGCAGATCTTTTAATGTATTGAGCCTGTGGTCAAGGTTTTGCTAGAACTGAGGAAGGTTGAGTTGAGCGTCGCTCCAAAATTTGGTGGCTATGGGGCATTCAAAGAAAATGTGAATAAGCGTCTCCTCCACTACTCTACATATGGGACAGAGGGTGTCAATGTGTAATTCGATTTGGTGCAAATAGCTTAGAGTAAGAAGGCGATTGTGGAGCATTTTCATAGAAAGTATTTTATCTTATGGAGTGTGTTAAGTTTCTAAATCCATTCGAATTTAAAATTGTTGGGAAGTGGTGGTGAGATTAACTTGTGTATAGAGCTGGAGGAAAAGATACCATTAGAACTGTACGCCCAAGTTGGTATGACCCTAGTATTGGTGAGGGAGTCTAGTTTTATGGATTGAATTTTGTTTTGTATGTCTGTGGGTAGAGTATAGGATAATTTTGAGAGGTCCCAAGAGTTTATTCCCCATAGGTCTTTGACTTTGAGTGTTTGATCATTGTAATTAATTGGACCCTAAATGATTGAGCTTAAGGGTAGGAGACTCGGTATCCATGCAGAGGTCCAACAGTTGATGTTGCCCGGGCCCACTATCCATTGTAGACCTTGATTGCAAATTTTCTAGCCTATTATGATGTTATTCCAGATGAATGAATTGGAGATAAGATTTCTTTTGTGGTTGTATTTTGAAATAAGAGTGGAGGCCCATAGAGAGCTAGGATTGTTGAATAGATGCAAGGAGAGGTTAGCTAGGGATACCATATTTTTATCTACTGCTCTCCTGAGACCCAGACCCCAGCATGTTTTGGTTGGGTAATAGTGGACCATTTGATATGGTGAATTTTCCGTTTTTGAGTGGTGGTGCCCTAGATAAAATCTCATTGGATTTTGTCAATTAGCTTTAGAGTGGATGCATAGAGCATGATATATTATATTACATGGTTTATGATGGCATTAAGAGTTGATCTAGCGAGAGTTGTTCTTTCTGTAATGGAAAGGAAGTTAGTTTTCCAACCAACAAGTTTTGTGTTCATGTGATCAATAATGTAGCGAACATCAGATGCTTTGGGTTTTCGAGTGAGAATTGGGAAACCCAAATATTTCCCAAAATTATCACTGGGTTGGATGTCCAGAATATTGGGAAAGTGATTTTTTGTATAGGCATCAAAGTTTTGTGAAAAGATGATTTTTTTAGAATTATTGATTTTTTGGCCCGAAAGCTTGGAAAAGAACGTAAGGCTATGTTTGATTGTGTGGATTGACTTTGAGTTAGCATTGGCAGAGAGAGTTAGGTCATTTGCATAGAATAGGTGAGAGATGGGAGGGCAGTGGGATTGATTTTAATCGGATCCCAGAGTCCGATGTTAACTTGGTGGTTAATGTATTTGGACAATAAATCCATACATAGGATAAAAAGGTAGGGAGACATTGGGTCGCCTTGCAATACCTCTCGAGGGGTGAAAGAATTCTGTTTTGGAGCCATTAACTAAGATGACAATTCTGGAGGTGCTAACACAGCTCATAATAAGTTTTATGATGTGAGGGGGAAATTTGAAGAAAAATAAAGTCCGGTAAATGAATGACCATTCAAGGCGGTCGAACGTTTTTTACAAATCAATTTTAAGGAGGACCTTTCCTTTTCGACCCCTTATTTTTTGGAAGTGGTTTATGATTTCTTGAATCATAATGGCGTTGTCGCAAGTTCTTCTGCCCTTAAGGAAGCTAGATTGACAGGGGCCAATTAGTTTGTCAAGGAAGGGCTTGATTCTATTGATTATAATCTTAGTGACTACTTTTTAGATGGTGTTAGAGAGACCAATGGGTCGGAAGTTGTTAAGGCTATTTGCATTTTGAAACTTTGGGATGAGACAGATATATGTAGAATTAAGTGAGGTGGGGATAAAAAGGTCCTTAAATTTTTTTTGACAAAAGGATAGAACTTGATTTTTTACGATATACCAATATTTTTGAAAAAAAAGGGTGAATGTCATCCGGTCCTAGGGCCTTAAAAGGTTTGAAGGAAAAAATTGCTTGAGTGACTTCATAGTCGCGCAATAGGTAGTCTAATAGGGAGAGATCTAAGTTGTCAAAGGATGACTGTGAGTTCAAAATATTTTTTATAGGAGTATCTATGTGTTCTGTTTGGCAAGCCTTTTTGGAAATATTGGGATGTGTGGACTAGAATTTGGGCTGGATCATGGATGCAGTTACATTCATTATCTTTAAAGTAGAAGATAGTATTTTTCCTTCTACGATTGATGACACTTAGATAAAAGAATTTTGTATTGGTGTCCCATTAATTTGCCAGTTTAAACGGGAACGTATTTTCCAATAGTCTTCCTCAATTTTAAGAATGGTATTATATTCAGTAATTGGATCATTTTCTAGGAGATGCAGGAAATGACTATGCGGGTAATTTGTGGATGATTGAATTCCTTGTAGTCTTGCGAGGATTCTTTTTTTCTTTTTATTAGAGTCCCCAAAAGTGTTTTTGCCCAAAGAACGACACTATGTTGAAACAATTTTGTGGCTTCAAGGAGTTGTCTATTTTGCCACGAGTCTTTGACTATTTTTTCAAATTCCATATGGTAACACCGGTAAGTTTCTAGTCTAAATAATTTTTTCTTATGGGGAGGTTCTTTTCCTTTAAAATGGAGAAGGAGTGGGGCATGGTCCGAGTGGGTTCTCGGGAGGTGGGTGATGAGAGCATTAGGGTATTGGTTGATCCATAGGGTGTTACCTAGGTATCGATCTAACCGTTCTAAGATAAGACCACCCGAATTAATACGACAGTTGGTCCAAGTGTATTTAGCCCCTTTAAACCAAGATATAATAAATTACAATAGTTTATGCACGACCAAAACTGTGAAGCCCTATTTGAATTAAGAGGCCGGCCACCACATTTTTCATTTTGGGATAGAATTTCATTAAAATCCTCTCCAACTAACCATGGTCCATGATAGTTATCTGCTATATTACAGAGGTTGTTCCAAAGGTCTTTTCGCATATTTAAACAAGTACTAACATAAAAAATACTAACAAGATAGGGGGTTAGACGGGAGATACCTGTAGTATGGCATGTATTTCCTGGTGGGAGCGGCTAACAAGATTTATAGTGACTAAGTTTCCATACCATAGTATCACAATACTACCCTTATGGCCTACTGCTGGGACTTCTAACATGTCAGTGAAGTGGAACTCATCCCTAAGAGGTGCATGGTCTATCATTTTTGTTTCTAGAAAGGCAACCATGCATGGGTTGTGAGTATGCAACAACTCTCTAAAGTTCCTTCGGAATTCATCATTGTTAGACCCACGAATATTCCATACAACTAGGCTCATTGGGCTATTCATTGGGTTGTGGTGACTGTTCCTTACTCCTTGGTGAAGGAGGTAGTTGATCTGCCTTAGGGAGGGACTCAGAACCGCCGCCAAATTTCCCGTTGTTTGGAGAATTGGGGGGGGGGGAGCGAATGTCGATTGAACATTTGTAAAGTGCCACTGGGCACCGGAGAACATAGTTTTTGTCTTCCAACTCTTGAAATAGCATGAGGGTTGCTTCTCTAAGGCTTGAAATCTCGGTGAACGATCCCCTGACCGGTGGAGCTATTACCTCCTATATTGGCTCTTTTGGGATCTCTGGGTTGTCTTGCTCTTGTTTGAATGAAGGTTGTTGTTGGTGGTGGAAGTCCATGGGTATTGGGTGATGCTGAGGGATTGGTTGCCAAGGGTAGAAGACTGGGTTGTTGGTGCGACTGGAGTGAAGAAAGGGAGATGATACAGTAACTCTATGTTGTTGAGTGGATTGAAGTGGTTCGATAAGTTCCACTGTTCTTGCATATTGTGAAGCAGTGTGGGAGCAATGGTTGTGGCTAAAGGGTCCAGTACATTGGCTAGCCACATGTGGTTGATGTAGTTCCCCATAGCTAGGGCCATGCCTTCCGAAATTAGTTGGGCTAGAAAGGTCGGATTCTGAAGAATAATCCAAACTTCCTGGCCATTGATGATCATCGGGAAGGTGACTGCATGGCCTAGGAGACCTTGCTCTATCCAACTTTGGGGATCTTGGTGGGGATTCTGAGGTTGGGAGACAAAGGTTGGTGGATGGAATGGAATTTGATGAGGAAAGGGGGAGGGTGAGGTTGTCCATTGCCTACTGGATTGTGACAGGTTGAAGGAGAAGGATGTGGATGGATATTGTATAGAGGAGGGAGATATATAGGGTTGATAGTAGAGTGAAAATCTGGTGCAAACGATTGCATATCTAATGGTGAAGATTTTGCATGCAAGGGGGATATGAAAGATTGGGGGAAGGAGAATTTGTGATTGGTGGGATGCTGGCCATTGCCAAGTGCTGAACAAATTCTAAAGAATTAGAGGGGAGGAGTGTATTATGCGTGTAGGAAGAGGGGTTTGAGCTATCAAGTGGATTAGGGTTTAGATTGCATGGCTTGGGGGTGCCACTTGTATCCATATGAATGGATTGGTTGGTGGGGTCCACAGAGAACTTTGGGCATAACGACAGAGTGTGTTCGAAATTGGAGGAGGCGTTTGGAGTTCCAGTAGAGAAATTTGAACAATTAGAGGTATTGAGGGAATCAAATTTATTATATGTAGGCATTAAAACATCTTCCTTTTTTTGTAGGAGGAATTCCTTTTTTAACATTCCTAGAGTCATTAATCGTAGAAGAATTAGGATCATTTAATGCTTTATAGACTAGTTTTTGAGAATTAAGAAACTTACCTGTAGCTGCATCATAGATTTTTATACTGTTACCTGGTACTTTAATTTTTGCTGGAATTTTTTTTTGCTTGCTTTCAACAGGATCTCTTGGTCTTTGGTTTCTTCGCCTGGTGAAGGACACCACTTGCCATTGCTCTTCTGGTGAGGGGGATGTATTTAAATTATTTGTTTCCTTACCTTGTTCTTAGGCGATAGGATCTTGCAAATTGTTACTCTTTGGTGAAGTAACTATGCATGAGGTAACCGTATGCCCAAGGTAGCCACCGTTCTTGCAAAGGAAATTTATTCCTTCATAAACGAGTTGTTGGAGATGGGAGCCAATTAGGATACACTGTTGAACAGGCTGGTTTAATGGTAGTTTCACACAAAGACGTGCATAACGATCTCTAAGGGTGGAGCTGGTGCATGCATCAATTTTAAGTAGCTTCCCTATAGAATTGCCAATTTTCCTCAAGATTAATCCGTCGTAGAATTCTGTGGGTAGTTGTGGTAGACGGACCCAAATAGCTATATGAATTTGTTTAGCTTTCCCTGCTACAAAATCCGGTTCCCATTGCCTCGTTGATAGAAAGTATCCATTGATAAACCATGGACCATTGTGGAGAGCTGTAGTCATGTTTTCTTCTTTGGAGAATTTGACAATGAAAAAGTCATGGCCTAGATCAATTAGAGGAAACGTTTCAGTGGGTTTCCATAGTTGAGTGATTTTTTGCTTTTAGATATTAGTGTGGAATTCTTTTTCCTATCAATTTAACAATCACTGAGAATTTTCATGGGGTATACATTCTATTTCCGTCCTCCGAGGTTAGAGTAATTTCTTTAATTCTTTTTGTTAAGGAAATTGTTGTGGTTTATTGTTTTATACTGGAGGAAGGAGTATATTCTAGCATTAGGTCTATTTGGTTAGATTCATTAGGTTGGTGATTAATTGATTGCGTAGGAGAAGAGGGATTCTCTGGGTTTGTTTGGATTATTTCTTCCATTGATTCAGTGGCTAGTTTGTCTTTGAAAGATGGGATAAAGGCCGCTTGTTCCCTACGCTGATAATCATAGGGAATGTCGGGGTTTTTTGGGGGGATGAGATAAGGCGGCGCCTCATCGGAGTTGGTGATGAGATTACTTATCGGAATCAACGTCGGCTGCTAACTCTTCGATAACAACAAGAAAGTTTATTCGCAATTCACACATCTCTTTGTTATATAAAAAAAGAGCTTTAATTTATTTCCTACATAAAATATTTATTTAGAATTTTGATAAATTAAATCAAATTTTATTTATTTTTCTTCATGGAAATAGAAAACTGATTATACTTACATATAATCTATAGTCATAATAAATATTGTTTACTAAACCTTCCTCTAAATTAGAAAAAATCAATCTTTAAATATATAATTCTCTACCATATACCATATACCACGTATTTTTTTTATGTTGAGCAAGTTTTAAAATTTGTAATCTCTTTTGTTATAAAAAGTAACTTACCTTCATTTTTCGACCTAAAATGTTTGTGTTAAAATCTTGATGATAAATTAATTATGAAAAAGTTAACATTAATTTTAAAGTTTCATTATTTTTTGTATTCATTATTTGATAATTAATAAAAAGTATTATTATTTCCTTGTAGGGTGATATTAGGAGTGCACTAGATCTCCTTTTCACAAAATTAAGTTATTATTTAATTTTTCAAGCTTTTAACATTTTAAGAAAAATAATAACTATTTAATTAATATCATTGGATGGAGATCTACGAAAATTTGTTTAAAGAAAAGTTTCCTGAAGACTGACCTAATTAGGTGACTGGAGTTTTATGAAAAAAAAAACGGTATTATTTAGTAGATTAAAATTTCAAGAAATATATATTTGGGATGTAGCGACACATCTACCGAATAAACAATCAGGTCAAATATTTATATCCAGTAGTTAAGGTTTATAATATTTTGATAAAATAACCATATTGACAAATTGTGAGGTAATATAATGCTGTTATTGGTCTAATTGATAGTCGAAATTTGTATTACTTGTATTCCAAAGAGATGTTAGACGAGATACAACAACATGGCATATTTATATTTTATTTCACAAGATATTAAAATTACAAATATTATATAACTAATTCAACTAAATTCATCATTTTTGTATATTAAGAAGATATTATTTCAATGTATAGAACAATTTTATTTTTCTTGTATATATTTTATACCGATTGATGCAAAATATACGTGCAACACACATACACTAAAGCTAGTAAATAATTAAATACACGAAGTACCTGGACAAGGTGTTCTAGCCATATAGTATGACTAAACTTGTACTGCAGTGGAATATGATGCTTTAGGATTAGTTAAATCCATAGAATCGTTGCTCCAAATTAATTAATAACAAAAAAGAATGGGGAAATTAAACTAAACTTTTTGAAATATTGCCTCCACTAAAATAAAATTTAAATTAGGGAATACTTCCAAAAGATATTTTTTTGATCTAGTAACTATGGTGGAATACGCCACATACATAACATATTCAATTTTTTTTAGAGCATCCTAGAAATGTCTCTTCCGTTCTTCTTAATTTGCTTACTTGTAATTAGCAAGTTGTAAAAAAAATTGTATTGGCGTGTGATAATACAAGCGGAGTTTATTTTCTTCTTAAATGTAACGAGAGTTGCACCGCCCAAAAAAATTCAAAGGAAAAGGAAAGTGAACTTTGAAAGTAGAATGAATGTTCTTTTTCAAAAAAATTAAACCAGCTAATTTAAAAAATTTAGTTGTTTGTGAAGTCACCACCTATGATTAAAACTAAAAACATATTAGGTCATACAATCTAATAATTTTAAAACCATTTGATTTTACTTTGAAATAAATTCTTTTGAAATTTTGACTAACCCTTATTTGTTTGTGACAAAATTCCAAAACAAGAAACTTAATGATGGAAAGGTGGTAAGGATCTTACAAGTTGTGTATTGTTATAATTATTTGTGTTTTTTTTTCAATTGAATTCTTAAGTTATTTAATTATAGTATTCGAACGATTTCTCCTATTAAGTTGGAGTGTAATCTCAATAAATAAAAAAAAATTTATTTACAAGTAAAATAGTGTGAATTGTTACCTTCACTAAAGAAATAAATAAATATTACACACATAAAATAACATAAGCGAAAGATTACACAGCCCAAATGTGACATAAAAGAGCTATAACCAAATTTGGCCTTGAAACATTACCAAATAAACAAGCAGGAAGCAAATCGAAAATTAAAACAAAAACCGGGACCATGAATTGTGAAGCGATGTATCCGCAGTGACGTACATTTTACAAATACGCAATACTCGAGTCTTTAATTCTTAACCCGACCGAATTCGTAAAGTTAGACCCAGCTGGCGACCCGCCGAAACATATAAATCAAAAGTAAAGCGGCAAAATAAGAATCCTTAAACCCTAAACCCTAGTTTCTGCCAAAGCTTTCCCCCTTCACTCTTCTCATTCACCTGTAGCTTTGTTTTAGCTTAAAAGAGGCTATTTAAGTTTTGCCCCAGCTTAATTTCAATTCAGATAACGAAAAATGTCATTTGATGGGAGTTTTCGGGTGGATTATGAGCTGCAGAGGTTCCTTTCTCGGTGCCCTGAGCTTGCTTCTATATCCCAATTCGATTACTTATTAAAGAAGGTACCCAAAATCTAATATAACCAATAAAAATTTAAATATATTTAAATCACGCTGTAGCATTTGTATTCAGTACCTTTTGTCTTGAGTATGACAAAATTTCCAACTTTTATTGTTAATAATAGGGTGATAAAGTTACAGGAGAAGAAGTGGTGAATGCTTTGGGACAACTTATGATACATCCAAAGTATACAATCCCTTTGGTCGGATGTTTTCGTCCGCTTGCTCGGAAAATTGTGGACATAGCTATTTCCTTGCTTAGATTGGTGCCCAATTTGAGGTGCAACGATGATGGTGACTTGATGGAGGTCGACCAAGAAGACGATTGTAGAGAAGTTGAAGGTTTAGATATTGAAGATACTATTCGTATTATTGATGTTTATGCTAAAAGAGGGAAGGGCTTGAAACTTCATGAACTAGCTTGTCTGGCATTTTGTAGAGCTCATGATTTGGTCCCTTCATTATTGAGGTAAAGTATATTCTTCCATTTGGTCCCTGAATTTAATAAAGGTCGTTATTTCTTGATCAAAGTTTCTGTTGCACCATGGTACCCAGTACCCACAGTGCTTGAGTGCTGCCTTATATAAGAGTTTTTTGTTTAGCTGTGCTTCAGTAATGGAAGATAATATTGCATAAGTATGAAGTGCTGATGCATTTCTGTCTCATTTGTTGAAGTAACAAGTGTTTTCCTTGCCGCAGGTCTGTATTGGGTTATTTTGAGTTTGCTCCCCCTCCATTCGAAGGAATTAGACAGAGAAAATCAGTTATGGAGGCAGTTGTTCTGGTATTTTGTTCTTAATATCTAATTTTTGCTCCATAACTTTCTATGTAATTCTCATACTGAATTTGTCTTCCTGTTGTCTTGTCTTTGTGAGCTAATTTTTGACACCATACCTCTCTCCTGTTTACTTCTTACCGCTTGGTCGTGACATGCACAGAAAGTTAGAAACTGCAGATGTTAGATTGCTCCTGAGCATTAACGATATCAAGTGAATTCTAACTTAAAAGTGATCACCAACCTGTCTCTTGTCTTTCTTGATTGTACAAATTTCTGATATAAACCTAAATTTGAACTGATAGAGGAGTGTGCCATGACCTCAACTACGCGTATCATTTGTTGTATCTGGGAATTCTAGAATTATATGAGTTGTTGGGTAATGGGTTAATAAAGACTTTAAATTTGGCTTGTGTATGATATAGGGCATGTGATAGTTGTGTCTGTAGCCTTGCTACGGTGGACAGTGTTACAAAAGAAACAGATAAATAAAGGAGGAAAAACTCCAATTTCTACCTAGAAGTGTGAAAATAATTCATAGGTGGGTGATCAATGTATAAAATAACACTTCCTCCATTCCTAGCGAAGTCCAAAGTCTCTGGGCAACTTTGGAACCTAGCTTTTTCCATCCTGGGCTTGAACTGGTGCATGCCTAGCTCCCCTCTTGATTTTTGACGACTTGGCAGAGAGGAGGAGTTTCTAAGTCCTCCTTCTCCATGTGGAACACTATTCCTGCAGCTCCGTGCTGGGTAATTTGGAATGAAAGGAACACTAGAATATTTGAAGGCAAGAATGACAATGTACTTAAGCTCAAACATTATTGTATATTCATGTTTAGTTTTGGTGCTGCATGGCCATGGCAAATGTGTTAGAGCCTGAAGCCATCTCTTTTTTTTTGATAATGGTAACAAATTTTATAAGTGAGTAAAATATTTACAGGAGATTGTGTGAGCCACAATCAGACCCCAAAAGATCTGAGACCACCTAGCTTATTCTGCTCGATTACATTTCTTCTAGCAAATCTAGTAAAGAATGTACGTCCTCCCTGTAGCTCTCTTTGCACCAAAAATGAAATAACAAAAAACAATTAAACTTAATTTTCTAGTAAGAGCTAGGCCTATCTTCAAAAGCTCTTGCATTCCTTTCCTTCCATATGACCCACCAGATGCAAGCATGGACTACTTTCCACCATTTCTAGTAATTGTGTTTAAACATTGTCTTGATAATTTCTTTGGAGCACTCTTGGGGAAGCTATCAAGCTGTAACCAATCAGGCTTGATGTTTGCCAATCTTGGCTTCATTGCGAGAGCTAGATGGTTAGGGGTGAGAGGAAGAGGGACAAATCTTTATATGTTTCCCCACTCATATGGATCATCTCGAATGAAGTTAGAATGCAGCCTTTCAAAAGGATGCTGATTTTGGTTTTTGCCGGAGTATGCAAGATTCCAATTTGTATAATGAAGGATGTCCGTTGTGAAAACTTTGGTGGATAACTTCTATTACTCCCTCTGTCCTGGATTATGTCTCACTTCCACTTGAAGTTCAAATTATGAAATCTTGACTAATTTACCCTAACACACTTTGTCTTGTGGAACTAAAGCAGTTACAATTTGGTAGCACTTTTATCTTATTTTAGCTAGTGTGTTCGATTTTTTTGAGAACTGAGAAACGCTGGAGGTCTAGAGGTGCACAGTTCGAGATGGGAGGTGGGGGAAGGGGGTAATGGTTCTGCAGTTTTAAAAAATGTACTTTATTTCTCCGGAAAATGGGAAAAAAATATTAACCAAAGTGATCTTAGGACTTATAAGTGGATTCTTGTCGGTGGTTGTTATCATTGGAACCATCTACTTAAGAGAAGATGCATTTGATTCCTTTATTGTCTAATTAAATTTCAATCTTGCACTTTGAGTTTGTTTGTCTTAATAGTCACTTTATGCTTAATATTTTTCTTGTCTCTGAAAGTTTTTGGGAACCCTTGCTGGTAATGAGATATATGTGTGACAATACATGCTGAAACTTACCTATGGTCTATATACAGAGCGTTTAAGATTTTGTAGATCTAGTCTAGGATGGCTGCTAGTTGTCTATTGGGCTTTACATTGTTTCCACATTGTTCTGAGTTAGGGAGTTAAATCGAGTACCTTTATTATTATTGTAAGCTCATTCTCTTGTGCAAGTCTATGATGATAAGTTGCTGTTATCCTCGACAATGTGGTAATGATTTCTCCATTGAATTCAAAATTCGTTGTTTTCTTCTCTCCATTTTTTGGGATAAGTACTATTTTAACCCAATTTAGCATAGCAAATTTTATAAGCTGCTATCTAACTACTCTCTTATTAGGATGGCGCTGGTTTGCTGAATGTAGTACGAGTTTCATATCGTCTCCTTCTAGCAGACCCTGAAGATTTTGCCACGAGATGGAACTGGTCTTGCTTTTTCGACGTTATAAATCTGGGTAAAAATGAAGAGCCAAATAGAAGTGCGTTTGACTTAATATGGTATGGGATAAGAATACTGTCGATAGTTTTCAAGTTAAATGACCAAGCTATAGCAAATTTCAATCGCTGTTCTCAAGAAGCATATTGCTGTTCACTGAGGTAAGTTGTTGTGTTCTAATTCGTTGAGTTAATGTTACATTTTTTAAAGAGACAAGTGTATCAACTGCTTGATGTAAGTCATAGCAAATCCTTAGTTGGAAAAGTCTACTGGAATTGGAGCTATATATTTGATACCAGATGCTACTAATTTCTTGGTTAATGCTCTAGCTCGTGGTAGGAATAGTAATATGACTTCAGAGAGTAATTTTTTCCTTCTTTCTGGATTCATGATTCTTCCATGCTGAGATTTTTTTGATAAGTAATCAAAGATTTTATAAATGTTTGCACTAAGCGAGTGCGAGAAAATATAACTACAGATTGTGCAAATCTAAAATTGCATCAAGATCCTGTATAATTACCAGGTTGCATCAAAAAGCTAGCAAAAATATACATCTTTGTTTAAGGTTATGTAAATTTCTCCTTTGGCCTTCAAAAATTCTGTCATTTATGACATGAGTATATGCTATGCAGCATTTCATCTGATTATTTGTGGATCTGAATATACGTCTTCTCACGTTTGAATTGATGATTTCAAATCTGCAGCTGGAAAGAATATTGTCAGGATGGAGCACTGGAGAAAGCAGGCTGGTATCTTGAATCCTCACATGAAAATAATCGGGACTTAGCTGGTGGAAGCATGGGACTCAACCGATGTCATTCGTTACAATCTTCACCTTTTGATTCTTTAGTTCTGTCCTCCTCAACCATTCAGGAGAAAGGGGACAGGAAATTGACATGGTAAGAGCATTCCTAAATATAACATCTCTGTTATAATTTGCTAGTAATGTGGCTGGATGCGCTTAAAAGTTGGCATTTACACTGGTACAATTGGGGGTAGTTGGGAAGTGGGTCGATTACAAAGTGGTGTCCTTGAGATCCTTTGTATCATAGACCTGTAACTTACTGGATTTCTTTGTCCATGCTGCTTCTTTGTTCCCCTAAACAGCATTTAACTTTGATCTTTTAAAAATGTGCAGGGAATGTGGGAAACCTTTCATCTTGACTTCTGCTATGCAGAAGAGTTATGAGATGGTGTTCCTGGCTTTTAGTCAGAGGTGGCCTGTTCTTTTGTATGGCCCTGCCGGTGCAGGAAAAACTGCATTAATTTCAAAGTTAGCAGAACTTAATGGGGATCGGGGTATGTTGTTAGTTGCTCCATGTGGAATCAATCACCAATAGCATATGTATATCTTTTATGAGATGGAATTGTCTTTTGTTGCTTGGTTGTTGGCTGTGGATGTTTAGTTGAGCTCTTAAGGTTAATGTATCCCGACTTAAGGACCAAAGAGATGTAAACTAGTCAAAAAGTAGTCACGAACTTTAGAAAAGGTTAAAAGTAATTATTCCTACTCATATCAGATGTTGACATCTATGGAAAAGGTCTAATAATTTCCTTTCCCTCATTTATGTGGTTAATTTGAGTCTTCCAAAAAAATTAAATAAAAAGTGGTAGCATGCATTTGAATAATTAAGTTTAATATATTCCTTTAGTCCCCGTTTGTCACTTTGTTGAGGTTTAAATCTGATTCATTGAGATCTTAACCTTGTAAGTGCATTTGTTTCTTTTCCCTTACAATTACTTATTTTCTTTAAATAAATCTGATTCATTCCGAGCTTGTATGAGCCTTAAAATCGTTAAGACTTTCAATTAAAGAATCATGTGAAGATGTGCTTTAACCACTTCTTTATCCACTACCACCACATAACCTCCACCTCCAGCCTTCTCCGCACATCCCATTGACAACAGCCACCACTATTAATCACCTCCATTGCCCACCACTGCCAGCTGCCCTCAGCCACCACTAACCATAACCAGCCATCATCGCACAACCACCACCACCAACCCGCTAATGCCAGACACCGCTAAACCACCAATCACCTGCATCACCGGCCACCTCCACCTCAACCGATCTGTTACCATCACCAGCCACCACCACCAATCAACTCTACAAAAGAATCTGAGCATCATGCAGAACCTTAAGGTGGTAGTTTGAGTAGCCCAAGATCATCTAAATTCCTTCGGAAACCCTTGCACAACCGATAAGAAACAAGTGGAGCATTCTCTAACACCCTTCCGCGTGTGTAACACGGTTATGAGATTTACGCTTGGGTTTGATTTTTCTTTTGTTCAACATTTTTTGTTTTTTTTTTTGAAGTAGAGAGAGATGAGGTCAATAGGAGTGAGCCTGGATTAAAGGGAGATAATTAGGCTCATTAGGCTAATGAGCAGGGTTGGGAAAGCGAGCTCTTCAGCGCTTTAAGTGTGAAGCAAAGTGACACAGTGTATGTTGCGCTTCAGAGTCCTGAAGCGAAGCGGCTTTAGTGAAGCGCTCGGTGAGCTGGTAATATTTGTGTTCATAAATATCTCAGACTCCACGTGAAGTCCAAGGCTTCAATAACAACAACAACAACAACAACAACAACCCAGTGTAATCCCACAAGTGGGGTCTGGGGGGGTAATATGTACGCAGGCCTTACCTCTACCCCGAGAGGCAGGGAGGCTGTTTCCAGGAGACCCTCGGCTCAAAGAGGCAACAAGAGACACTATATTAGTACTATCAATAGACTCATAATAAAACAACATAAAATACCACAAAATCCATAACATAACATAAAACAAAGTAACAACAATATAAGAGATATAGGAAATACGAGAAAGATGTAAGGTATTAATACACAACAGATAAAGCCCATCATCAGTAGTTGATCAATAGCATCCTAAGACTAACTCCTAACTGACTAGTCTCACTCTAGTGCGCTGTAAAAAAGACATCACAATTTCCCCTAACCTACAACCTTAATGCTCGATCTCCACAATTCCCTGTTCAGGGCCATGTCCTCAGTAACCCTAAGTCGCGCCATATCCTGCCTGATCACCTCTCCCCAATACTTCTTAGGTCTCCCTCTACCTCTCCTCGTACCCACCACCGCCAGTCGTTCACACCTTCTCACCGGTGCATCAGTGTTCCTCCTCTGAATGTGCTCGAACCATCTGAGTCTTGCTTCCCGCATCTTGTCCTCCATGGGGGCCACACCCACCTTCTCTCGAATATCTTTATTTCTAATCTTATCCTTCCTTGTATGCCCACACATCCACCTCAACATCCTCATCTCTGCAACTTTCATCCTCTGGATGTGTGAGATCTTCACCGGCCAACACTCGGTCCCATACAACATAGCAGGCCTAACCACTGCCCTATAAAATTTACCTTTCAGTAACAGTGGCACTTTCTTGTCACACAGGACTCCCGCCGCTAACCTCCATTTCATCCACCCCACCCCTATACGGTGTGTGACATCCTCGTCGATCTCCCCGGACCCCTGAATAAACGACCCCAGGTACTTGAAACTACCCCTCTTAGGGATGACTTGAGAATCAAGCCTCACTTCCACTCCCGCTTCCGTCGGCTCTGCCCCAAATTTGCACTCAAGGTATTCCGTCTTCGTCCTGCTCAACCTGAAACCTTTGGACTCAAGGGTATGTCTCCAAACCTCTAACCTCTCGCTGACGCCGCGTCGTGTCTCGTCGATTAGGACTATGTCATCAACAAATAAGGTGGAGATCCTTCTTCTTATCCCTGTATTGTTCCACCATCCTCCTAATAAGGTGGATAGCTTCTGTGGTAGATCGCCCCGGCATGAACCCGAACTGGTTGTCTGAAATAGACACCGTCCTTCGCACTCTCATTTCTACCACTCTCTCCCAAACTTTCATGGTATGACTTAGTAATTTAATACCCCTATAGTTGTTACAGATCTGGGTATCACCTTTGTTCTTATACAACGGGACCATTGTAATCCACCTCCACTCTTCGGGCATCCTATTAGTCTTGGATATAACATCCTGTTAGTCTTGCACGGACAACTCACATGCTATAATATCAATATCAGTATTGGCACGAACAACTCGAACAGCCATTGCAAAAGGCTGGTTATTTCTTTCACAAGCTGAATGTGGTACCATCACTGGATATTCAAGTTTTATTGACGTTCTAGATTTGGAATTGATTTAAAAAGGCATTGTCATAAATTTTGAAAATTTAAGTTGGATAGACATTTGATTCCCAAGTTTGAATATATACTTGTATCACATGTGAGTATGGCCATCTATTGCCATCCACTTTCACAAATAGCTAACAGATGCTTTTGCTTATGGTGCTTTGAATAAGATCTTGGTTCGTTCTAACTGTGTCTGCTTTTTTCTTGTTGGTAAATGTTCACAAACATAGTTTTATTCCTTCACATGGATGAGCAAGTTGATGGCAAGATGTTAGTTGGCACTTATGTCTGTACAGAGCAACCTGGTGAATTCAGATGGCAGCCTGGTTCACTTACCCAGGTTTCTTACTCGTTTGAGAAATCAATTTATTTCATTATTCCTACCTTGTCATAGAGTGAGGATTATTATGATATGCAGGCTGTTTCCAATGGATTCTGGGTTGTCTTTGAGGATGTTGATAAAGCACCTCCTGATGTTCAGTGCATCTTATTGCCTCTGTTAGAAGGCACAACTTCGTTCTTCACTGGGCATGGAGAGGTATTATGGAATATTGTCTCTATCTGTTCTAGAAGATCTCATGCTTATCCTTTGATGCTTTTCACTGCATTCTCTTTTGTCTGGATTTGCTAATTAGCTTGTTTATATATATATATATATATATATATATATATATATATATATATATATATACTTTTTTATTTTTTTATTTTTATGGTTGTAATATCTTGACTCTCTCCGACTTTATAATCCATTGAAAGCAAATTATGAAGGTAAGTGGTGGCCTACTGTTTCCATTGTGCGGTTTTGTGTAGCTCTTTAACTAGCTTCTTGGAAACATCTGTTTTATTTCAAGTTAATTATTTGTTTGATTTTTTGTAGCATTATTCTTATGCTTATTTATGCGCATGTTTAAATCAATTTGATAGTGATATTGATTGAACACTTCAATGATTGAAACTGTTCATTATTCTGAAGCAAGGAGATAAGTCAAGATTCTATGCTTTAGTCTTTACATCTGAATGGAAGTGAAATTCTTTTTCTTCTGATTCATTGGACAAGTTGTGATTTCCTAACTTGTGGCAACTATATCTTTCCCATATGGAATATATTCAGCAGTGCTTTAGCCATCATTATTCATATTCCATTTCCTGACAAATCTCAGAACAAAAAAGATGTTAGAGGACGGTGTGTGTATCTTGCCCATTTAGTTAGTTAAACAGATGATGTTGCTGTTTGCCACCATGATTTGTTGTTTCCGAAGGCTAGCCCCTTTTTTGGGTCTCCGTGCTGATTGATCCTTGGATCCTAGCATTCACAAGTTGATTGGTGAAATGCTACACTGCTTCTTGTGCATATTATCCTGATGATGAAGGAAAACTAATACGTATTAATCACTGCAGGCAATCCGAGTCCATGAAGGTTTTCGGTTATTTTCCACGATGACAAGCACTAAGATAGATATATCTATGGAAGGTTGGTATTGCGACTTAGTATAAATTTTGGTTTTCTTGTCCACGTTCTATGTACCTAACTTAAAAAAAAACATTCTTAGTATACTTGTTTGATTTTCCCTAGTTGCTAGTATTTTGGAGTCTGCTGTTAGTTTCTTTTCCCCCCTTTCCTTCTCTTTCCCTCAGTCTATTTGTGAAAATAGCACGCGCTCATGGTTTCCGATGCTTGGTAAGAAATAGATTCTGTATTTGGCTGTTTGCAGAAGTTTTTTTTTGTTGTTTTCTGATAATTGGTTGGTGAACTTCTTTTGCTGCTTGAGTGCTTCTCAAAAGTTCTGGTCGACTTTCTTCCTACATGTTTGCACTGTGATTAAATTTAAGTAGAAGTGGGTTTGGGACCTCAAAGTTCTCAAAGCTCTTTCCAAAATACCTTCAGTACCGTGTCAGTCACTTGTGTCTTTGGGTGGTCTGGCGTTCTCCAACAATTGTGAGTTCTTTCCCAATTGTTGGCTAGCATTCTCAGAGTGTGAGGAAAGCCAGCTCCGAGTTTAAAACTGACATGATTCTGGCATATGACAACTACAAGCTCTTGTTGTCAGGATTTGTCATTTTTTTAGTAGCTCCTATTAAAGGTGGATGTCTCTATTGACCGTTCGTAATGGTACCAATACTAATGTTTTGCTATTAATGTTATTGATGTCGATAAGACTTTCTTTTATTGCAACATTTATATCTTGTTATATATTTTACCCTTCTTTATTATTTTGGGTTCGTTTCCATCGTTAGCTGAAAGCGGCATCGTTCTTTAATAGGTAGGAGTTCTGTTAGTGCACTTTGGCGGAGAGTAATGATCGCACCTTCAAGTCATCAGGACTTGCTGAAGATTGTGAACAAGTGGTATCCAGAATTGGAGTCTCTGGCAGCACAACTTATTGGTACGATAGATCTAATGGTTCTTCATAGGTTTTCTACCTCTAGAATGTCTAATTCTGTGGGCACATTTTGCAGGAACATTTTATAGAGTTAATGAGCTAGTAGGATCTCATTTTGGAACTGGTGCCTATTTAGGTTTTCATGGAAGGTTTTCACTAAGGTAAGCTCTATCACGACCCGTCATTTGAATCTGTACAATATTGTCGGCTTTAACGATGTCTTACCAATTGCAGAGATCTTCTCAAATGGTGCAAGAGAATTGCAGGTTTAGGTGTTCATTTTAGCAGGGATGGTCTATCAGCTTATGAAAACATTTATAAGGAGGTCTTACATGATAACTAACGCTCAATTTGTCTTTTCCTTGCTAAATATTTCAGTTATGCTAAACAGGTGGATGATTTGACCTTGTAGGCTGTAGATATCTTTGCTTCCTTTTCAACTTCACATGAAAAACGGTTGGCTATTGTGAAAGAGATAGCTAAGATGTGGTCAGCAGGACCTGTGGACACATTGTATCCCATTGATAGGCCTGTTATTCAGGTATCTGTTATTTTGTAATGTGATATTTTCATAACTTACAATATAGCAGCTTCATTTTCTTATTTGCAACATCTCTGCAGGAACTTGCATCTGATTTACGTATCGGAAGGGTTATACTTAAGCGTAACCACAGGGCTGTGAGTGAATGAACTCTGATCTTTTTTGGTAGAGCATGATATGTTCTTTTGTTCCTTTCTGAAGTTCTTTACCATTGTTGTAGACCTGGGAAGAGAAGAAGCATTTCGTTGAGATTCGGAATCTAATCCACGTGCTTGAGAGGATAGCGTGCTCTGTTAAGTATAATGAGCCAGTTCTTTTGGTGGGTGAGACTGGTACAGGGAAAACCACTCTTGTACAGAGTCTTGCTTCAAGACTTGGTCAAAAACTTACAGTCCTGGTATGTTTGGGAAATATCTGTGAACAAGAGGAATTAAATTTGCATTTAACAGCCTTCCATTTCATCAACAAATTACATTATGTTGCAGAATTTGAGTCAGCAAAGTGATATCACAGACTTGTTGGGTGGATTCAAACCAATGGATGCTCAGTTCATCTGTATACCCCTTTATAAGGAGTTTGAGAACCTTTTTACCATTACATTTTCGTCCAAGGTAAGTTTCTAAATTTTACCTTTTTAAATGTTGTTTCTTTCAGCTTTAATCAATATCACATACTATTGTTTCAGGAGAATGAAGTTTTTCTTGTACGTTTAAGGAAGTTTGTATCTGAAAAGAATTGGAAGATGTTATTAGGCGGATTTCAGAAAGGTGTCGGAAAGATAATTGAAATAGGAAGATCTGGGTCTGGTACAAAGCGGAAGAGACCTTTGGAGGATAAACTGATAAAGGCTTGGGAAGCCTTTTCCCTGAAACTAGATAAAGCGCGTATGCAGATTAGTGCTTCTGGTGGAATGATATTTTCTTTTGTAGAAGGAGCTTTTATTTCTGCACTTAAGAATGGTGAATGGATACTGCTTGATGAGGTGAACTTGGCTCCTCCAGAGACCTTGCAGCGAGTTATCGGTGTACTTGAAGAAGAAACTGGATCTCTGTGTTTGACTGAAAGGGGTGATGTTGATTATGTCAGTAGACATTCGAACTTCCGCTTATTTGCCTGCATGAATCCTGCAACTGATGCTGGGAAGAGAGACTTGCCCATTTCGTTAAGGAGCAGATTTACAGAATATTTTGTTGATGATTTGTTGGACGACAAAGACCTTTCTTTGTTTATTAGTCAGTTTATTGATGGGGACCATTCAAATAGAGAACTAGTCAATAAAATTGTACAGTTCTATAAAGCAGCCAAGAAACAATCTGAAGAGAAGTTACAGGATGGTGCTAACCAGAAGCCCCAATATAGTTTAAGATCTCTTTACCGTGCACTAGAATACACAAAGAAAGCAGAGAGAACTTTTGGGCTTCCAAAAGCCCTTTATGATGGCTTTTGTATGTTTTTTCTGATTTCATTAGATGAACCAAGTGCTAAAATAATGAACCAATTGATTACTAAATATTTATTAGAGGGTAAAATACCTCCGCAGATCTCCTTTGATGCTTACTTGTTAGATAGAGGAAACTCAAGGTCTGATGATTTGGTGGAGAGCTATGTTTTGACTAAGAGTGTCAAGGAGCATATTAGAAACTTGGCGCGTGCCATATTTGTTGGAAGATACCCAGTTCTACTTCAGGGGCCAACATCTAGTGGAAAGACGAGCCTTGTCCAGTATCTTGCTGCTATAACTGCTCATGAGTTTGTGAGGATTAATAACCATGAACACACTGATCTGCAGGAGTACCTGGGTTCCTATGTTACTGATGCAAATGGGAAGCTTGTCTTCCATGAGGGTGCACTTGTTAAGGCGGTTCGCAATGGTCATTGGATAGTTCTAGATGAGCTCAACCTTGCCCCATCAGATGTGTTAGAGGCTTTGAACAGGTTGCTAGATGATAATAGAGAGCTTTTTGTCCCAGAGTTGTGTGAAACTGTTCGAGCACACCCAAACTTCATGTTGTTTGCCACTCAGAATCCACCTACCTTATATGGTGGTCGCAAAATGCTTTCACGAGCATTTCGCAACCGTTTCGTGGAGATCCATGTTGATGAAATTCCAGAAGATGAGTTGAGCACAATATTGACCAATAGGTGTGAAATCCCAGAAAGCTATGCTAGGAAAATGATTGCTGTCATGAAGGAACTACAATTGCATAGGCAGAGTACTAAAATCTTTGCTGGAAAACATGGTTTCATTACTCCACGTGATCTGTTTCGGTGGGCTAACCGTCTCAGGGAATTTGGGAAGTCCTACGAAGACCTAGCTCTTGACGGTTATTATTTGATGGCTGAGAGACTCCGAAATAATGACGAGAAAAAAGTTGTCCAGGCAGTTGTCGAACAGCAGTTGCGGGTTAGACTAGCTGAGGATGATATGTACAAGCAGGTTTTCTCTCTTTTACCTCCCGCTACTTATGCTGCATTCTACGTAGTAATAAGTTTTTAACACTCATTGTTGTTATTGATGCTGGGGAGATTCTTTCATCACTAGAATTTTATGGAGTTACCAGGTTTACGTTCCTTGACTTCTAAAGATATTGCAGAAAGTTCTCCTAATGAAATTATTTTTTGCTTGATACTGGTTTCTTAAATGTTGAAAGAGGAAGCCTGTTGATGCAGGTGCTGAGAGAGGGGGGAGGGGGAGGAGACTATATTCTTTTAAGGGCCGTTTGGTTGGAAAGAAGTTATCCTAGGATTAATTATCCCGGGATTAGCTATCCCGGAATTAGTT
This sequence comes from Nicotiana tabacum, assembly GCF_000715075.1. Classification (NCBI taxonomy): domain Eukaryota; kingdom Viridiplantae; phylum Streptophyta; class Magnoliopsida; order Solanales; family Solanaceae; genus Nicotiana; species Nicotiana tabacum. The sequence continues at coordinate 52,773,044 of NC_134095.1, read as the reverse complement.
ATTCCACCTTTCCACGGGGATAAAAAAACACTACAATCCCGGGATTAATTATACCGCAGTTTTCTACCGACCAAACATGGGATAAACTCTTCTTAAATTTAGTCGCGGGATTAGTTATTTCTTATCCCTCATACCAAACGAGCCCTTATTGATTAAGTAAATAGGATTTTATTTACAATGGCACAAATAGCACCCGTGTAGAAGGGAACAAATAGCACCCGTATACAAGGAATACAACAACAACACTACAAATCCAATGTAATCCCACAAGTGGGGTCCGAGGAGGGTAAGATTTTATCTAACTGTATACAAGGAATATACCAAAGAAAGAAAACCTTACAAAATGATATGGTTTTCTACAAACAACACCCAATCTTCTATACCTGTAGGAAACTCATGGGTGCGCCAAAAGAAAATTAGGGATGAAAGGCTATTCCTCAAATAAAGGGTAGTCTGGTACACAAAGCATCCCGTGTTCACGCAGGGTTCGGGGAATGACCGCAACCAAAGGGGTGTAATGTAGGCAACCCACCTTGATGCATAAGATGCTATTCTTCAAATGAACAAAATCCTTTTGTATTCCATCCAAAACTCTCCTATTTCTTTCTCTCTCGGGAGAATATATTATTTTCTTCCTGAATTACTAGCGATACTCGATGCAATATCTTCCTGGTGATGTTCAAAAGCTCATTATTATCATGAAATGGTAAAACCTAAAAGATAGAATCTACTTGGGTGTGGGAGAAAGAGATAGAGGGGGAGCAGATAAGGATGCTAATTAGACAGCCTATGACGGGGTGGGGGATTAAGAAGACCGAGTAAAGAAATGGTATTAGGTTAGATGGAAATTGGTGTGGCATCATTGCCGGGTCATCTTGTGGTGATCAAATTTTATTTGTGGAGGCAGTTGACAACCTTAGAAGGGTAGAAACTGTTGTTAGAGAGGAGCTATTGCATTAAGCGCACATGAGTCTGTTCTTATTTTAGTTGGCATTTGACAACTTCGTGTTCTCATTTTTTTCTGAATCAACAACTAAGACCAGATCAAAAGGAACCTTTTCTGAATATAAATGTTACCTTTCTTAAAAAAAGGAACTTTCCGAAGTTGGCATGTAGTTGAATTATCGGATCTGAGTTACTTATTAGATTGATGTCATATTCTTTTGATTGTCTTGTGTCACTTGTTTCATATCAAACACATGTCATGGTGACCTTTCACTCTTTTCTTGGGGGATAAAGTAATTACTTATGGAAGTTGTGAGAAAAGACACCCGTAAACAATAAGTGTATATATATATATATACATATTTTTTTTTTGATAAGGCGAAGGTTTCATTAAAGGAGTACCAAGAAGGTACCTAAAAAATTACAAGTTACCGCATAGTTGCATCAGTTACCTTCCCAAAATACTTATAAAATCCATAAACTGATCTAAGTTTTCAACTATATTTCCTTTACACCAGAAATACAAGTTTTGAAGGCAACTGTTTTTTGCAAAAGCTAGGTGATTTCTTTGGTTCTCAAAACATATCTTATTCCTTTCCAACCAAATGGTCCAAAAGATGCAGAGGGGTATAAGTCTTCCAGGTTTTCTTCAGATCTTTCCTAATTTTCTGGTATTGCCAACACAACAGTAGGTCTTTCACATTCCTTGGCATCACCCAATGAACTCCACTCATGTTCAGAAAAAGATTCCAAATTTGTTGTATTTGGCTACAATGCAAAAAAGAAGATGTTCCATCGATTCTTGGGACCTTTCACACAAAAAACATCTACTGCACAAAGGTATTCCTCTTCTCTGTAACATCTCTTGAGTTAAGCATGCCCGCCTAGCTACAATCCATCCGAAACAAACAACTTTAATAAACAAAACGTATATCAAAGGCTAAATACCTAGATACCCCTTAAACTTGGTACCATTTGTAAGTTAAGACACTTCAACTTTCAGAGTGACCATATAGTCACTTTAACTCGGCTAAAGTGTATCTCTTAAATTCAAGTGTCTGATGTGGCAAACTGCATGTTCAAAAAAACAATTTTGAGCGCATGAGTCCTTTTGTACCCCTTTTCATTTTATATTTGGAAAAAACTCTTAAATTTATAGTGATCTCCTCCCACCTCCCGCGAGCATGCGATCGAAAATAATGGCCGCTCCAATCTAACAATGACCCTATAGTCACATCTCTCACCCTTTCAAAATTGAAATTATCCACTCAAAACCCATTTGACCCCCCCCCCCCCCCCCCAAATTTGCAGCACAAATCCCCCATCAAAAACCAAAACTACTTCAAATTTTAGATTGGCAGATCAACAAAAACCTCGAAAATGTCTAATTTTAATCTTAAAAAACGGAAATCTAGGTGATGGAAATCCAAACGCTTTCATCTCAGCTAAAATTTTTTCCTTATTTAGTTAGGCATAACAAGTCAAGCACAATTGAAGCCAACTTTAAAATTTTCTGGCTGCTAACGTCATTTTTTGATGATGAAAAACTTTGTTACTGGGTTAGCCTCTAACTGACAATTTTAAAATCGTTGGTTAATTATCGCTATTAATTAAATCAAGAACAGAGTTCAAGAACTAAAAATAACATTAATTTTTGTCCTTACAGTCAAAGGAGTAGAGTGAGAACTAAATTTAAATATGGAATAAGCAAAAGATGGATATGACTAGCGAGGACTAGGCTTGGGAAGAGATGATGATATCCGACACTGGAGAAGAAGAAGGGACGGTACAAGGTTGGGAAGAAAGGGAGGAGACAATCCGGGGGTGGGGAGCAGAGTTTTGTTTTTTTCTTTTTTATTTATTTCTTATTGTATTTTTAGGCTTTTTAGTTACTTGTAAAAGACGTATCGTTCAGTAACTGGTTCACTTGACATGGCAATAGGAAGTGTGCTTTGCGCTCCTAGCTTTATGGACACTTGTGTTTAAGCGGCACACTTTGGCCGAGTTAAAGTGTCAATTTGGTCATTAGGAAAGTAAAATATCTAACTTACAAATCATGTCAAGTTTAAGTGGCTATCTAGGTATTTGGCCTATATCAAAACGTAAAGGTTGCCTACATAAATACAAGGGGGAATCGAGCTATTCTCTACGAAAGGCACACACTCATCATCTATACAAGCGGCAATCAAGTTAATCTAAATAAATGTCACCTCATAATCTGTTTTGTATTCCACCATTTCAGATGGCCTTCTATTTCTTTCTATCCACAGTACCACATAACTGCCATGGAGGCTACATCCCAAGCCTCCTATTCCTAAATGCCTTGTCCATGATTTCCTTACTTTTGATACTCCCTCCGACCCAATTTTTGTGATGCACTTCGGCTAGGCACGGAGTTTAAGAAAAAAAGGATAGACTTTTGAAATTTATGGTCTAAAATTAACCATAGATATTTGTGGCTATAAATCATCTCATTAAAGGTAAGTGGGTAGCTTGAAGCTAAATTGTTTCATTTCCAAAAATAAGAAGTATCATTCTTTATGGGGCAGACTAAATGGGAAAGTGCATCACATAAATTGCGACAAAGGAAGAATTTGTTATTGTACTTTGAACAAACTTAGAACATTCCACCAAAGCTGGCTGGTCTGCAGTGCATTATTAAATGGTTCACATCTTCACGTAAGCATTTGCACATGAAGCATGAAGTAACTTGCTAGTTTGCCTTCTCAAATTTTCCTTTTTATTATTTCTCATCTTGTCTAAGATGAACTTAATTGGAGCAACATGATCATTGGCGAAATGGTCATGCCAGTAAACACTTGTGATCTGCTGAAGTGTTGGAATTATAATGGGGGTATAGTGAGACAGTAGAAATGGTGGCGATTGGTTCCTGCTTGCATAGTTGGTGCTGTTGTAGTAGTATTACTTCTTGCCACTATCAATGTGAATATTAAAACCTACCGTGTAGCTCGTAGTATCAGCGCTGGTGTATACGGAATGTTCTCCTCCTTATTAACCTTGTATAGGACTTCATGGAGAAGATGCTTCTCTCCTTTACCTTCCATTTCAAGGAGTGCTGTTCTGATAGGATAATATTCCGTCTAGAGAGCAGAGTGCTCCATTAGATAATTCCTCCATCCCCCAGTTTTGTAACTTATCCCTAAACCTTAAATTACATATTGTTTTCCCGATTTGTTCTTCATAGACGTAGTGAATTATTGCCTCTCTGGCTCGAGGTATGAAAATCCACATGGTATTTGAAACTTATGGAGTCACCACAACACCGTTTATGCCTACAGAAGCTAATCTTGTATACACTACATGCCATGTAAGTGACGTACCAGCTGAATGTTTCCCATTCCTTCATGATGCTTCTCCGCAGACCACATACATAGGATATGATAATGTTGCTCGTTCTCCACCCCGTCCTGAATACCAAACTTGTCTGCGATTACAGTTCCCCAAAGTGCATGTTCTTTATTCTTGAACTTTTAGCCACTTCCCTAGGATGGTGTTGTTGAACGTCTTCAAATCTCTTACTTCAAGCCTTCCAATCCTGATGGATTCTGTGACCACCTTTCAGCTCACCAAGTGGAATTCCTTGTTCCATCATTATTGTTCCACTAGAAATTCCAATGAGACTTTCCAGCTTTTCAATAACACTTACGGGTGCACGCATAAATGACATGTAGTACATCGTGATGCATGAAAGAGTACTCTTGTCCAGCCTCTCCTTGCCTACTTTTGATAGATATATCTTCTACTACCATGCGAGTCTCTTCTCAACTCTCTAAGTGATAGGGGAGTGTTAGAGATAGCTATGTAATTGTCCCACATTGGAATAGGAGTAGTATCCCCTTTGTATAGAGTAGCTATAAATAGCACCTCTTGTATTGCATCACATACAATATCAATATATCATATTTTCTCCCGTGCCTTCTCACATGGTATCAGAGCTATCGTGAGAGATTTATCGCTGTGCATAAATTCCAGCGATTCCGGGAAGTAAATCAGTCACCGAAACCCTTTTTTTCCGGCGACTTTCAAAGTTGTTTTGCGTCTGCCTTGTCTCGGTCAGTGTTGTGCACAAAATCCAACACTACCACAAGAGTAGTCACTGTCCGGCGACCAAATCCCAGTGAAAATCTCCGGCGGTACTGTAGCTGTCCAAAGAAAATTTTCCGGCGAAGTTCCAACGTTGCGTGGGCCACCTTCCGGCCATTTTTTGGCGACGACTCTTCAGGACAGATTGTTTCCCTTGCAATTCCAAGCCTACCCATCCAGGTTACACCAAATTCCGACCACTTTTTTATTTTTCCGGCGTGAATAGTGATTTCAAAAAGTTGACTTCCGGCCATTTTTTGAAAAAGTTCCTTCAGAACAGTTGGGTCTTCTGGTAATTCCGATCCTACCCCTACTGTTTTTATTTCATTCCGACCACTTTGAATATTTTCCGGCTGCAACAGTAACTTTCCAACTGCTACAGTAGTTTACTATTCTGGTTCAGTGTTCCTTACTCTATTTTCAGTGGATTACAGTTGATTATTTCTCTTATTTGGTAATAATTTACAAGATGTCTTTGGGAATTGATGTTTTTGGGTCTAAAAGCATGAGTTCTGGAAACTCTAATGTTATGATTACCTCGGAACCTTTAATGAGAGGTTCAAACTACTTAGCTTGGGTTCATCTGTCGAGTTGTGGTGTAAAGGTCAAGGTGTGCAAGATCATCTGATTAAACAGTTTAGCGAATGAGATGAAAAGGCGATAGCGCTTTGGGCAAAAATTGATGCTCAATTATGTAGCATCTTGTGGCGTTCTATTGATTCTAAGTTGATGCCTTTGTTTCGGCCATTCCAGACATGTTATTTGGTTTGGGAAAAGGCTCGTACGTTATACACTAATGATATATCTCGCTTCTATGATGTGATATCACGGATGACAAACTTAAAGAAGCAAGAATTAGATATGTCTACTTACTTGTGTCAGGTACAGGCAGTCATGGAGGAATTTGAGACATTGATGCCAGTTTCTGCTAGTGTGTCAAAACAACAAGAGCAGCGACAGAAAATGTTTCTAGTTCTTACACTCGCTGGACTTCCTCATGATCTTGATTCAGTACGAGACCAGATTTTGGCGAGTCCGACTGTCCCTACAGTTGATGAATTATTCTCTCGATTACTTCGCCTTGCTGCAGCACCAAGTCACCCAGTGATTTCATCACAGATACTTGATTCCTCTGTTCTTGCATCCCAGACAGTGGATGTTCGGGCATCTCAAGCTATGGAGAATAGACGAGGAGGCGGTCGTTTTGGGAGATCTAGACCCAAGTGTTCTTATTGTCACAAACTTGGACACACTCGCGAAATGTGTTATTCCTTAAATGGCCGTCCACCCAAAAATGCCTACGTTGCTCAGAGCGAGACTACAGGTAACCAGGGCTTTTCTGTATCTAAAGAAGAGTATAATGAGCTCCTTCAGTATCGAGTAAGTAAGCAAACATCTCCACAAGTAGCCTCAGTTGCCCAGACTGACACTCCTATTGCTGGTAATTCTTTTGCTTGTGTTTCCCAGTCTAGTACTCTTGGACCATGGGTCATGGACTCAGGCGCTTCTGATCATATCTCTGGTAATAAATCACTTTTGTCGAATATTGTATATTCACAGTCTCTTCCTACTGTTACTTTAGCCAATGGATGTCAAACTAAGGCACAAGGAGTTGGACAAGCCAACTCATTGTCTTCTATCACCCTAGATTCCGTTCTTTATGTTCCTGGTTGTCCTTTTAGTCTTGCATTTGTTAGTCGTTTGACTCGTGCCCTCAATTGTGGTATATATTTTATTGATGATTCTTTTATTATGCAGGACCGCAGTACGGGACGGACAATTGGTACAAGTCGTGAATCAGAAGGTCTTTACTACCTTAACTCGCTCAGTCCTTCCACAACATGTCTAGTTACAGATCCTCCAGATCTAATCCACAGACGTTTAGGACATCCGAGTTTATCCAAACTTCAAAAGATGGTGCCTAGTTTATCCAGTTTGTCTAGATTAGATTGTGAGTCGTGTCAGCTTGGGAAACATACCCGAGCTTCCTTTACGCGTAGTGTTGAGAGTCATGTAGAGTCTGTTTTCTCCTTGGTTCATTCTGATATATGGGGTCCTAGTAGAGTCAGTTCAACCTTGGGATTTCGTTATTTTGTTAGCTTTATTGATGATTACTCAAGATGTACTTGGCTTTTCTTAATGAAAGATCGTTCTGAGTTATTCTCTATATTCCAGAGTTTTTGTGCTGAAATCAAAAACCAATTTGGTGTCTCTATCCGCATTTTTCGCAGTGATAATGCCTTAGAATATGTATCTTCTCAGTTTCAGCAGTTTATGTCTTCTCATGGAATTATTCATCAGACATCTTGTCCTTATACCCCTCAGCAAAATGGGGTCGCAGAAAGAAAGAATAGGCACCTTATTGAGACTGCTCGCACACTTCTAATTGAGTCTCGTGTTCCCCTGCGTTTTTGGGGCGATGCAGTTCTCACAGCTTGTTATTTGATTAATAGGATGCCTTCATCTCCCATCAAGGGTCAGATTCCACGTTCAATATTGTTTCCTCAGTCAGCCTTATACCCTCTTCCACCTCGGGTTTTTGGGAGCACATGTTTTGTTCATAACTTAGCCCCGGGGAAAGATAAGTTAGCTCCTCGTGCTCTCAAGTGTGTCTTCCTTGGTTATTCTCGTGTTCAGAAGGGATATCGTTGTTATTCACCTGATCTTCATAGGTACCTTATGTCAGCTGACGTCACATTTTTCGAGTCTAAACCTTTCTTCACAACTGATGTCACTTCTGCTGACCACCATGACATATCTGAAGTCTTACCTATACCGACTTTTTAGGAGTTTAGTAATCCTCCTCCACCTTCAACCATAGAGGTTTCACCCATACCAACTTTTGAGGAGTCCAGTGTTATCCCTCCTAGTTCCCCAGCCATAGGAACACCACTCTTGACTTATCATCGTCGTTCGCGCCCTACATCAGGCCCATCTGGTTCTCGTCCTGCACCTGACACGACTCCTACTGCGGATCCTGCTCCTAGTACACCGATTGCACTTCGAAAAGGTATACGGACCACACTAAACCCTAATCCTCATTATGTTGGTTTGAGTTATCATCGTCTGTCATCTCCCCATTATGCTTTTATATCTTCATTGTCCTCGGTTTCCATCCCTAAGTCTACAGGTGAAGCATTGTCTCATCCAGGATGGCGACATGCTATGAGTGACGAGATGTCTGCTTTACATACAAGTGGTACATGGGAGCTTGTTCCTCTTCCTTCAGGTAAATCTACCGTTGGTTGTCGTTGGGTTTATGCAGTCAAAGTTGGTCCCGATGGCCAGATTGATCGACTCAAGGCACGTCTTGTTGCCAAAGGATACACTCAAATATTTGGGCTAGATTACAGCTCTCCAGTGGCTAAAGTGGCATTAGTTCGCCTTTTTCTATCCATGACTGCAGTTCGTCATTGGCCCCTCTATCAGTTGGACATTAAGAATGCCTTTCTTCATGGTGATCTTGAGGATGAGGTTTATATGGAGCAACCACCTGGTTTTATTGCTCAGGGGGAGTCTCGTGGCCTTGTATGTCGCTTGCGTCGGTCACTTTATGGTCTAAAACAGCCTCCTCGAGCCTGGTTTGGTAAGTTCGGCACGGTTATCCAGGAGTTTGGCATGACTCGTAGTGAAGCTGATCACTCTGTGTTTTATTGCCACTCTGCTTCAAGTCTATGTATTTATCTGGTAGTCTATGTTGATGATATTGTTATTACGGGCAATGATCAGGATGATATTACTAATCTGAAGCAACATCTCTTCCAACACTTTCAAACTAAGGATCTAGGCAGATTGAAGTACTTTCTAGGTATTGAGGTTGCTCAATCTAGCTCAGGTATTGTTATTTCTCAAAGGAAATATGTGTTAGACATTCTTGAGGAAACAGGGATGACAGGTTGCAGACCTGTTGACACGCCGATGGATCCGAATTCTAAACTTTTGCCTGGACAGGGGGAGCCGCTTAGCGATCCTGCAAGCTATAGGCGACTGGTTGGTAAATTAAATTATCTCACAGTGACTAGGCCCGACATTTCTTATCCTGTGAGTGTTGTAAGTCAGTTTATGAATTCTCCCTGTGATAGTCATTGGGATGCAGTTGTCCGCATTATCCGGTATATAAAATCGGCTCCAGGTAAAGGATTACTGTTTGAGGATCGAGGTCATGAGCAGATCGTTGGGTACTCGGATGCTGATTGGGCAGGATCACCTTCTGATAGACGTTCTACGTCTGGATATTGTGTTTTACTAGGAGGAAATTTGGTGTCCTGGAAAAGTAAGAAACAGAATGTAGTTGCTCGGTCTAGTGCAGAAGCAGAATACCGATCAATGGCTATGGCAACATGTGAACTAGTCTGGACCAAACAATTGCTCAAGGAGTTGAAATTTGGTAAATCAGTCGGATGGAACTTGTGTGCGATAATCAAGCTGCACTTCATATTGCATCAAATCCGGTGTTTCATGAGAACTAAACACATTGAGATTGATTGTCACTTCGTCAGAGAAAAGATACTCTCAGGAGATATTACTACGAAGTTTGTGAGATCGAATGATCAACTTGCAGATATTTTCACCAAGTCCCTCACTAGCCCTCGCATTGATTATATATGTAACAAGCTCGGTACATATGATTTATATGCTCCGGCTTGAGGGGGAGTGTTAGAGATAGCTATGTAATTGTCCCACATTGGAATAGGAGTAGTATCCCCTTTGTATAGAGTAGCTATAAATAGCACCTCTTGTATTGCATCACATACAATATCAATATATCATATTTTCTCCCGTGCCTTCTCACACCTCCGTTTTCTGAGAGTCCACCACTTTGTTTGCGTCTGTCGTTGTGGCCTTCCTTTGATTTTTGGGACTGATACTTATTTGCTTGATGACGTATTTTCTTTTTAATTTAAAGACATGGCATTTTAATAGAGGTGTAGTCTATGTAATCATTTACGTATGCAGATTCTCCCGTCTCTGTTTGCAAGTGCTAAAATTAAGTTAGGCTACCGAGCTTTCTTTGGTTTCAGCTTGTAAGTGATTTTTATCTCCTATCTATTAGCTCCGTTCCCGCAAGATCTTGCAGGACCTTAAAATGTTGTAACACGTAACCTGTATCAACGTTCCCATGGTTTAAGTTTTGATTATATGCGTGCTGTATATATAGACGATATGAAAATTTCGTCTAGTTCAACCAGACTCGACATTTCCTTGGTCTAATGTTTTAACTATAAATGTCCATATACATGGAAGGTGAGCAAATCTGATAATCTGTTTTGTATACTTGTTTAATAGTTCACCTTTTTTTTGAGTAGTGTTAAATGTTCCAAGAATTTTATAGGGTACAGCAGAAATGTTGGATGATCCTTCTGATTTCTTGGTTCTGCATGCACTCACTGTAGCATGTGCAAACAGAGTGCTACCAAATTGCTTGAATACACTGAGTGCTATTTTTGGGGTGCAGGACGGAGGAGATGGAAATAAGGTCTTGGAGGTTGACAAGCATTCAGGAGTCGCGGGAAAGCTGGGAAAGTATGTGGTATAAAGTAATTAACTTTAAAGTGCTTTTTGGTTGTGGTTAGCTTCAGCTTCTTTTTGTTGCAGAATTGTTTGGACGAGAAGTATGAGGAGGTTGTACTTTCTTGTTGAGCGTTGTTACAAGCTGCGTGAGCCTGTTCTCCTTGTTGGTGAAACGGGGGGAGGAAAAACTTCTGTTTGCCAGCTGCTAAGTATTATTTTGGGTTCGAAATTGCACATTTTGAATTGCCATCAATACACAGAAACATCTGATTTTCTCGGGGTTAGCTTACTTTCCCTGTTTCTTCTAGATCGTGCAACTTGTGTTTATTGGTCCTCGTTGATTCTATCATCTGATTTTCTGTAAATGTTTACGTATTTCATTTCATGCTTTCTATATTTATCTTACGGCAATGGTTTTGTATTATGATATACTTACCAGGGTTTCTATCCTGTACGAGAAAGATCTAGAATTTCTACAGAGTTCAAGCACCTTTGTGAGAAGTTGATGAATTCCAAGGCTTTTGTGAACTATCCTGGTGATTCTGTATGTTTATCCCCATTCGTTATTCTGGTATGAGACGAGATTCATTTCTTTCATTATTAAAAACACTGATGTTTCTTGTCACATATATGCTCTGCAGATGATTTCTTCAGATATCAATCAAGCTTCTACTACTCTTCATAAGCTGTCTGTGATTTTAAGTAGTTACAGGCAGTGTCTGCTACGCCATCCTGATGTAACTGGTCAAGATGTCGACTACATTGGACAGCTGAATTTGGACTTAGTTCAACTGCACCAGAAATGGCAGACCATTTTTATGTGGCAAGATGGACCTCTTGTTGAAGCGATGAAGAAAGGGGAGTTGTTTCTTGTTGATGAAATCTCTTTAGCCGATGACAGTGTACTTGAAAGACTAAACAGCGTGTTGGAGCCAGAAAGGAAACTGGTAGTTAACTTGTCATGGTTTATAGAGATAGTACTCAGATGATTAACATTTGAATTCGATTGCCTTCCAAAATAAGAATCTTAAAGTCAAGTCTCATACTTGATAGGTTGAAATTAGATATTACTGCATTTGTTTCAGAGCTTGCATCATCTGTCATTTCCTAGGAGGTGTATTTTTCTGTTGTTTTGATGCAAATTTTCCTACTATGCTGTTTATGCATGTTCTAGATTTTTACATATGAAATAGCTAGCTTGTGCTCCTGGTTTGTTTCTGTCTGTGCAGTGTGCTCCCAGCTTGACTTTCCTGCTTCCTTATTACATGCCACCTTTTCTTATTTGTCTTGTTAACTTTGGCCAATTTTGTTTTGATTATTCATTTTCTTTTCCTTACAGTGCTAATTTGTTCATTCATTGTATATCTGGTATTCTGCAGTCTTTGGCTGAGAAAGGAGGGTCTGATCTCCAGAAAATAACTGCTCATCCTGACTTTTTCCTACTTGCAACAATGAATCCTGGTGGCGATTTCGGCAAGAAGGAATTGTCTCCTGCCCTTCGCAATAGGTTCACGGAGATCTGGGTACCACCTATTACTGAGTTGGATGAGCTTAAAAGTATTGCTCTTGAGAGGTCTGTAATGTTTGGTTTTTATTTTTCTACCAATTCCATTAAGATGACTTGCTTTTCATGAGTGGCTGATTAATGGTCTTATTTGATTTGACAAACTTTGTTTTGCAGCATTTCAAATGCAAACTTTAGTGTGCTGGTAGATCTTATGATGAAATTTTGGGAGGTATGCAGTTTCGGTATAATATAGCCTTAGTTTGTCGTAAAGGCTTTACATGCCTGCACAGCCAGTTCAACTTTTTATGCAAGCATCGGTCGGGCTTACATGGCGTGAAACTCGTCACTACCTCATAAGGGCGTGAGACCATAGCATGTTACACAATGAAATAAGAGGTCTTATTTGGGACCATACGTAGTAATATACTGGCCCAACCATGGAAGGTTGCATATAATTTTGTGTCAATTTCCCTTATTCCTGGTACCAAATATGTACCTCGTTTTGCCGAATTAATTGTCCTACTTCTGAGTTTCTCCCAATTTATGCTTGATAGGTAAAGTTATTCCTTACACGATTCAGTACTTCTGTTCTGTCATCGAAAGGTTGTTATTGGACCTGCCTTATACTAGTAGAGGCTCTACTTTTGGAAAACATTACTTCATTTTCACTTTTATGCTACTTTGATTGAACTGAAGTAGAATTTTAACTCTTATCTTTATAGTTGGTTAAAACAAAAATAGGCACCTAATTTGAGACGAAGGAATTCCTGTTATCTTTATGAAATTAAGAACAGTCGGAGCATGTTCCTTATCTTGTTCAGTTGAGATATTATGCTGTAAAGAGGGAGTAGTTGCTGGGCCCAGAAAAGGGAAAGTTATTGCATTGTTACCTGAAACCTTTTCGATAAATAGCCGCAGGAAAAACTAGAAACTTGTCAACTTATAAAATACTACAAATTAGTAAAAGGGCAACCTACGTTATTCTCTCCTGTTCGGGACCTCTATTTTCTTGGATACCTTGGTGAGCTAGAACAGTTGATCCCATGTCATTAAATTTCAGCCAGAATGGTTTCGGAGGGGGTTACCTAGTGGTTGAAGATTGGGAATAACAACCATGGGGATCAAGGTTTGAATTTCGGTAGAGACGATTTATTCCCATTTGTCTAAGATTAGGTGGACGTAGTGATACCTATGGTGATGGGAAATAGCACGAACTTGCCATTCGCTAAAAAAAAATGAATAAACAGTTTTAGTGTGAAATCAGTAAATTGGTGCTACTTGGGAGCGGCAACCTTCTAGTTTCTTGGGCACGTTATATCCTTAGTGTTGAGTCCCACATCGACAATGAAGGGATGAATGGTCTCCTTATATGGATTTGGGCAATCCTCTCCTCTTGAGCTAGCTTTTGGAGTTGAGTTAGGCCCAAGGTCCATTTATCATGGTATCAGAGCAGGACCCATCCCGATTTTCCGATGTTGGGCCCCTATAATTGTCCATGCTCCAGATGTTCAGTCCTGGGAGTGAGAGGAGGTGTTGAGTCCCACATCGGCAATGAAGGGGATGGGTGGTCTCCTTATATGGACTTGAGCAATCCTCACCTCTTGAGCTAGCTTTTGGGGTTGAGTTAGGCCCAAGGTCCATTTATCACTTAGTAGCACTGTCTATCTCTTGTTGTGCTTCATCCTGTATTATAAATGGAATATTCCCATCTAAAGGGAGGATAGTGACTTGCTGGACTAATCGTGAAAAGGAGGACCATCTGGATTTATAAGAACAGTTATACTTTGTTCTTGCATGTTATAATCATCACTTTAGAGTGTTAAAACATTGGATCTTGGGCCTAACTCGATCACAAAAGTTAGCTCATGAGGTGAGGATAAACCATATAAGGAGACAAGATCCCATTCTCTCAACCAATGTGGGACAGTTAACACCCCCGGGCACGCCTAGGACTGGGCATTTAGAGTGGACAACATAAGATAGGGGCCCTATATTAGGTAAAGCAAAAATAGAGATGACGCTGGCTCTGAAACCAAGCGAAAGAATTCGAGTACCAACCCAAAACCTAAAGGCGATGGGTGGAGTGGCCCGACACTGTAAAGCTATTTGGAAACCTTGATACAATCGATGGAGGACACGTGTACTGCACCCTTTTGCACGTGGAACCTGGTTTCAGTATATACATGTGGCCTGAAGTTCTTTTTTTCCATAATCTCTTGGTCTTGTTTAAGTTGTGAGAGAGGAAGCTCAACAGACTAATGAGTAGTCCTTGAGAAATGTTATGGCTAGCCTGGAGCAATGTTATGGCTCGCGGGTCTAAATGGAGAGAGAAGCCTAGAGTAGCTCAAAGAGGTTGAGTTGAGAGAGAGAAGCCTAGAGTTAGATTACGGGAGAAAGTGGTTGCACTTAGGCTACATAAGTTCGGGTATAGTAGCTTGTTAAGAAAGGGACCTTGGACCTAACTCAACCCCAAAACTTAAAAGCTAGCTCATGAGGTGAGGATTGTCAAGACCTTATATGGAGAAAAGAGCCAATTTTCTCAACCAAAGTGGGATAAACAGCTTAGAAGAGGTAATTTAGAGCTCATGTCAAATCATCAAGCCAAGCTGAAGCCCTTTGGTTCTGAGCTGGACCATCTTGTGCTAAATTGCACCTAAAGCCATACTTTGGTTGTGGTCATTGTATCTTTGATGATTATTTGTCATTGGTTTAGTTATGCTAGCTTGATTTCTGTTACATGTGTTACTCACTTGGTTCTGTAAAGGAAGTCTAGTCAGAGATGCAGTATCTCCCCTTATCCTTTTTAACTGTTAACTCCTTCAAATCTTCATGGCATTTAGTTTGACATTCTTTTTCTTAAATTCAGTGGTTCAACAATTTACAAACAGGAAGGGCACTTACTGTGAGAGATCTGCTATCGTGGGTATCCTTTATTAATGTGACAGAGAACATTCTTCAACCAGAATCTGCGTTCCTTCATGGGGCATTTCTTGTTTTGCTCGACGGCCTGAGTTTAGGTATGTGAACTTGCTAATTTTTCTACTACCTAATCTTTCCGTTATTTGGTTTAGCAGTATATGAAATGTGGGATTTGAATGTAAGGGTCATAAGTCATAACATCAACCATCTCGTACTTACATCTCATCTGTTGATGTGCTGTTATCTTCTCCACTGGTTTTTTATTGCCTGTGAAAACTTATTGCATATGCATGCATGGGGGTGTATACATTTCTTATATACACGGCTTCTCCACAAGTTTAACTTCTTTCTATCTTATTGCTCATTATATCAGTCATACCACATGTTCAATTTTCTAGAAATCTTTTTTTTGCATCCTGAGTAAGGATGGCTATTCTTGTATAGTTTGCCGTGAGCCTTTTACAACCTTTTTCATACGTTCCTGCTGGTTGACAAAGTCTGTTCTGATTCTGGTGTTTCTATTTCTCGGTTATGTTCATTCTCTTATTACTTATTTTACTCAGGTACAAATATTTCTAGGATTGATGCTGCTGGGCTGCGAGAGAAATGCCTTTCGTTTCTTTTGGAGGGACTAAAGGTCTCATCCTATACTTCTGTACATAACAAACCATTTGTTTTTTTGATCAATCTAGTTGAAAGATTTTACAGCTTTCTGCCTTCTTTGCTATACCGTCCTGTGCATGCATAGAAAAACGAAAAAAACGTAGATACAGTGTACATTATTTTGCAATCTTGAATGTGTGGTCTCGAAATTCCTGTCATCTCTTGAAAGGTTAAATCAATGTCGGCCTTCTAGAAGTGCTTTCTGTTCTCACAGAAGAGTTAGTGGAGCTCCGCCTTTTCAATAGAAATGCTAGGATTAGAATATTGTCTTGAAAGCCACTGAGAAGTAAGGGGAGCAGAGATGATCGTATTCCAGTAAATTTTCCAACGTTTGCTGTCCATTAGAAAATGAACTACTACTTGATCATCCTGGTCATCACGTGCTCTTTTGAGGTACTTGTGCTGTTTCTTTAACATTTCTTTTGTAACAAGTATTGCCTTTTCCCATTGTAGGAGCTCAATCTTAGTTTTGATTGCTCAAATATATCCATGCTGATGTCTTACGGTTGGACCGATCCTGCAAGATCTGCTGTTATAGCATGCACTGATACAATGCAATGTGATAATCGCTTTGGGATTCCTCCCTTCTCTATTGAGAAAGGTATGTTGTACAGGGTGTGATCTAAAATTTATGACGAGAAGTTTTGTTGCTGATGTTGCTTACTTGCTTAGCACCGATTTGATAACCAGATAGGAAACTAACATAAGAGTTAATCATGTTGTTCATACTGTTCGCCAGATGAACTGCTGGGGCTTGTTGATTCCTTTTCTTTGGATAGAGTAAATAATTTTATTTGGGATGGGGGAGACCCTGTATACAAGCCGTACACCAAACAGTAGACCTATGCCAAAATATGGTTCTCTATGAAAGAAGCCCGGTCCTATAAGCCTTATTGATTCTAGGTTAAATAAGTGTAATTGTCTTTTCAGCATGGAAATATTTCTTTTATTGAAAAATGTTTTATAACAAATTTAACCATCAAATCAGCATTGATTCCTCTTTATTTTTTTATTTTTTTTTTTTATTTTTTTTTTTTTTGGCAATTCTCTAGGCAAGTGCCTAGGGCTAGTCTTTTAAGTTCTTGCTCGGTATTTTTTTTTTTTTTTTGATTTGCACCGGGTGTCCGAGTCTCTTCGAGCCCCGACTATTCCGGGGGTGCACATGCCCTCGGCAAGGAGTTTCCCGCAAGTGCACCACGGTTAATTTAGGTTTTACCCAGTCCGATGGCCCTCAAAAATTGTTTGCACCCAGTGGGTTTCGAACTTGAGATCTTGAAAGGGAGCAAACCCCAAGGCTCAAGTCAATTGCCACCAGGCCAACCCCTGAGGGTTATCTTGCTCGGTATGTATTAATACACACATATACGCACACACAATACACACATAACATACACACACATACATGCACAAATACGACGTTAAGGATGTGATTTCCTGCCCTGTCTAAGCCTTGGTGGACCGGGTTACCTATTACCTGTGCTGGTGGGAGGTAGCATGTACTCGGTGGTTTAATGGAGTTGTGCATAAGTTTGCCCGAACATCACTCTTTTAATAAACGAGGGAACGAGATAAGTATTTGAACCTGTGCATGAATAATAGAACTGCTATAATTTCAACTCCAGTCATTGATAAGGCAGTTCCAAAATTTCGTATGGTTTATGAATCAAAGTCCTGTTATCATTTTTGAAACAATTGTATTTATTTTTTGATTGTTTAAAATAGTTTGTATTTATTCAAAGGGGAGTACACCAGATAGTACTGTACTTTGCTCTAAAACACATTATTTCGTATAATTGTACTCAAAGATTGTATCTAATTGCCCCAGGTTGTTTTGAATTAAGAGAACACTTAGGCTATCATGATAGTGTAATAAAAGACATTACCTTTTCTGTGGTTAAAAAAAGAAAGAAAAGATAATAAGAAAAGGTAATGGTAATATCCTATTGACCTTCTGATTTAAGCCTTTCTTCATGCACAATATTTTTTCTGTTTTGCTATGCATTGCCAATGAGTAGTAGCCTGATATTTAAGTGGGAGCACGGTAGAGGGGTGGGCCAATGCTCCCTTGTGGTTAGAACATGTGGGCCAACTTTGGTTGGCCTGCTAATTCACAATGAATTTCTCGCTTATTATAAAGTTAAAATTGTTTGGTGTTTGGTGGAACCCTATGTTACACTGATAACTTCAAAACCCACCGCACTACCTTCTGTATCCATGTAACCCACTTTTTTGAAGTCAAAAGTCTTAGTGAGAATTAGGCTGAAGACACTCTCTAGATATATTCTGGACAATCTGAAGAAAATGGGCTGAAGTATTGATCTAGATATCAAGAGATGCCAATTCTTGACTAACTTTTGATCCTGTATGGTTTTGCTTTTTGTCAAATGAATGGCAAAACCTTGTACCTCACTGTTTATTTGTTTTTGGTTGACAGCTAAAGGTGGAGACAAAAACTTAATCGTTGTTTTCTTTTTTACTTTGTTGCGCTTAAATCTTGTTAGGTGGGAATTGTTTTGCTGGTGAAAAATTCGAGCTTCTAGCACCAACGACCCGCAGAAATGCATTTAGAGTGCTTCGTGCCATGCAGCTTGCAAAACCTGGTACACTTTGTTGAATAAGGGAATTGTTGTTCCCTTTTGTTTATGTATATACACATGCCATATTTGCTGCCACTTTGAAACTCATTCAAAGAAATCCACTGGCCTATGAAGTTCTCTGACTTTGTAATTTCCCTATCTCTAGTTCTGTTGGAAGGGAGCCCTGGTGTTGGAAAAACAAGTCTAATTGTGGCCCTTGGCAAATTTTCTGGGCACACAGTAGTACGAATAAATTTATCAGAGCAGGTGATTAAATCTTTTGGGTTACGGCCTCATATTTTTGGTTGTTCTTTTCAAATGTTGAAGTATCTCTTGCGTAATTATGTATTTTTACGGGATTTGGACATTGACATACACAGACGGACATCATGGACTTGTTTGGGTCTGATTTGCCTGTTGAGGCTGATGAAGGGATGCAATTTGCATGGTCTGATGGAATTCTCTTACAGGTATGTTTATATTCCTCCAGTAGAATGAATGGCTTGCTTCTTTCAAATCAAAATAATCTGCATAGATTTGCTGTATTTCCAGGCTTTGAAGCAGGGATCATGGGTGCTTTTGGATGAACTCAATCTTGCTTCACAATCTGTCTTGGAGGTATAAATCTACACTTTTACCTTCATAATGTTTTAACTAAGCAATGCATTTAGTTTCTTCTCAGTTGGAATCTTATTCTCTTGTCTCCCTCACGTAGTTAACCAGGTTTTTTATTTTATAATGATAATAGGGGTTAAATGCTATTTTGGACCATCGAGCTGAGGTTTTCATTCCAGAGTTAGGTCGTACTTTCAAATGCCCACCATCTTTCAGAGTTTTTGCTTGTCAAAATCCTTCAAATCAGGGTGGAGGACGGAAAGGTCTTCCAAAGTCCTTCCTCAACAGATTTATGAAGGTCTGCCTTGACACTATTTAAAATTGTCACTAGTTCATAAGTTAATGAATGAGTATTAGCCTTAAGCTTGCTGGTTTCAGGTCTATGTCGATGAGCTAGTTGAGGATGACTATCTTGCTATTTCTAGTTCGCTCTATCCAAAAATTTCACGTTCTCTTCTCTCTAAGCTGGTCTTATTTAATAAGAGATTACATGAAGAGATAATGTTGCTTCACAAATTTGCTCAAGAAGGATCCCCTTGGGAGTTCAATCTCCGAGATGTAATTCGTTCCTGTGAAATCATAAAAGGTCTGTTCTCTTGTTCTTGCTAGCCCATTCTCATTTCAGTCATACAGAATTGACCTCAAATACATGAATTCCCTTTTCAGGTGCCCCCAGTATATCAAAATCTGACTGCTTTCTGAATCCTGTATATGTTCAAAGAATGCGCACAGCTGTTGATAGGCTGGAGGTCTTAAAACTTTATGAACAGGTATTCAAAATGAAGCCAAGCATAAATCCTCATCCTCGGGTTCAGCTGAATCCCCAGTATTTGATTGTTGGGAATGTATCTATTGAACGAAATCGTTACATGTCACCTGGAGTGGCCAACAGCGAGCTTAAAATTTTACCTGGCTTCCGCAACAGTTTGGAAGCTGTAGCACAATGTGTTAAGAACCAGTGGCTATGCATATTAGTTGGACCTGCATCCTCTGGCAAAACTTCATTGATACGGTTACTTGCTCAGCTGACAGGAAATGTACTTAATGAATTGAATCTTTCCTCTACAACTGATATATCTGAGCTACTTGGAAGCTTTGAGCAACACAATGCTGTTCGAAAATATCGTCTTGCCATCGCTCGGGTTGAGTCCATTATAAATGAGTACTATGGTCTGCAGCTGGAATCTTCATGCGAAGAATTTATGAGGAGAAAAGAGCTGTTTATTCTGTGGCTGTCCTTTATATCGAGCATCAAGCACAACCCTCCGACAAGTTCTTGCTCTTCGTATGTTGATACTTGGAGGACGAAGTACTTTGAATCTGCTTCTATGTTGGTTAATATTATTGAGCATCTAAAGTTGGTGGTTGAGGAAACATCATTGCCTTTATCTTGGTCGATGAAGGACTTGGATATAATTCTTACAATGATTAAGAAATTTACAGGTCACCAAAGGACACATTCCTCAAAGTTCGAGTGGGTAACTGGCATGCTTATAAAAGCTATAGAAAATGGAGAGTGGATAGTATTAGATAATGCAAATCTCTGCAACCCAACGGTTCGTACTCTCTCTCTCTCCCATATCTTCTGATCTTTTATACTTTTCGTTCCTTTTTTTGCAAGCTCTATAGCCTGTTAAATATTTAAGCTTGAGGTGCTGCGTCTGGTTTCTAATGGTTATTTGGTGCCTCTTCTTGATATGTGCAGGTTCTTGATAGGATAAACTCTTTAGTTGAACAATCTGGATCCATTACTATTAATGAATGTGGAACAGTGGAAGGAAAGCCAGTAATTCTTCATCCTCACCCACAGTTTCGAATGTTTCTAACAGTTAACCCTCTAAATGGTGAAGTTTCACGTGCAATGCGAAATAGAGGGGTTGAAATTTTCATGATGGAGCCTGATTGGTTGTTTGATGACAAATGCACTGAAATTGACATCGATCTTGAGAATGCAAAGAGGTTTATCGTCCTTTCTGGGGTACCTTCTGGTAAGTTGGCTGATTTGATGGCCAATGCCCATATGACTGCGAAGGTTAAAGGTGCACTGCTCAAAATTAGGATCACACTGCTTGAACTTGCACGGTGGGTGCAGTTATTTCAGCAGCTTCTTACGAGCGGTAGCCAGTTTTCATGGAGTCTGCAAGCGAGTTGGGAGCATACCTATGTTTCCTTATTTGGTGTTGATCAAGGGAAGAATGTTGTTGATCAAGTGGGAATTCCTGTATCTCTTATACCAGATTTTCAGGACTTTAACTCCTCTCAGGCTGGCTTCTTATCTTTACCAGGGGGATGGCCAGCACCCTTGAAATTGAGGGACTACCTATTATATTCAAAAGAAACTTGTGTAAGGCAAAATTGCATGTACCTCGAGTTCCTGGGAGTGCAGACTGCCTGTTATTCAACTTCTGCTGCATTGCACAATGCACTGGCTCCAACTTCTGTGGTTAGCTCACTCGTGATGGATACAAAGCTCTTGCATGCACTGATGTTTCCTAAAGGTTCAAGTTGTCAAGTTGCTGTTTGTGGCGGGGCAAAAGAACTTAACTTGGATTTAGCCCAGGAAATGTTATTGTATGCTGCAAATTGGGCATTTGAACAGGCTACTGAAAGTGATTACAAGCTTTATCTGCTTTGGTTTTCCCATGTTGGTTCTCTGTTACGGCCACATTCTTCATTCTTTAGTTTTTATGCCTCTATTCTGGCAAAGGAATTGGAACATCCAATATGGAATCAGATTTTTAGTCATCG
This sequence comes from Nicotiana tabacum, assembly GCF_000715075.1. NCBI lineage: Eukaryota > Viridiplantae > Streptophyta > Magnoliopsida > Solanales > Solanaceae > Nicotiana > Nicotiana tabacum. The sequence continues at coordinate 52,751,456 of NC_134095.1, read as the reverse complement.
CCGTGAGATTGTATCTCATAATTTGATTGATATGGAGTCTTGTCCTATACCTTTACTTTCAGTAGAAGTGGTTGATTTAACACCAGCTGACAGTGTGTTGAAATCCTGCAGTGAAGTTCTTGTGAATGCCATTAAGAGTGTTAAGTTACTGAGACTTAGCCATCTGCAGTGGAACTCTCAGATAGGTTACAAATACAGTCCTGAAACAAAGTTCTTTAAACCTGTTTTGAGATCTCTTCAGGAGTTGGAGAACAAAGTGCTTGAAATATTTGTCCAGTCACCTTCTTTTGATGTGCTGTTCCAGCTGTACAGTGACCTCCTTGAACATCACAAACTACTATGGACAGGCATTATTACTTCTCAACTTGAGTACTTGCTTATTTCTTGGAGATCTTTGATGAAGAAAGTTACAAAGTTGTGGGAATTTTGCCCAAAAGAAGTAGAGACGTTTCAGGTAAGTTGTCTTGGTTTAGCTAGTCACTTTTGGCCCTCTTTGCTATGCCCAATTCTTAATTTATTTGTTTCTTTGTTCTCCTTTTGTTATATGATAATGAATTTTCACTTTGTTTTAACCTCTACTTATGTAGAGAGATGTAGAGAATTTGGATGAGTTCTCAAAATGGCCTTCGCAGTCGCAAAAGTCCTTGTTGTGGGTCCATGGTGGGCATCCGTATCTGCCTCCTTCTGCTGAATTATATGAGAAATTGTGTCAGCTACTAAGCTTTTGTGAACGACTTTGGCCAGGAAAGAGAAAGATCTGGGAGCTAGGTAGCTTTTCTTTGATCATTTGGCTACAATTTCTGCACTACTTTCTAGTTCTCTGTCTGACTCACATATTTTTGTAGCAAGGGATGATGTAATCGTTGAAGCGGCTCCATATTCTAATCCAGAACTACGGTTCCTCGCCATGCAAGGTACAGTTATTATAATTTGGTACTGTTGCTATCCCCTGTCCTGCGGTCATTACATTGCCTCCCATTTGTGCTGTGTACAAGGGTGAAGCGGGTTTCCAGTATTCCTATTGCTTGATTGTCTTGTCAAAGTTCCTTTCTTATTTTCTTCTGGTGGTACATGCATGAATCAGTCATTGAAGTAACAAGATAATGATTTAGTGGTAGTGTGGTTGGTTGGTTAGTCGTATATAGTTGTGGCTCATAGCAGTTAGTAATTTGGCTTGGTTTTAAGTTAGCAGAAAGATAGTCTGCTGTTTTTAAGAGGGTTTAAGTTAGTAATTTTAATGTTGTCTGCTGTGTATTTGAAGCGTTGAACTTTTTGTTGCAGACCTAAAATAAATAAATAAATGTGTCTTCTCTCTAATAGGTTAAGCTTTTAAATCACACATTTCAATTTGGTATCAAGGTAGACAGAATCTTGGAATTAATGCAGAGTTGCAGACTTGGCTAAAGATAGAGCACAATTGAAGAAAAAGATTCATCTAGAGCACAATCTACTAGTTGGGATCACGTTTTAGTCTTGTTAAAGAACTTCTAATTTTAGTCCATTTCAAAAGAACTTCTAATAATATTTTTATTACTAATACTCCAACAACAACAAACAACAGACCCAGTGAAATCCCACAAGTGGGATGTGGGATACGCAGTAGTGTATTTGTTTTGAAACAGAGGGAGTATTATTTAGATATATTTAACTTATTTTTCACTTTTATTTTTATTTGGTATGATGATGACACAAGTTGAGCTTAAATGGAGAAGTGAGGAATCATAATCATATATCGACTCCAACTTGTTTGGGACTAGGGCGTTATTGTTGTTGTTGTATACCTTTCTCGGCCTTTCGGCTAAGATCAAGAGTAGTAGTTGTTGTTGAATCAAGGTAGACAGAGATCCAGGTTCAAATCTTATTGCCACCCGTACAATAGAATTTTCACGTGCTTGACCCAAGAAAAAAGATTCAGGCCTGCATGTGAGCGTGTGTGTTGAGGGCTAAAATTAATAAATAATGTGACTATCTCTTCTAAAATTGATATATGTGTCATGATATAGGTGTTATGTCTGGTGTTGAAGTGATTGTTTTTCAGTTAAGATTGCATTTTATGTTTACCTTTCTACTATTCTAATCTGTCCTAGCAAATTTTACATCATAGTACACTGTACTGTTGGTGATAGTATGTTTTACTTGTGCTGGATCTTTATCTGACTAAATATGATTCTTGGTAAGGTGTCTCTATGTCATCTTATATCATGGCAAAAGTTGATGAAAATGGTGTCAGACCTGTTGAGCAGTTGGAGGAGATGTACCAGGTGTGCTTTTCTTACAATTCCTGTCTTCATGTTCATCATGTGGATTATTTGGTGTTATGATAGGTGTATTCATTTCCTATGTAGATGCTTTCAAGAAGGTTTGATTTTGAGAAAGAGAAGTTGGAAGAGAATTTGAGGAACATTAAGCAAGCCCCAAGGACCTCCATTTTACCTGCTTGTTGTGTCTTTTTACCCGACATGTTGTGTGAAAGGTCTAGCTTTGGTTGTTGGCTAGAGACTCTACCCATAGTTGACAACGCTAGTTTCTTCCATGATACAAGGCTACTTCAGCAACTTTCGACAATTGCTTTAGCTGATGAGGAGGAACAATACCAAGTAAGATTTTCTTTTCTTTCTTAACTATATCAAGTACAATTTTTCATTGCTGCTCCTCTAACTACCCCGAGATACATTCATGTGGTGCACCCTTAATATCGTATTTCTTGTCCACTGAAACAGGGTTTAACTGCCTTGGCTGGCCTTATTGAGTCCGCAATGACCTTTTCTTTAAACTTCTCATCAAGGCCTTCATCTGACTTTTCACCTCACCAAAAAATTTTGTGGACCATAGATGCTTGGGAATCTATCTATAGAGGTCGGTAAAATCTTTATAAATTGGCCATTACATTGTTATGATATCTAAATAATTCCTTTTATCTGTTTCAAACAGTGAGTGAACAGATATCCAGTTTTGTTCTTGAGCTGTGGTATATATGGCATTCATCTTTGTGGATGTTGTCACCAACTGGTGCTGAGGTAAACCATATGATGGCTATTTACTGCAAATAGTTTTGCATCTTCCAGTATGACATCTCTATTTATGTTGTTCCGCTGCTGCAGAACCTCTCATGGCATGGATGTGATGATATCCTACCTGATGAGCTGTTTAAGCCTTCAAAAATGGCAGCAATTCACAAAATCCTGTAAGTTAAATATTGTTTAGTTTTAAATAGTTGTAGAGGCAGCAATTTGGCTTGGATGGGCCACATTTTTATACCAGTTGCCAACTAAGTGCTGAACTTAATACACATGAGAGATAAAGATATAAAGGGAGAGAGAGTGAGAAGCGAGAAGTCTCAGTTTACATATTTAACATGCTTGTCCTAGGTGAAGTTGGTGATACATTATTTAATCATATCTTATACATTCGGGAGATTGTTTTCTATTTTAGTTCGTGTGTTTGATGAGCCATTTAGGTTAAGAAATAAAAAGACTTTAGGCACATACAAAAAGTACCCTTATAACTTATAGTCTTAAACATGCATGACATTTCGTCGTCATAAAAGCATCTCGTTTATAATAGAATGGAAAGTTCAAATTTTAAAAGTTTCCTGATATAGAAAGGTTTCATTTTTTTCCGAACAAACTAAAAAAAAGTGTCTTATATAGTTGAAAACAGAATACCTTTTATTTGAAAGACTTCACCGCTGTTTCTTTTTCCTTCAAAGTTGAATCTTCTTTTTTTCTTCTTATTTCAAAACTTTTTATCAAGCGCAGGTATGGTACATTTGCTATCAGGGATTACCCGATGCATAGCCTTAAAATGAAAGCTGCTTCGCGTTATCTTTGGCAAGGTTCTCTAGAAGTAGATACAAAGAATTTTCTATTATCAACTGCTCGGTCCCTCTTCCAGCAGGTATGGTCTCCTTTAGTTTTGTTTAAATTAATTATTTTCTTTATCAGAAAATGGTCTCCTTTAGTTTTAATGTGTACTCTTCTTCAAATTCATGGTGAAATGAAAATTTATAGTGTATACTTCCTGCTGCTTTACTCTTCTTCAAATTCATGGTGAAATGAAAATTTATAGTGTATACTTCCTGCTGCTTGTTCTTTCAGATGATATTTGCACACAGAAAGTCTTTCGAAGCTGAGAAGTTTGCTAGAATCAAGGCTTTCTTTCATTTTGCGACACAGAAGACCATCTCGGTAGTTCTTTTCCTTTTGACCCGTTAAATGTATATGGACAGGCAGGATAATTTTAGAATATGTTATTTGACCCATGTCATATTTTTCTTCCATAGCTGCTATCCTATGAGATAAGAAACTAAAGGTCATTTATCTTGGTGTTTGAAATAAAGTTCTTGTAACTAAACTCGGAAAATTGGTTTCCAATTGAACCTTGAAATCTGGGATACTTATTTATTTTAATTTTAAACCCTTAGTATGTTCATAACCACTTTTCCTTTCCATGTCATAGCAAGAGGATGTTCAGGTCATGCTTTCACTTCTTGCATCATCAAATCACCAGATGATTTCGTCTGATAAGATGAAATCGTTTATTGAGCCTCTGTTTCGAGGATTGTATCTCCCATGCTCATCTGAGGGTGAGTGCGTTATATTTGTCTTGTCCGACAGTTTCATTCACTTATTAGTCATGTCTTCTGTTTTTGTTTTGGGTCTTTATTCTTATTTTTGTTTTCCCCTGTTTCTCTTGCAGGCTTCATGAATAGGATAGGATGTGTATGGTTGCTGATTGGGGCCCTCCGCTACCAGCTTCTGATTTGCTGCACTGATCTGGATCCAACTGCAAAATACTGCTTAAAGTACTCAAGAGTGATGGAAAAGATATCCTCTCTTCAGCTTGAAACTCAGGTAAGGGATATCTTCTCTTCAGCTTGAAGCTCAAGGATCCATCCTTATTTGTCTGTTCTGGAGCTGTCTGCATGTACTCTACCCTAATTTATCATTCTTCCTGTATGCTTGTTTAACAATATGATAAAGGAATAGAGGATGAGTGTAGGATAATCAGATGCTTTGATATGCGTGACATCCATTGAAATTAGTTTTCTATTTGCTAGAGTTTTCACAAGATGCACTGGAGAGTTAAACAAGCATACAGGTAGAATGATAAATCTAGATGCATACATACTCGACTTCCTAGACAATTAACATGTTTAGAGGAGATGGGTATGTTGTTGCACTCTTAATTGATATAAGCAGCCTGGGACTCGAATGCAAATTACTATATGTTTGAAACAACCACATCATCCCCCTAACTGAATCAACTTTCCATTATATTTGATTGGTTACATACTCGACCTCCCAATTATCTATAAACCTAAACTAGGATTTTTGGAGCAGTGTAAACACAGTTTTCAGGAGCCTCAACAACAACACATTGAATGAGAATAAAGAGTTAAAAACACCACCTTTCCCCTTTAATGCATTATGTTAACTTTAACCAGTTTGGTTCACGTTGCACCTTTTTTTTTGGTTTTTTTGGGGGGGGGGGGGTAAGGAAGTAAAATATTTTATTTTACCAAAAACCAACTTTTGAACTTAGTTTTCAAAGGGTGCAAAAACCATTTCGTGGCCAACACTCAACTAGGTTTTGCAAAATGTAGTAATGGAGTTGGTACAGTGGAACAGTAGAGGACTAAAAGGATTGATAATGAAATTGCTAAACTGTCATCTGAAAGAGTGTTGAGGTGTCTTTCTGGCTTAGGAATTGAAGCGGGGAAATTATATGGGTGCAATACATTCTAAAAATAGTACGCCTGTTGTATGCCTGAATTCACTGTCTATATTTTATTGTTTCCACATTCCAGGTACGCAGTGATTGTGTCCATTTGGCTGGATCTTTTCAGTTGAGGGAACAAGATAGAGATAGATCTATGTTGGAAGATCTCCATGCTGAGCAAAAGAAACTGCAAAGAAAGGTCAGGGACTCCCTTAATTGTTTCTTTCGTTCTTAGATTGGTTGTGGATTTATTCTCCGCTTTATAGTTGTTGTAAATCTGTGAACATTTGTTATGTGAAGTGCTTATCAACTTACAACTTTCTATATCTTCTGTCTATAATAAATTAAGTATTTGGCAACAGATAAAGGAGAAAAAGGGGTAAAATGAGTAACCTGTCCCTGCCTATTCCTTGTCCTTGTTCCTTAATTTACACTGTTTGGTGACTGGGACTGCATTCAGTGGTCGTAAAAGTTAGCAATGTGCTGTAGCTCCAAAATCTTTTTCTTAATAACCGGGGTGTCCGGGCTAACTTGCTCGCACCTCGACTAATTCCACGGGATACTTGCTACCTCCCACCAGCATCAATTACCAGGTAACTCTGTCAACCCGTTCTTGAAAATTTGAAATCAATGTAGGATATTCTCAAACCCCCTCACGCCCAGATATAGACTTCTGAAGCATGGACAACATAAGATAGGGATCCAACATTAGGTAAACCAAGCACAAAGATGGGTTTGGCTTTGGTACCAGTTAAAAAATGGACCTTTTGCCTTTTTTTCAATATTAAAAGCTAGCTCCAAAAAAGAAAAGCTTGCTCCTTGAGGTAAGAATTTTCCAAGACCATATAAAGTCACAAAGGGCATTCCCTCAGCCAATGCGGGGCACTCATATAGAGTTATACATTTATTCTTTTTCTGTTGGTTGTTCTGAAGTTTATTATGAGCAAGTAGTTCTAATTAATCTTTATCATTTCTTGGAAATATGATTTTCTTGATTTATTCATGACTGATGAATTTGGTGTGTCTTCTATCAGATTGTTTTCCGCTCTGAACCTGAGAAATTCAAGGAAATGAAGGCAGGTTGCGACGACTTCTTTAATACGGTTGTCAAAATAGTTATGACTACTGTTGGTTGGACACAGAATTTTAAAAACTTAAGCGTGGAAGAGATGTCTGGCGAAATACGCAACTGGCAGGTAATGCTTGCTCCTCATGTGGATAATTGTCTGTTGTTCTCTATTTCTTTCGGTATGTTTCCTACATAATGAATCCTAGGATGAGGCTGAGTTGGAAAAGCAATTTATAAGTACAATGTCATACATTAAATTCATATCGCAGGAGATGGCTACAGACATCATAAAGAGGTTATCAAATGAATATTCTGCATACTTGGATGTAGTTCAGCCAGTCCAGACAGCTATATATGAAATGAAATTGGGATTGTCTCTGGTTCTTTCTGGTGCCTTAAGTGAAAAGTATCTGGAGGAACTAGGAAAGTTTGATATGGAGTCTGTTCTGGTATTGTCTTTCATTTCTTTTTATTTATTTTTGATAATTGTCTTCAATCGTTTTCGTTGACCTTCATTTTCATATATATGTTTTTTACTTTTTCTGCAATGGTGGAAAGGCTTCTGTTTATGCCTTCGTGAGATTCCCAAGAGGATGTGCTGCAAAAGCTGTTTCTTTCAATGCTGACAATAAGTGCACTGAGCTTTTGCGCTATGATATTGAACTTCCAACAAACATCTCAGCCATGGATTTAGATATGCTGGATAATCTGGTCAATTATCAACGGAAAGTCAGTATTGATAGCAAGGTTTGCGACTCTTTTTTATTCTTATGATTGAGTAGTGTAAGAAATCCTCAAGTGTGTCTTAACAATAGGCATAATATTGTAATGCCTTCCTCTTTCGGATTCTCATTCTTTGCTCATTGAGTTTCACACTGGTGTTCAATTTTGACAGATGTCGTCCTTGCAACTGAGAACTGCAATGCATCAGACTGTTCTGGTTCGCGTGTTGCATTCTGTTGTGGATGCCCACTTCATGGATAAACAGTCCTTTAAGGTGAGAACGCTTGTTGCTGATTGTTGGATGTATGTACCGTTTATTATTTACCCCACATTAATATGAAGAAAATTTTATATTCTTTTCAGCTAACGGATATGATATTTGATGAGTTAGCAAGCAACTGGATGCAAATGAAACTTCAAGTCAGAACAACCGAAGAGAATAAAACTCAACAATTTAGGTTCAAACCGCGTGCATTCAAGATAGATAATATCCTTGAGATTGACATATCATCTCTTGGTAGTTCAGCTTCAAATGAAAGTTTCTTAGAATGGAAAGAGTTCCACTCTAGTCAAGAATCTTCAGAGAAAGTAAGCATACTCTGTTTTGTAGCTGTTTTCTTTCTTTTAAGCATCTAGTCATGGGGTCGTTGCCTTTGTGTATCTCTTTCCTTTTGGTTATCAGTCTAATGTATCTCTATCCATATGGCAGAATGCTGCCGAAGAATCAGAAGCGGTCATGGACGATTGGAACTATGTAGAAGAGTCCAGTTTGAATGATATGATCCGTGTTCACAATGAGTTATTCGGCTCAACTGATATATATCAATCTGTAAGTATGCAATGCTACCTGTATGGATCTTCTTTGTATGTATTAGAGGGAAGATTTAAGCTGGACAAAGTTAGTGTTTAGAACATTTAAATATTAGTTTGCTACCACTTCTGTGGCATTTAGAAATTAAATTCTAAGCCATCCACCACGGGTGCTAAAGATTGCCTTTTTAGGTGGCGCTACCATTTTCGAAGGAAAGAAAAAATATATTATTTTGCTAAGGAGCTAGAATTCATTAGGTGTATTTTTATGTGGAGGTGGAATCATTTCATTTTCTGAGACATGTTAGGTTCTGATTCCTTGATGAGGTATCTTTCTTCAGGCATGTAGTCAACTTACCTGTCTGTGATAATTAGTGCCTTTTGATTTATTGGTACTCCTACATATTAGTCTTAATATCAATTTTGAATGCATGAGCTCTATTTGAGATGGGAACCTGCACATCAATATCATATAATTGTTTCCCACTTTCTTTTATGGTATGTTATATAGCTATTCGGAGGTACAGTGGAGGTATGGTTTAACTAGGGGGTAGTCGATAAGTGTACTGTGCTTGTATGATGAACATAATATATGGTTCGTATCTCTCTCAGTGCGAGGAATTATTTTATGAATCCAAGATGATACTATTTATCTGCTAACATTTCAATGTTACATTTGTATGAAAGCTATCAAACTCTCAGATGTATAGCTGGTTGATAAATTGCCAATGTGGTACAGAATTCACTTTATGTCATGCGTGGAGCGAATGTTCATGCAAGGAGTTAATCTTATGTCTTATACCTATTCTCTATGTACCGACATTAAGCTTTTCCTATGTGAAAAAAATTAGATTGTTTGTTTCAGTTGTCCAAAACATTTGCAATAGATAGGGCTCATGTTTCCTTTCCCATAGACCTGAATTATTAAGCTAGATGAAGTTTAATGAATACCTGTTCCTTCCTGTTTATCTTATTTCAGCCTAACTCGCTATGTGCTAAGTTTTAGTCTCTGAACTTCCTTATGGGGCATGACATTAATTATTTGGATATTTCTGTCTCAGATGTAAAAGTTCTTTAGTAATGAACACCCTTAGAAGTGGACACACTTGTGTTTGTAAAATGCCATTCTTTGTTTTTGTTTCTCCATATACATTATATACTCAGGATGAGTTGTTGGTAGCATAACATACGTTCTCTCTCTTTCTCGCTCTGATATATATATATATATATTTGTGTTTAAATACTGATCATGGTGCTTGAATTCAGCCTGGATGTTTCCATGTATCTGATGCGAGCAGATTGTCTTCCTTTACTGACTCTTACTCGCTGGGAACAAAAATGATTAGAGGTAAAGACCCGGGCAACAATTATTCTGTATGCTTTGATTTTCGTTGTTACTATGGGAAAATTGCCTGAGCTCTGTGCCGTATGCTTGCAGAAATAGAAGGTTTATCATCTTCCTGTTTGGACGCAAAGATTGCGCCGGAACACTTACTTCGCCTATGCTTAGAGCATGAAACAAAGTTTTGTTCACCAAATAAGTCAGCCCTAGCATACAATTTTTACAAGGTTTTGATTGTTAATATCATACTTTCTTAAAATTGCTTCTGCTTCTTTCTCTTTTGTTATGCCTTATCAAGACATTCATTTCAATAAATTTCTTCTGAATGATGTATCAGGAACCAAATTTCTCTATGTTGGCTAAAATGGTGGATCCATTAGCATCTCTTAAACAGCGAATTACTCTACTTTTGAAAGAACGCGATGAATATGCTCTTCAGAGAATCTTGGATATAATTGAAATGATCTTGGCTATGCCTCTTAGCACCCCATTAGCTAAGGTAGTGTATCGTACTATCATTTTTTAGTTGTGGAGAATGGTTTTTCATATTAAGGTGGAGGAAAAAATTGATATTTTCATTTTCTCTCACTCTCTGCCGTCTCCTCTGTCATTCTCTTTTCTTTTTGGGGGATTGTGAGGTGGTGGTGTCATGATGTTTATCTTTTACTTGTGTTCTCATGATGGCTTCTTTCCTTTTCTTTGTAGGCGCTCTCCAGCATTGAGTTTCTTCTTAGCAAAGTTCGGATGTTACAGGAAACTGTAGCAAAATTTCCATTATCTGGTAATTTACAGAACTTTTTCTGGATGACCATCTGATAACGTTAAATCTTACATTAGCTTTATCCCTCACTGTAATCTTTTCTGCCTATTGAAAAATGTTTGCTCCCGTAGATCATTTGGACCCCATATTTGCTCTGGTGTCCTCGTGGTATAAGTTGGAGTTCGAATCTTGGCCTGCTCTGCTTGATGAAGTTGAAGATCAGTTTGAGAAGAACGCCGGAAAGGTAAACTTATTTGTCAATTTCTTGCTTGCTTGTTAGCTCAACCCGCCTCCCTGCATGCATGATCTCTGCTCTTTCTTGTGGCTCTCTTTCTGAAAGACTTCAGAGCACTTGAACTGCTGGTATGAAATGTTGCTAGCAGACCAAAAGCTTGTTGTCACAACTATGCAGAGAAAGTCATAATAATGCTGTGCTCTGTGAGTCCAGTGACAATTATGTTACCCTTTCAAGTTGAAAAAATCTTGAAGGCAATCATGAAGCCTGATGATGTCCACAGTGTATTGTTTTTAACTCGGGTCTGCCAGACTAACAATGCATATAACCAAAACAATTCACCTTCACGGTTTGTATCCAAACTTCAGTATGAGCTTCTGATCAAAATAAATCTAATGGTAGAATTTGCATGGACTTATAGGTAGTGAAATGCTGTGGACACTCTCCTGAATTTGAATTCTACCATAAGGTCTAAATTAGAGCCGTCAAAATGGGCTTGGCCCGTGAGGCCAACCCAACCCAGCCTGCTACTTGGATAGGGTTGGGTTGGGATTTTCTTAACCCATTTAAAACTAAGGCTTATAAGCCCGGACCAAGTCAGCGACCTTGAGGCTTGACCGAGGCTGGCCTAGGCCGGCCCATTGGCCATTAATTAATTAAATTTATATTTAAATGTTTAATATTTAAAAAAAGTATTAACTATAATCCCCATTCCGCAACCTTAGATTTCTCATTTACCCTTCCATATCAACTAGAATTTAGATGTTTGATATGCATGTAGTATGACAAGATTAATTTTTCTTTTGTTTAATTAACAACGAACTAGGAAAATTTTAAGTGGCCAATAATAGTTTTTTTTCAAAAGAAAATATTACTTTAAGTGTCCAATGATTAGTTTGGTTACTTTAATATATTATTAATGTGCTTAATGGCCTAGAAGATAAACGCACAAAGGAGCATTACATTTTTCACTATGCTCTCAGGCACACTCCTCGAGGCACTTGAGAATCATGATTCCTAATATTTCACCACCACAATCCGATAGCCACCAGCGACGTGACTCAACCCCTGAAATAAGTTCCGGCGTACGGCCACCCACACGCGGCTGAGCTCCGGCGACCTTTCCACCACGCACCAGCGCGTGAGGCTAACTCAGGCCAAATCTCAATTTTCTCTCTTCAGGCTGCCTTTTCGCAAGGCTATTCCGAGCACTCCCACCTACAAACATCCAAATTCCGACCACTTTCCCCTTTTTCCGGCGACGGACCGGCGCGTGAGGCTAATCCTGGACAGAATTCACCTTCCTCTCTTCAGACAGACTGTTTGCAAGGCTATTCCGACCACTCTTAACATTTTCAGCAGACTGGGAGGTTTGTTCCCGGCTAGTTCTCAGTAAGCTTTCTTCATCCAGCCTTCTTGTAAGGCCTTGGGGCAACTAGATACAATGGACTACACGGAGAGCAACTCCTATTTCTCTCTAGAATCTAGAAAATTGGAAAATATGTCATTCATTAAAGCTGCCTCCTGGCCAGCCCTAGAATTAGAGGGTAGATGTCACCGAAAGCTCGATGTGGGGCAGGAGCCACACTTCTCGCTGTCTCAGGACCACACTCTCAAGCGCAAGGGCTTCTTGAATTCCTGTCTAATCGGGTCTTTCTCCAAATGGGTTGGTTCTCCAGAGGCTGTTAGAAACTGGGCAGCAGAGGCTTCGAATGTCAAGGATGGGCTGAAAATATCGCAACTAAGGGACACACAATACCTCTTCCGTTTCATCAATGAGTCTCAAGCTACATAAATTCTTATCAGAGGAAACAGATGGTTCGATGGGAACTTCTTAAAGCTAGACAGATGGGTGGAGCACGATGAGTGTCTTGATCCTCGCTTCGCCAGCAAAACATTGGTGGTCAACATGGTGGGTCTCCCGGTGCATCTCTGGTGCCTTGATCTATTCAAGAAGATTGGGGAAATTTGTGGGGGCTTCATTGATATCATTTGTAGCCTACACGACCTATCACGAGTGCGGATTGTGGTTAGAAATGGGGGGCGAATCCATTTATCCATTGTGGTGGAAGATGACTACTTGAGCTATAGGATTTGGTTGAGTCCTGAATTTCGCCCTATCTTTATGCCTGTGCTAGTGGCGGAAGAAAAGGGAAGGCCAAATAGAAAGGAGGGGAGGGGAAATCAATCTCTGAAGGGAGGGGAAGCTCAACAGATCATTGGGCAACGACAGAACCAGAACTGAGATTGCGAACAAATGGGGGGTTTGAATTTGGGAGAAGAAGACAGAATTCTAACAGGAGTAATAGACGGGAACGTCCGTGGATCAGACACGACGGCTGGAATGGCAGAGCGGGCCGGTCCTTCCCTAAGCAACATAGGGCCGGGTGACTATCCAACAGGCATATGCAAGGGCCTTCATAAATGGGCCCTGCAACTTTTCCCAATTCTATCAGAATCGATCCTCAGGGGCCTAGATCATCTTATGTTGCCCCTGATAAAGCGCCTAAGAATATGGGAACAACTGTTCCTTCTTCTGCTGCCAATGTTGGTTCTCACAGTGGCATTTCACCACCAAGCTCTAGTATCATACGCCCTACAGCGAAGTTCGATGCATCAGGGACAGAACTGGCTAAAGAAAATGGTGCTACTCCTCGGCCGGCAGCCACTACTAGGCCCAGCATCACCACCCCTACATCTACTTCTGTACTAAGTAGTGCTGCGACATCAATGCAACCTCCTGAATCATCTGGAAAATCTTGTTGTGAATGCCACATCTGTTGATAGTACCGCAGACGCTATTAAAGCTAATGAGGCACCAAATATTCAATGCTCCTTTCCTTCGCATCATCATGTCGACATTGAGGAAAAGTCTTGTAGCAGAGGGGTGTCAATTTCAGAGATTGATGGCTCTCATAGCACTAATGAAACTCTTCCGTCACCTAAGGAATATTCTAGCATCAATGCTATGGTTTTGTATTCCTCGGATGGGAGCAAGGAAGGGGTACTTATCGAAGATGCATGTCCACTTTCGTCACGAAGTGGAGGGGGCTTGTCGTTCTGGATGGAGGAAAAACTTTTAAACTTTGGAAAATTTTTGGGTGTTTCTTTTAAAGGAAAGGAGGATAAGATACTAGAACTGTTGAGGGAGATTGAGCAACAGTCTTTCTTTCATGGTAAAGGGAGGGAGTCGGGTCAAGGGGTCAGGCAACAAAATTTAGGGGATGTAGTGGTGTACCAGAGAAGGGGCCGGGTGAGCGACATGGAGGAAGGGAGTTCGCGAGGGGGGCCGAGAGAAAGGGGGACATCGTTTCTTATGGAAGTTAAGATCATTTCATGGAATGTGAGGGGGATGAATGACCCAATCAAAAGGGCGATCCTCAAAGTGGGAGTTAGAGTGTGGGGTGCCAATCTAGTTTGTTTCTAGGAGACGAAAATGGAAGTTCTGTCGGATGCGATTGTGAGGAGTGTCTGGGGAGGCAGTTGGGTAAAATATGATTGGGTCCCAACAGTGGGAAGTGCAGGGGGTATTATTCTTAGGTGGGATGATAGAAGTTTGGAAGTAAAGGAGGTTAAGAAGGGTTTTTTTCCCATAGCAGTCCTAGTTAAAGATAGGGCGAGTGGAGTGGAGTGGGGGTTTGAGGGAGTGTACGGTCCGGTGGGAGAAGGGACCAAGGCGCCTTTCTGGGAGGAATTGGCGATTGTTATGGGGGAATGGGACATTCCTTGGGTCCTAGGGGAGATTTCAACACTATTAGATTTCCGGAGGAGAGATTAGGATGTAATCTGATATCGAGGGCCATGAAGGAGTTTCCTGACTTTATTAATGATCACTTTCTCATTGATCTTCCTCTGTCAGGGGAAAGATTCACTTGGGCCAGAGCAGAGGAGTCAAATTCAAGGTCTAGACTTGATAGATTTCTGATTTCGACATCCTGGGACGAGCTGGTCCCACATGCACTTCAATTTCTTTTACCAAGGCTGACTTCGGATCATATGCCAATTATGCAAGACGGTTGCAGAGGGAGAGGGGTGCGTGCTCCTTTCCGGTTCGAAAACATGTGGTTGAAAGTGCCAGGTTTTTGTGACAAAGTGAGAGAATGGTGTACAAGCTACAACGTAACAGGAACACCTTCATTTCGTTTTTCAAAGAAACTAAAGCTGCTCAAGAAAGACATCATTAGGTGGAATAAGGAGGTCTTTGGGAGGGTAGATGTTAGAATGAGTGAGCTCATGCATGAATTGGGGGAATTAGAGAGAGGGGAAGGGGCGAGGGTGTTAGAAGTTGCCGAGAAAGTGAGATTGGGGGAGGTCAAGAGTGAAATAGTCGATTTAGCATTAGCTCAGGAGACTTGTTGGCGGCAAAAATCGAGGGCACTCTGGTTAAAGGAGGGGGATTCAAACACTAAGTTTTTCCATAGGGTTGCGGTCTCAAATCGAAGGAGAAACTACATTAATTCTTTAAATGTGGATGGGGTGAGGGAGATGAGGAGGTAAAAGAGGCGATAGTGGGGTTTTATAAGAATTTGTACAAAGAAGAAGAAAGCTGGAGGCCTACTCTGGGCGGGCTAGATTTCAGCCACATAGGAGAGGGAGATAGTGAATGGCTAGAGAGGGGTTTCGATGAGGAGGAGATTCACAATGCGGTATCAAGTTGTGCTGGTGATAAGGCACCCGGGCCTGATGGTTTCTCGATGGCTTTCTTCCAGATATGTTGGGATACCATTAAAGGGGAGTTGTTGGAAACCCTTGAATACTTCCACGAGAATGGTATTTTCGAGCGAAGTATCAACGCTTCTTTTATTACCATTGTGCCTAAAAAAGAAGGCTCATCCTCTATCAGATATTACAGGCCTATTAGTCTTGTAGGAAGCATTTACAAGATTATATCTAAAGTGCTATCCAACAGACTAAAGAAGGTCCTTGATGTGACTGTCTCGTCATCCCAGAACGCGTTTGTGGAAGGTAGGCAGATCCTGGATGCCGCGTTGGTGGCGAATGAACTTGTGGACTCCAGAAGGAAAAATAGAGAACCTGGATTACTGTGCAAACTGGACCTTGAGAAGGCATTTGACCATGTGAATTGGGATTTTCTGGATTTCATCATGATGCGGATGAGTTTTGGGGCAAGATGGAGGGGATGAATCAAGTTCTGCATTTCTTCAGTCAAATTCTCAGTCCTGGTATATGGTAGCCCGTGCGGTTTCTTTGGCAACTCCAGGGGACTCAAACAAGGCGATCCCCTATCCCCAATGTTATTCATTCTTGTGATGGATGCTCTAAGCAGAATGATGGATCGTGCGGCGGCAGGTGGTTTTTTGATAGGATTTTCAGCTCCAATTGGAGCTATCACCGACCGAAGAGTTTCTCATTTGCTATTTGCCGACGACACTCTGGTTTTTTGTGATGCCAATATGGATCAAATGACAAACTTGAAGCAGATACTACAGTGGTTCCAGATTGTATCGGGACTCAAAATCAACCTTGGCAAGTGCGAGATTTTCCTGGTGGGTCAGGTTGCTAACATCGATGCTCTGTCCTATGTTCTCAGTTGCAAGGTGGGCTCCCTTCCCACTGCTTACCTGGGACTTCCCTTAGGATCATCGTACAAAGATACTGCAGTTTGGAATCCAGGGATCGAAAGAGTGGAGAAACGATTAGCAGACTGGCAGAAAAGGTACTTGTCAAAGGGAGGTAAGGAAGTGCTCATTAAGAGCACTTTATCGAGTATCCCCACCTACTACTTGTCGTTGTTGCAAACCCCTGCGAACATCATAGAAAAACTGGAGCGACTACAAAGGAACTTTCTCTGGGACGCGGCAGATGGCACTAGAAAGTTTCATCTAGTGAATTGGGAGACAGTAACCACCCCAAAGAAGTGGGGTGGACTTGGAGTAAAAAACCTCAGGATATTTAACAGAGCATTGCTAGGAAAGTGGATGTGGAGATTCGGGGTAGAAGAAAACGCTCTATGGAGAGAGGTAGTAGTAGAAAAGTACGATTCCACAGTAGGGGGTTGGAGGACCAAGGCAATCACAGTGCCTTTCGGATGCGGCATGTGGAGGAGCATTATGAAGAATTGGGAAGCATTTAATGCAAACATAACTTACAGGATGTGTGATGGAAGGAAAATAAGCTTTTGGAATCAAAGGTGGTGCGGAGAAAATACTCTAAGGGCCTCTTTCCCTAACGTCTTCAGTGTCTCAAACCAGAAGGAAATGTCAGTTCAACAGATTTGCAAGGAGCATGAAGGGGTGGTAGTGTGGGACCTATCTTTTAGAAGGAACATGCAAGATTGAGAGATCGAGGAACTCCAAGACCTGTTGGCACTACTATACGGGCAAGGCACGCACCACCAATCTAGTGATTCTTGGAGATGGGGGTTGCGTGCCGATGGTTTGTTCACCGTCAAGTCCTTCTACCAGAGTTTACTCGTGAGGGGGAGGCCACTTTTCCTTACTCATCAATATGGATCCCTAAAGCGCCCACGAAGGTGTGTTTTTTTGCATGGTTAGCAGCGAGGGGTGTGATCTTGACAGCAGAAAATCTACGCAAGCGAGGAATTACACTTGTGAGTTGGTGCTACATGTGCAAAAGCGCAGGGGAAGAAGTGGATCATCTTTTGTTGCACTGCCATGTCTCCTCGGCCTTGTGGAAGGTTATATTAAATCTTTTTGGTGTCCAAAGGGTGATGCCAAGCACTGTTAAGGAAATGCTACAGAGCTGGGCAGGTCTACGCAGGTGAAGAAACCAAAAGGCGTGGAAGTTGCACCGCTAGCTCTCATGTGGATAGTTTGGAGGGAGCGAAAAAAGGAGAGTTTTTGAAGGAATTGAATCACCTTTTTCAAATATCAGTAATAGTCTTTTATCTTTGTTTGCTTATTGGTGTACTCATGTAGCCCCCACTTGTGTGGATCTTTGGGCGTCTTTTGTAGAGAATCATGTTCTGATGTAAATTCTCTACTTTTCTGTTTAACTCTGTTAAAAGGGAATTTTCCCTTTCTATTGGATTAATACAATTTACCTTATCAAAAAAAACTATATTATTAATAATTAAATTGTTCTTCAGTATAGAAAAAGGTCAAGTTTTAATATCCAAAGGAAATTGACAACACTAGCAAATTTCATGAATTTTAAAAACTTTATGGACTATAATGATGAAATTAGCAAATGATGTTAAACCTAAATTAAAAAACCTCAACATATAAACTTATTGAAGCAATCCCTGAACTTGAGGAAAGTGAAAGAAAAGTGTTAAAAAAATATTCATGTAACGTTAAAAGAGAAAAGCTAGAGATAAAGAGAATTTGCATTTTCAATTATGAGATTCCTTGTCAAATATCAAGATTCTTGTATACTCTAAACAAACAAACCTCGTTCATATGATTAAGAGACTATGTGACGAAGAAATATTTAAAAATTTGAAGAAAATTATTTTCTAAAAATATTGAAGGGCCGGCCCGCCCT
Source organism: Nicotiana tabacum (assembly GCF_000715075.1). Taxonomy (NCBI): domain Eukaryota; kingdom Viridiplantae; phylum Streptophyta; class Magnoliopsida; order Solanales; family Solanaceae; genus Nicotiana; species Nicotiana tabacum. The sequence goes on along the minus strand of NC_134095.1, from coordinate 52,733,329 downwards.
AGCCCGCGACCCTCTTAGGGCTGGGTTGGGCTGGCCATTTTAAGGCCCATTTAGATGTGGGCCGGGCGGCCGTAGCCCATCAAATTTAAAAGGCTGCGAGGCTTGGCTGGAGTGGCCCATTTTGACAGCTCTAGGTCTATTATTAAAGTAGCCAAAACTATTTTCTTGGATGGATGAGGTAACAATCAATGCAATAAAAACCCATATGTTGTAGTCATATGATTTAAGTAATGAATGAAATTCTTTGTCACTTATTTCAATCTCTATGACCATTATCTGCTAGGTCATGTCAAAGATGTGACGGTAAGTTGCACCCTCCAAAAGGGTTAAGTGTCAACCACGAGACTAGTTTTTTACACTGATCTTAAATTGCGATCTGCATTCTTTGATAATTAGGAGTTGGGAATTTTAACAATTTTATGTGGCAAAAGTCGAGTGCCATCACATAATCAGAATTCTTTCACAAAAAAAAAAAAGTGGAAGGAAATGGTTTTCGGAGGGATTTCTGTGCCAAGTAGACATAATCATCACCAGTGGCGAACCCAGAATTTTATATAAGCGGGTTCAAATTAATACGACAATAGTAGATATAAAATCAACATTAGGCATAGCAAGCAAGATAGCTACTTTTTTTTCTTCTTTTGATTCTCCACCTCAAAATGAAGTCACATTTTTAAGTCGACGCTCTTTCATTTTTTCAATAAAACAATTGTGGAATCTATTTAAATTTATCATTAAGATAATTGATTTACTTAATTACAAAGACAGTTGTTTTTACAAGAAAAAAAAATCGTAACTTAAGAGTTGTGAAATAAAATAAACTAATACAAATAATTGGATAAAGGAACTTACAAGCCAAATAATAATAATAATAATAATAATAATAATGATGATGATGATGATGATGATGATGATGATGATGATGATATAAAGACAATACAGAACAAGTAAACGTTTCAATATAGACCAAACTAAAGTAAACTAGTAAATCATATGAACAAATATTCTTGCATGTTTTACTGGAAATCAGTGAGAGAAAAACAAATTATCTTTGAATTAAATTTTTATTACTTGAAGGAAATAAGCTGAGTGCCATTCAACAATAACACCAAAAACAGTCCAAAAGAGAGGAAAAAAGTGTCGCTAAAGGATAGACCTATAGCAACCTCACCAACTCAAAGAGGGAATTTCGACTTTCGGAAGTTTCTGTATTGGTATCTATTAAGAAATTATTTCTCCTAAGTCTTTGAAGGCAAATTGAATCCACTTTGTTCTCTTTTATTTTTGAATGTCTTGTGCAGTGTCAGTAGTTATCAGAAAGACCTCCTTATTTAAGTTTGGTGGCACATCTGATTTTAACCTAACCGGTTAGGTTTGCCGACCATTCTTGTTTATAGTGGTTGAGAGAGTCCTTTTCTTGCCACTAGGTCAAGAGTTCGAGGCTGGTAGGCTGCCAAACAAAAAAAATAAATATATGTATATATAACCTAACCGTTAGGTCGGAGCACATCACGGTGCTTGTAGGTAAGTGAACTTCATCTGTAGTAAACCTTTTGGTGGGCTTATGATCTCTTTATCTGTGCATCTACGTTTCTTGATTCTTCCCACAGTTGCAGAGTCTTCTGGGTGTTATCAAATTGCAGTATTTGCAGTTGAGATTGTTGGATTACTTTTTCCGTGGACAATATGTTGATTTTAACCCTCAAATTGCAGTTGTGGTTCCCACTATATTCAGTCCTTCGACGCGGGCAGTGTGGTGAGACTGATGAATACAACCTATCTACAATTAGAAGGCATGTACTCTCTTAGTTTTATCTCAAAATTCATTACCTTTTCTTAGCTAATACTTGTCAAACATTCAGCCTGAAGGAGTTTACTGAGATGTCCAGCATCGGTGAGTTTAAGAAGCGCCTTCAGCTCCTGCTCGCTTTTCATGGGCATATTAGTACTGGTTTAAGGAATGGAACCTATTCGAGGTAGAGAAATTTGTTTTCTTCCATGTATTTGAGTGTGCTTAGATTCTGTAATTTCAAGCTGATATATGGTAGGATGAAACATTGTTATCATGCACAAGCTGTGTACTTTTCTGTATATGAAGAGTTGAAAATGCTGATTGGGTAAACATTGTGCAGCCTTCATCTGGAAGAAACTATTAAAATCCTCTACAATACCTTTGGTTTCTATGCTCAATTCTTGCCAATGTGAGTTCTCTACTGCCGCATTAGGAAAGTTGATATTACACTTAAAGCTCTTTTCTATCATGTCTAGTTAAAGTGATATTTCTTGTTTCTCTAACTTTTCCTCTGTCTTTCTCTTGGACAAGGATTTTGGAGCACATTGGAACTAAAAGAAGGAAAATTGAGGAAGAGGTCAATGAGCTTGTTAAGCTATGCAGATGGGAGCGCCTTGAAGATTACTTGAGCATAGAAAGCTCCAGGAGAACCAGGCAGAAGCTCAGAAAGATCATGCAGAAATACACTGTGAGTCATACTATTTTTTATTGACTCATCTTAAAGTTGAATTGTTGATATGGGAGTTGTCTCTACATTTGTTGCTTCACTATTGGGACTAGAACAAACCTGTGTTAGGCGTGTCCTTCTGGCTTGAGTTTAGATAGCTTTGCCTGAGGATTTCCTATTGTGTCATGAAAATTTAGTAGTTAACACTTAACTCAGGTGTTCCGTTCTGTTCTTATTGCCTCTCTTTTCTACTTTCTATTTGTATATTTCAATTAAGCACCCATTACTCAGATTTTGTACTTCACTATCTTGCACTTTACAATCTACTTTTGTGGTAGACTATGATGTCAATTTTTCTTCTACGCCGCTATGCAGCAAAACTTAACTTTCTAACTAATTTCTTGCTACTTCGTTTTTTTTTTTTGGTATTTAATTTTTTTAATTTTATTTTTGAGCTTGTGTACATGGAATACAATTGCCAAATCCAATTATCTCAACATTATAAGCAACTACCTGCGGTATGGTTGCCAATTAAAATAACTAATCTTATGTAAATATTTCTCATGCATTTTGCTTTATTTATGTAGGACCTGCTTCAGCAACCTGTTATGCTTTTTATCAACCAAGAAGCAACAGAAAGTGGGATACACCCTCAAACTAATGATCCTAGTCTCTTGGTTGATTCTTTTGAAAGGAGCAGGGGTCTTCTAAATATTGTCCTCGATCAGAAGCAGTCAGAAGTGGACAGGTGGTCATGACTCCGTATTGATGTCTATTAATTAGTTTCTTTGAGTCTTATTAACTTCCTTCTTTTCAACAACAGCCCTTCATGGTTTTCTGATTGGTGGAAGAAAGTAGAGAATGTCGTACAAGGTTTGCACCTCGACGTATCAAGAGATGCTGATCTGTCTAGGATCATAGAAGGTTTATTCTCTTCTTTTCCTTAAGTGTGTTGGTTCAGGCATAGCATTCCCTATTTCCTTTTGTTGAAGATTCTGAAAGTTGCATACTTCAAAATAAATCAGGGGTTGCAGGTGTAATCAAGGATGGTCAGTGCTTCAAGTCCTCATGCCTGTTATACATGGATGAGTGGAAGCAACTCAGGCAAACAATTGACAAAATATGTAGTACTATTATTGACTGCGTAGATGTTTGGGCGGATGCAAGCAAGAAAATGGGGAAGAGAAGAGTATTCTCAGATCTTCTGAAGCTGTTGGATAGCTGTGGTCTATCAAAGCACAGAGCCTTGTTTATGGAGGTAAATATAATTTGGTCCATGGTCTTCCGAAATGTTCCTGCCCTTATTCGCCGTCATTTCTTCATCCAAGTCTTTTTTTGTCATGACCTTACTTGAACAGGATCATCCAAGTTTTCATTTCGACTGAAATTCTTCTTTGTTGTAAATTTTCATTTCGAGCTTTTGATCTCTTCTAGATCTTGTTCTGATATCCTTTTCGTTGTGTACAGGAGCAATGGAGAGTCAATATATTAATGTGCTGGTTCCTCCAGCCATCTTATGATGTTCAACATCTCCTGGTTCTACCAGCCTCTAGAGATTCTGAAGTTAGTAGCAGACAGCTGCAGAGTTTACTAGATGAGAGTTTGGAAACCAAATGGAAAACAGCCAACCTGTACTATTTTAAGAGCATAAACTCAGTGCATGTTTTGCAGCAAATTTGCCTGAGTTTCCATAAGGATTTTACTCTTGAGCAGGTAACATAGTTAAGATGTTACTCAAAAAATGAGACTTTCATGTCAATTCTACTATCTTGGTTGAATAAAGGAGGAGAGTTGTGATAGGTTGAAGCCAACATACACAAAATATCTAACTATGATGAATCCCGACAGCTGAAGTACCTAAATAGTGTGTAATGGATGCAGCGTATTCTTAAAGCTGATTACAACTAATTTGGACTGAGCTGTTGTTGAATTTAATGATGTCAAACCCCATGTAAAACCCCATGCAAAACATTCCCTTCTTATAATTTACGTGCTCGTTTTGTTATTTGTTTGCTTTGAGTTATTTTTGTTTTAGCATTTGTACCTTATATTTGGTTATAGTCTCACTATCTTGTAATGCAGGTTAATAAGTCAGGATCTTACATTGACCACCTCACTAGCATTCAACAAGAGCAGCGGGTGGTTGCTTATGCTTTTTCTCAGCGACTCAAATGTTTGAAAGAATTGTTATTGCCTTTAGCAACCTTAACTACTGGTGATATCCCTTTCACAAATGTGAGAAGTGATCAGTCATTTGCCAAAAATCAGTACAGCATATATGAGTGTCTATGGCAACAGAAAGTACGCTAACTTGTTTGTCTGAGTTTAAATTCCCTCTCTTCTCATTTTGATGGGTAATTAAAAGTTTAATTTTAATTTTGCAGCAACTTTTTGATAATTTGTATGGCATGTTGTATGAAGAGCGCTTGTTTGTACAAACTGTTGAAGATAGCCATTTGAATACTTGTTCAAGCGTTAACGACAGCACAATGCAGATTCGCCTTTTCATTGAGAAACACTTGCCCGTTGTTAAGGAATCTAAGGTTTCAGACTCTTTTATTTGTCCCTTGTAAAACAGATTTCTGTCCATTCTGGTTCTTAATACACTCGGGCATGCTGTACAGATGTCAGTTGCCTATTCTGGTTCTTAATACACTCGGGCATGCTGTACAGATGTCAGTTGCCTAACTAGTTATGGGAATATATGGCAGGACTTGTTGGATGGTCATCTTATTGGCTTTCATGGTGTTAGAAGAACAGAAGAAAATGCATTGCATCCTATTGCCATCACGAAGCACATGGAGCAGTTGGTATATAAGAATTTTGATTTAGTCAAAGATTTTGAGGTTGACTATCGTGCTTTCCATAGGCGAGATGGAGCTGGAGCAGCTGTTAAGGATATCCTGCTTGGGCACTTTGAGGAGATATTTGACAAGGTCTCACAATGCTCTATGCTTTACTGACAGTAACTTCTAAACAGTTGGAGAATCATAAACTGATTTTGCTGACAAGTCATCAAATAGTTCTTAAGTGTTTACTGTTGATATTTAGATTAAAGTTACATATATTACTTGCTGCACAACGTTTTTCAATGACCGGAACTTTTAACCTTTCAGACCAACTTCATACATAATCAATTTAAAGCAAGAAACACATTTGAAGATAGGGCCCAAGATTCCATCCAATATACGGGAGATATCACTGGACTTCAAGCTGAATTTTATAACACCTTGGAGAATACATATAGAGCTATCATGAACACTTTGAATGGTCTTGTGCCTTTGACGAATGGTCGTGTTCCTCCTGATGAAGAGCATATCAATGCATGGAAAATTCTCATTGAGTCAGCAACAAGGCATCTACAATCAGACCTTAGTGATCAAATGGTGAAGACTATTCATCTTGGGGTAAGTAATATATGATCTTATTCACTCTATATGTCAGGTACGAATACCAGCTTCCAATTCTGATTCTCTCATTTTTATTCAGGGAGAGTTATTGAACTATTACAGCACCGGAAATGCGAGTTCCTATTCGGTTGTCAGGGCACACGTAGAAAATCTGTATTCATTGTTGGATGTGATCATTGCCTTTGGCGATGGTCTTCTGCATGATTTTCTTATCATGCATAGAATGGTAAGTTTTGCCTGATTGTTCCGTACTGGTTCTGCTTCTGTTTGTTTTGTGCGTAAGGTCAATACATGGTGTGCTTCTTCCGATCAATTTTCTTCCCATAGCATCCTTTTAGAAAAATCTGTATTCGTTCTTTGATGTTATGTTTGCCTTATATGATGGTCTTCTGCATGATTTTCTTGTCATGCATAGGATGATAAGTGTTCTTTGCAGAGGCCTGTCCTTGTTCTTGGTTATCTGCTTGATGTGTTGATTCATGGCCAGATTGACTGGTTCATGTAGGATCCAAGGTTTTCAATCAGTGTTGATGTTGGATTAGATGCAGTCAAAAGCAGGCATTTGTTAAACTGCAATAATCTGAGGGTGTGCACTTAGCCGAATTAGGAACTTCATGGCCAGATTGACGTGGGTACTGATAAAAGAAATAAGAAAAATACTAAAGATCTGAATCTATCAGAAGATTCATCCTCATGCTTTAATTAGGGCTGCTTTGTATATTATTTTCGTTGAGTTTCTTCTTCTATAAAAGCCTCAACCTTTCTTAAAATACTTATATGCAAATAAAAGAATTAGGAGGTAATATGGGTAAATGTGTTATTGAGAATGAGTTCAAAGTAGACATGAGTATCTAAAGCTTAAACTACTACATAGGAAAGAAAGATATGTCTAGTCTTAGTGTTGTCCAATTGGTGTTAGTTTCGGAGTCTGGTATGCCTCAAAAAGACAGTATAATATTGTCATCCATTCAGATCAACCTTTATAAGGATTTCTATCGGTTACAACTTACAAGGTAATAAAGTATCGATGGTACCGTGTGCAGGTAGTAAGAATGTGTTACTATATATATCCTATGTTTATGAGAACTTAGCAAGAGCAAAAGGACTTTTTGAAATGGGGAGTTCCTCTGTTATGTAAGATTGCTAGGTTGACTTTCACCAAGTGGGACTGGATTATTTATCAAGAACACGCACATCCAATTAAGCAGCTGGACTAGTTTACTAATAAAATCAGTTTTACGCATACTGGTTCAGACACTTTTCTGGACTAGAAGACATTAGCGAAGACTGTATCTGCAAGCCTACTTTTGTTTTGATATCTACTTTGCTTCGCAAATCATTATTTGTAAACTTTTCTCAATGATTTTGACAGCTATCTGTGATGACCCATGTGCTGGCAAACGTTTTTACTTCGCTATTTGCTAGAGGCTTTGGTACAAAAGAAGAGGACACAAATGATGCCAGCCAGGATTTAGTTCAAGATCAAAGTGGAACAGGTATGGGTGAGGGTAGTGGAATGAACGATGTCAGCGACCAGATTAATGATGAAGATCAGCTTATTGGCACTTCCGCTGATGTAAGAAATGACAAGCATATCAATTATCTCTTGCTTTCATTTTTCTCCCTTTTTTCCAATCTGTTTCTCTTTAGTTTACAATAAAAGCAATGGTATGGATCACACCTTCTTGGTTCTGCTTTTGTAGAGAGATGAAGAGAGTACTCTTGGTGAGGCTCCAAGTAAAACTGACAAAGGAATTGAGATGGAGCAAGATTTTGCTGCTGATACATATAGTGTAAGTGAGGATTCTGCAGATGAGGAAGAAGGCAATGAAGAAAATGAAGAACTGGAATCTGCTATGGGGGAGACTGGTGATCGGGGTGAAGTAGCTGATGAGAAACTATGGGACAAGGGTGATGATAATCCCAGTACCATGGATGAAAAGTATGAGAGTGGTCCATCAGTAAAAGACAGCGGTATCAACAGAGAGCTTCGAGCAAAAGATGATGCTGATGAAGCTGCTGATGAAGCAGGAGAACTCAATCCCGACATATCAGAGGAGCAAGCTGATGAAAATGGCAATGATGAAACTTGCGAAGGGATGGAAGACATAAATATGGACAAAGAGGATGCATATGCAGATCCTACTGGATTGAAGCCTGACGAACATGATCAAGGTCCTGAAGAGGATTGTAATATGGATGAACCAGAGATTGCTGAACCAATGGTGGAAGATGATTTAAACCAGCAAGGTGACCCTGCTGAGGAAAAGAATGAGGGGGGTGAAACAGCTGATTCAGATGCAACTTTTGATGAGGCGGACCCTGAGCATTTTGATGAAAATCCTGGAGGAGCTGAAGAAGAAGGTGATCATGCAGATGACACGAAAAAGGAACCAGCAGCACAAAATAGAGAGATCCTGCAGTCGGACACTTCTCATTCTGTGGGTGATAATGTCCCAACTGCTGTGTCTGCATCTGAGCCTAGAGGTGAATATAATCAAGCAAATTTGAAAGATGCAGCTCCTGAAGCGAAGGGATCTGATGGTGGTGGGCCTCAACATGACCTTGCTCCCATGAGAGGTTTGCCTGATGCCTCTATGGTTGAAATCATGGCTTCTGATTCTTCAAATGACCAAAAGCTGGGCAGTGATCAACCTGAAAATCCTTTACCTCCAGCTGATTCATCACACCAACGGATTCAGCCAAATCCTTGTCGTAGTGTGGGTGATGCCCTCGAGGGATGGAAAGATAGAGTCAAAGTCTCACTTGACCTACAGGAGAGCGAAGCTCCAGATGATATGGCTGCTGAAAATGCAAATGAATATTCATATACTGCTGAATTTGAAAAGGGAACAGCTCAAGCGCTTGGGCCAGCAACTGCTGATCAAGTAGACAAAAATGTACACGGAAATGATCTTGAAAGGGAAAATGCAAGTACAGAGAGAAAAGATGACATTTCTGAAATGGAGATTGAGAGGCAGCTGTCTGAAGCACATACTATTAGTAATTCCGCTTTAAGTTTCTGCAATGACAAGGGCAAGCAATCAGAGATAATGGACACTGAGGAGCAACCTGAATCACCATCAGAAGTTGATGCTAGAGATGATACTGGTGTCACTAGTTTGTCTCAGAGTTTGGTCTCAGTGAAGAGGACCTTTTTGGTGGAGGACATAAATCGGCTTAGCGAGCTCTCGGTAGATGATGACGACCTAGGTAAGGCCCGTAACCTTGAAGAGGTATCCGATGAGATGAGAAAGAATGCTGCAACTCTCTGGAAAAATTATGAACTTCGCACTACGAGGTTGTCCCAGGAGTTGGCTGAACAGTTGCGTTTGGTAATGGAACCCACTTTAGCTAGCAAGCTCCAGGGAGATTACAAGACCGGGAAAAGAATTAACATGAAGAAGGTAATCTTTAGTTATTCATATTTCCTTTTTATTGGAAGGAATAATATTCTGATCTTGTACTATCTATTGCCAGGTAATTCCATACATAGCAAGTCATTACCGTAAAGATAAGATATGGCTAAGGAGAACTCGGCCTAACAAACGGAACTACCAAGTGGTTATTGCTGTGGATGACTCCCGCAGCATGTCTGAGAGTGGTTGTGGACATTTAGCCATTGAAGCATTGGTGACTGTTTGCCGTGCAATGTCTCAGTTAGAAATAGGACAGCTGTCAGTTGCCAGCTTTGGTAAGAAGGGAAACATTCGCATATTGCATGATTTTGATCAGTCATTCACTGGAGAGGCTGGTATTAAGGTTCGTCTATATTCACACATACATGCTTCTACCATTTGTCCCAGCTATTGTTTGAGTTATTTTGATGAAAGTTGAGCGATATATTCTGATGTTTTCCTTATATACAGATGATCTCTAGTTTGTCCTTTAAGCAAGAAAATACAATAGCAGAGGAACCCATGGTTGATCTTTTGAAGTACTTGAATGACATGCTCGATGCCGCTGCTGTTAATGCACGGCTACCATCTGGGTACAATCCGCTAGAGCAGCTCGTTTTGATAATAGCTGACGGCTGGTTTCATGAGAAGGTAAATTTCTTTGCTCAAGTGTTGGTGAAGTTGCTATCTTATACTCATTTTATTTTACTTTTACTCTAGGAGAACATGAAACGCTATGTCAGAGATCTCTTGAGCAAAAAGCGAATGGTCGCATTTCTTGTGGTGGATAGCCTACAGAAATCCATATTGGACCTTGAGGTAACCACTGTTTTTTTTTTTCCATTAGGTCCTTGATCTTGTTTGTTTCATGGTTTTTGAAATAAGAAAAGTTCCCCAGCGTGATTGGTTCTTTGACCCTTTTCCAGGAAGCTACCTTTCAGGGTGGAGAAGTTAAGCTTACAAAGTATTTGGATTCGTTCCCATTCCCATACTATGTTGTGCTCAAAAACATTGAAGCACTTCCTAGGACGCTTGCTGATTTGTTAAGACAGGTGACTGTAATACAATATTGAAGCACTTCCTTTCATTTTGAAATTTCTTTTACAATTTCTGAATTATTGTTTGATAACGTGAGTAATGATCATGATCTTGGTTTTCCTTTCATGCAGTGGTTTGAGCTTATGCAACAGTCGAGGGAATAGGTTGCTTATATAACACATGATTCCTGTGAGAACCCCGAGATATATACATGTACATAATACCTTTCTCGGCCTTTTGTCGTAGATCAAGTGTACAGACAGACATGTATATAGGAGAAACTTGGTGAATCACATCCTCGCAATCTGTCTCCTTATGGGATAACATACAGTGCAGCTTTTCTTGGCTTGAGCTTTCCTTTCCCACTGGAGGGGGTGCGAGGTTTAGGGGGTGGGTCGGGAGGGGTGTTTCTGTTTGCAGCTGACGCACTGTATAGCTCTGTAAAGGGAAAATGTCATCTTCCTACCTTACTGTCATGTTGTAACTATGGACGTTTACCTTATAGTGCAAAGGTTTAATATTGCAATCTTCAGGTTCCAATCGATTTGGTGGGTTTCAGTTTAGTGATAAACAATGTGGTGTATTTCTTCCTATTTTCTTTTTTCTCCGTCGATATAGCTTACAAAATCAAAGGAATTCAGCAGTGAATTTTGAATGTAAACTTGTCCTCCAAGAGCAAGAAGCACCATTTTTCATGCCGAGTAGCTACTGTATTCGTTTTAATTATGAAGTTTTCCGTACCTAGTAAATTGAGCGACAACAGTATTACCTATAAGGTATTTATTATATTTTTTGATTAAGTTTCTTTTCTCGGCGTGATTTTAATCAGACGTGTTATTAAATTCTTTGCACAAAAATATAATTATATGGTAATAAAATGAGATGTTAAATATCTACGTGTGTTCTTTTCTTGACCAATTACGAATTCCTATTGAAAATGACCAAGTCTACTTCAAAACAAGTAAATATTGATGCTGCACTAGTTCAATGAAAGTTATGATTCTATGATATCAAAAGAACGAATTAAGATCAAGAAATATGTTATTGAAAGATCAAAAATTCAACAAGTTCCTAAAGTCACCACTTGGAATAAATTAACGTGATAAAGAAATACCACACGCAATTAAAAATATTATAAAGACTATCACCACCTTTCTTGGAACCAAAAACAAGGATAAAAAAAGACAAAATAGTGAAAAACACTCCATTGTAAAACTAGGGCAAGCCTCAAAAACGTGAATTCCCTTCTACAAAGGAAGAGAACCCTTTACATAGGTCTAGAGTCTTTTCTTTGATGATTACAATTCCTATTATAATAAGGAAATAAAATAACTAAAGACAAGAATATAAAATCCCTATTCTATAAGAAAAATAAACTAGAATCCTACTAAAAGAAAATCCTTATTCTAAAAGGAATAAAATAAATCCTATTTTAAGAAGGAAAGAATCATGACTTCTTGAAATCAATCTTTAACTTATTGGACTTCTTGCGCTTCTTGAAAGTAAATCCATATGTTTGGACTTGAGCTCTAAAACATGATCTTTGCCACAATTAATAAAATTTAACATAGATTCTTCATTTATATCATTCTCCTCTGGTTGAGAAAGACTCGTCCTCGAGTCTAAAGAATCCACAAATGGCACAAGATTGATAACTTCCATGATTTGATTGAACTCATATTCACCAGGCTCTAAGTTGTATTTTTCTAACCTACCAAAGAACTTCATCGTGTTGTAACAAAGTTTAGCATGTGACCGAACTAAATCTTACTTTATCAATAGTATCTTTGTACCAATATTTCTACAATGAATCCTCTCAAATTAATATGATTCTTCGAGTTAACAAAGAACCAACCAACCTGAATCAATATCTTGAAACAAAAACGTAATTTGTGGGCCGGTTTCAAAAAAATGTATCTAAGTTTTAGGACTTAAAATATGATGATTCAAAAATGAGGTGAAAGATGACAATCTGAACTATAATAAAGAGTATTTACTCGTTCAAAACAAGTAAATATTGATGATTTACCAGTTCAAGGAAAATTTTGATTCTATGATATCAAAAAAACGAATTTAGATCAAGAAACGTGTTCTCGAAAGATCAAGAACTAAACAAGTTCCTAAAGTCACCACTTGGAATCAATTAACGTGATAAAGAAATACCACACGCAATTAAAAACAAGATAAATACTATCACCACCTTGCTTGAAACTAAAAACAAGGATAAAGAAGACAAAATAGTGAAAAATACTCTATTGTAAAACTAGGGCAAGCATAAAAAAACGTGAATTTCATTCTACAAGGCATGGGAACCCTTTATATTTGAGTAAACGAAGGGTTGATTTTGAGTAAACGACCTCAGAATCGAAATTTGAAGGTTCCAACAGGTTCGTATGATAATTTGGACTTGGACGTATGTCCGGATCGGGTTTTGGATGGCCCGAGAGCGTTTCGGCGCCTATTATGGAAGGTTGGCATTTTGAAAGAATTTTTTAAATTTGGGTTGAAGTGCATTTCAATGTTATCGATGTCTGTTTGAGATCTCGAGTCTGGGAATAGCTCTGTATGGTGATTCTAGTATTGGGAGCATGTCCGGAAGTGGATTTGGAGGTCCCTAGGTCATTTTGGGGCTATTCGGCAAAAGTTAGAAATTTGAAGGTTATTGAGAAGTTTGACCGGAAGTGGACTTTTTGATATCGGGGTCAGATTCAGATTCCGAAATTTGGAGTAGGTTTGCAATGTCGAATGTGACTTGTGTGCAAAATTTAAGGTCAATCGGACGTGATTTGATAGGTTACGACATTGAATGTAGAAGTTTGAAGTTCTGAAGTTCATTAAGCTTGAATTGGGGTACGATTAATGATTTTGACGTTGTTTGATGTAATTTGAGGCCCAGAGCGAGTTCGTATCATATTTTGGGACATGTTGGTATAATTGATTAAGGTCCCGAGGGCCTTAAGTGGATTTCGGAAGGTTAATGGAATGGATTTCGGACAAAATGAGGTGCTGGAATTTTCTGTTGCAGAAGTTGTTCGTAGAAATTTCTGATGCGTAGAGCCGACTTTGGAAGCTTATATCTCGCAGTCTACAAGGAATATGAAAATTTTCAAAATTATGAAAGTTGTAGCCCTTTGATTCTAGTTTCTAGAAAGTTAAACTATTTATCATTTGGACATTTGTATAAAAAGTTATGGTTGATTGAATAAAGGCTGGTAAAACAGTTTTTGGCTTGAAAATTTTGAGACAAGTCGCATCTCATATATGCGACTTACCTGGACAGAATCTGTCCGGAGTTCGACATTTTTTTTATTTTTGGAGTTTTAGACCTCGGTTTTGAGCAATTTCAGAGGTATTTTTCACGAGTTTGAGTTGGGTAAGTATTATATATCCGAAATTAATTATATTTCATGATTCCATACTCATTTACATCATGAATCCATGAATTTATGGAAGAAAAATCATATTTTTATCAAATCTTCCAAAAATGAAAATTAAAGATTTGAAAGCCAATCTGATGTCGGAATTCGATAATTTTTGTATGGTTGAACTCGTATCGGAACGGGTGTTCGGATCTCATGAGTTTTTCCAAGATTCGAAACGTGGGTCTCACTGTCAATTTTTTAATAAACTTCAGATTTTAATTCGGAAAATTAATAAATTCATACGGAATTAAATCCTATGATTTGTATTGAGTATATCAAATTGTTTATGACTAGATTTGAGGCTTTTGGACCAGAATTCGTGAAGCAAAGGTTTATTGGAATGTTGGCTACAGAGCTTCGAAGCGAGGTAAGTTTCTTTTCTAACCTTGTAAGAGGAAATTAACCCCATAGGTGAACTAAATTAATATATGCTTCTATTTGTGGGGGCTATGTACGCACGAGGTGACGAGTGTCCGTATGTATTTACTAGCTATGCCTATGTCCGGGTAATTTTTGGTTTATACCATGCCTTGTTGATATTGTTATTTTTCGTATGTTTATTATTTTCCTTGAGAAGAAGTGAGATTGAGTTTGCTTATTAATTGCCTTGAAAAGAGTAGGAATAGAGATATTTGAGATTTTAAAAGCTTTCATTTGAATTTCGTATTTTTTGGAAAAATAATTGAGAAATATTATAACAACTTGTGAAAATCTATGTTCAACCACGTCGCAACTATATTCCGCGAGCGGGGTAAATTTTGCTACTCTCATGGGAGCGGGCCGTTCATCTCGGCAAGTTAAATAGATGCATCTATGGTTCGTTCCATTCGACCCTCGATAGTGCACAGTTTATATGACGGGTTTTCAATATCTTTGCCTTATGTTGTTTTGATGATCTAACAAACTTACTGTCAAGAACCAGATAGGGAACCTGACACACTTGGTACACATTGCTAATGAATGAATTCCAGCCAGAACTCCAGCTAATGTGAACTGCTTCAAGTGTAGAAAATAGAGAAACAAGACAAGGACCTGATACCTTGTGTTTCCCTGATAGCAATACAAAAGTCAACTGTGCACAGCTAAAAAGTGACTACCACAGAAACAGTGCACACAATGCAGCAGGTTTGCAGTCACTTGTCCTTTGGCCAACCAAGTACTTACATCATTCAAGTGATATCATCAAAGATGTATTAATAAGAGCATTATAAAAAAATATCGCTTGAACACTTGAGAATTCACTTCAAGCATACAAACCTTTTGCAACAGTGAACTTAATTCTCAAGTGCCTATAGAACAAAGTTACGCTACTACGGACCAGTTCCTAAATCCAATATTTGTTGTACTTAGTTGAGTTGTAACTTTGTAATTGTTCTTATTGTAATTCCTAAATTGCTTAGCTAGAAGCATTACTTATGAACCCCTTTGTAAAACCATAAACCCTTTGTGTTTGTGTCTTGACTAGAGTTAGTCGAGAGTTGAAGTCTTTGTAATAGGTGTATTGCAATGTGACTTGTAATAGGTGTATTACGAGTTAGCGAGGGATTAAGAGTTTAATTCCTAGATTGCATAGGTTGTAATCTAAAAGTTGCTCATAGTGAAGTTGAAATCCTACCAGTGTAGGTCATGGTTTTTTTTTATCCCCTTGAGCATGGATTTTTCCACGTAAAACTCCTTATCTTATTTACTTACTATTTTATTAGTATTCCCAGTGGAAACTCATAGAGGACCTGGTATTCTATAGTTTGGTGGACTCATAAAAACTATCATTATATTTATATGTTGGTTAGTGCCATTCGACCCTCAACAGTGCACAACTTAAATATTTATGTTGGATCGGGCCGTACGACCTTGGTTGCTTGGGAATTTATAATAATTGATATTGCTTCATTGGCCTGAGATATAAATTGTTAAATAATGAAAAATAAATTTGGAAATTTCTTGTTAATAAAAGAATTGTTTACTTACTTCATGATATTGAGGTTACAGTCGTTCTATGTAATCCATGCTTAATTATATCATTGGTATTTTATTTATACCCCATAGTAAGTGTCGGAGTTGACTCCTCGTCACTACTTCTTCGAGGTTAGACTGGATACTTACTAGATATGCGTTGATTTACATACTCATACTACACTTGATGCACATTTTGTTGTGCAGATATGTATATGTTTAGTGGTCTTGTGGGCGTAGAGGCGTGGTTAATGCAGAAACTTAGGTGAGCGACATTCCATGCTACGATCCGCAGTCAGCAGAGTCTCCTTTAGAGTTATCTTTATCTTTCCTATCTAATTTGTATTCCAGACAGATGCTTTATTTTATTTTATTTTTCTAGTTGTTTCTCATGCATTTGTGACACCGCGTTTTGGGGGATTAGGGGTTGTTCAGTATTAAAATTGTTAAAATATTATTATTTACTCTGTAAATTCTATTTTTACTATTAAATTGACGGAAATCGAGATTTCAAATACTAAAGTGAATAATTAAGTTAATCAAAAATTGTTGGCTTGCCTGACAGCGGTGTTAGGTGCCATCACGACCTTTAATGGATTTTGGGCCGTGACAACATGGTATTAGAGCACTAGGTACACTTAGGTCTCATGAGTCATGAACAAGTCTAGTAGAGTCTTGCGGATCGGTACAGAGACGTCTGTACTTATCTTCAAGAGGCTACAGTGCTGTTAGGAGCACTTCCCTTCTTGATTTCTCATCGTGCAATTTGATTCCATTTAGGCTTATGCCTTTATTTCCTTCCTATTAAATCTTATGTGGCGTAAAACGCTTGTTATAAATAGGTAATCGAGGAATTTAAATGGTACTACAGATATGGTGCAGGTTGTTTGTCCCTGCATATTTGCTTTGGGCTATTGTCGTCGCCTTGTGGAAGGCTGTTCAGTCATTTCAACTCAGTATCAATATTATGTAAGGTTTTGAGATTCGGCATTGATTGTTATGACAATTCGTGCATTGCCATCGCACAATGTTTGTGTAATGGTAGGATGCTTGTCTATGCGTCGAGGCAGTGAATGACTTGGAAAGAGGTTTACTCAGTGCATGATTTAGAGATTCGGTATTTTATTTCCGGCGAAAGAAAGTCAATTGGACTATAAATGTTCAGGTTTGGGTTGATGGAGTAACGAGACTTGGTATTTTTGAGCATGGTGGAATTTTCATCTGTGATGTGGTATCGTCGTCCTTGTTGAATGCGTTAAGGTTCACTGGTGTCATGGTCTTCATCAATTTGCCTTCGAGGCAAAGTAGTGTGAGATGGTACCTGAGAAGCGGTTGTCAGAGATAGTGGAGTGTAGCAATTTCAAAATTTAAATGGGTATTTTTAATGTTGACGGCTCAAGGAAGATGATCTTCGGATGGGTTTAAAGTTGGTAGCGATCTATTGGTTCAAGTGCTATAGAGATGGATTTTGACTTAAGGCAACAACTGGGAAACAAAGGATGAGGAAGGACATGTGGGAGGTGAAATTAACATTTTTAGAATCCTCGTACTCTCACGAGTCTAACCATATAAAAATCTCCCAAATCGGATGTCAAAAACCCACTTAAAACTCAATAATTCAGTCTATGAAGTTTTACCAAATTTTCATTCAAAATCTGAAATTAAAGGAGGAATTCACGCTAAGATTAGTGGGTTACAAGTAAAAAGAAGTTTAGAATCATTACCAATCAATGATTCTGAAAAACCCTCTAAATCTCTCTCAAATTCGAGCTCTCAAACTTAAGTTTTGGTAAAAATGGCTAAATCCTCGGTTTTGAAATTTTTATAAGTGCCCAGTTATTTAATGCATCGCGAACGCGGGAGTACAATCGCGTTCGCGAAGAAGAAAAATGAAGGCTGCTCGAATTGCTATACGTGAACGCGTGGAACAGTACACGAACGCGAAGACTTGGACTGGCAAAGCTACGCGAACGCTAGATATGGCATGCGAACGCGATGAAGAAAATAGGAACAACCCTCAGCGCCAAATAACACTACGCGAACGCAAAGAAAGAAAATGGTAAAGCTTCACGAACGCGGGAGGTCTAACGCGAACGCGAAGGGTAACAGGTCCTCCTTCATGATTTACTCTACGCGAACGCGTGGAGGAGGATGCGATCGCGAAGAAGAAAACAGGTCTGCATAGCTGAAGCAACAATTTTTAACAACTCCAAAATGCCCCGTTGAGCATCCGAAACACACCCGAGGCCCCTGGGACCTCAACCAAACCTACGGACATATCCCATAAAATCATTCAAACTTTTACCAATCCTTAAACCACCTAAAACAACGTCAGAAACTCGAATTAATCAAGGATTTAAGCCTAAGAACTCCAATTTTCCTCAAAATACGTTTTCGATCAAAAACCTAACCAAACCATGTCGGAATGACCTGAAATTTTACACACACATCCCAAATGACATGAAGGAACTACTGTAATTTCCAGATTTCCATTCTGAACCTCAGATAAAAATCTCACTATCGGACCGGAAACTTTAAAAATTTAAACTTCGACCTTTCAAGCCTAAATTAGCTACGGACTTCCAAAACACATTCTGAACACGCTCCCAACCCCAAAATCACCTAACGAAGCTAATGGAACCATCCGATTTCCATTCCGAGGCCGTCTTCACACTGTTTTGACTACAAACAATTTTCCAACACTTAAGCTCTCATTTAGGGACTAAGTGTCCCAAAACTCTCTAGAACTCAAAACCGAACATCCCAGCAATTCAATTTAGAAGAAATAGACTTGGGGAAAGCAGTTAATAGGGGATCGAGGCATAGATTCTTAAGACGACCGGCCGGGTCGTCACACCCACCTAAAGAATAAAAGGGAAGCAGCAAGGTTCAAAGGAGTTCATCAATCAGGAGCCCACCTGAAGAATAAAGGGAAGAAACAAGGTTCAGAGGAGTTTAGCAATCAGGATCCCACTTGAAGAACAAGGGAAAGCAGCAATGTTCAAAGGAGTTCAGCAATCAAGAGCCCACCGAAGAACAAAGGGAAGCAGTTCGAGTTTCGAGGAAAAGCAGTGCAAGTGTTGGTAATCAGGATCCCACCTGGAGAGCGAAGGGAAGCAACAAGGTTTAAAGGAAGTCAACAATCAGGAGCCCACCTAAAGAACAAAGGGAAGCAACAATGTTCAAAGGAAGTTCGGCAATCAGGAGCCCACCTGGAGAACAAAGGGAAAACAAGGAAAGCTTCGGAGGAAAGGAAGATAATTCAAATGTTGGAAATCAGGAGCCCACCTGGAGAATAAAGGGAAGACAACAGTGGTCAAAGGAAGATGGTTCAAGTTCAGCAATCAGGCGCCCACCTGGAGAAAAGGGAAAGCACCTCAGAATACAATCCAAAACAACAACAAAGGAATCTCACCTGGAGAGTACAAGTCAATAGAGCAGTGGAAACTGCAAGATCAAGTTTGAAGAAGTATAGATAGGATTCTTGTAATTCATAGATCATAGTTTAGTCTAGCTTTTTTTATTTTGTTTTGGTGTAATAAGGAGTTCAGCAAGCAGTAGCAGTGGCGGCAACAGTGAAATCACAACTTCCTGATAGTTCCAGCTACCAAAACTTTTCGAACTACACTGACTTGATTCCTTTATAGCCAAGGATATGTAGGCAACCTCGGAAGCAGGGTGCGGTCAAATCTTTCAAAAAATACTTCCCCACGGTGTATTCAAACGGGCAAAAATCGTTCGTATCCGCTCACTTTATCTTTGTACGAAAACTCTTCGTATTTCTGAGCAAAGAGGAGCAGCTGTGAGCACGTGATTTTTGTCCTATACGAAATACTCCTACAAAATCCCAAGGAAATAGATTTTCTTTTAATTATTTGCCATTTTAGGAATTTTTTTAGAATTTTCTTGATTATTTGCATTTTCTGTGCATGTTTATTTTATTAAAAAATTATGAAAAGGCCAAAAAATACCATGAATCACATTTAGGTTTATTTTACATTTTTTGGAAATAATTAGCAATTATTTCTTTTATTAGAAAAATGAAAATCACAAAATAGCTCATTTTACACCTTTTAATTTTAGTCTATTGATTTTTCCTTTTGATTTAGGACTAAGTAATTTTATAATTATTGTGACTAGGCAATTTATTTAATTTTACAACTTAGATTAATTTAGGAGTTGATTTTAAGATTTTATTAATTAAAGAAAGAAAAAGAAAAACTAAAAGGAAAAGGGTTGTTTTTAAAATCAATTGGGCCAATTGCTAAGCCCAAACCCCACCCTAATAACCCAATTCTGCCCAACCCACTCCCTTATCCGACTGGACCAGCCTTGACCCGCCCCATATTTCTAATCAAATCCCAGCCCTCCATCCCATTCATCCAATGAACATAATTAAAACCTATCCCACACAAAACCCCAATTATAACTAAAAGAAAAGAAAACCTAACCCTAAATCCCAAACTCAGAGAAACAGAGCACTGTTCATTCTCTTCTTCACTTCAGAGCCGTGTCCAAACTCGCCAAATTTCAGGCGAGTGAGCTCAAATTCACCTCACACCCCCATCTCTACACATCACCGAATATTCTAACGGCCTCTGATAGATTTTCGTCTCCCATGTGCTTTCTTGAGAATGAATTCCGAAAAATGGGAACAATGGATTGATTTTGAACCCATCCCCTCTCTCCATCTGCCCGAATTCGTTCTAGAAAGAATATTCTCGGATTTTTCTTGAATAAGAGAATAGAAGCTTCGGAGGAGGGGTATATATATTCAGGTTTGGCACTAGATTAGGGGGATTTTTTTCAGAAATTTTTTCGGAGTCTGAGATTAGGATAGAAAAGTTTGAAAATCATTTAGTTTTCTTTCTATTTTTTTTTGCGTTTTCAGTTTCGATTTCGGAGAAAAAAGGTTTAGAAATTTCAGTTTCTTTTGCTTTGTTCTTAGTTCTTTTTCAAGAGTCTGGAAAAAATAGGAAAAAAAGTTTTTCATTATCTTTCTTTGATCTCCTTCAAAAATGGAGATTGACTGAGCTAAGATCGTGTTGACCGTTCGAGTTCGAGTTCGTAGTTCTTGCATCCCAACATATTGTAGCTATTGTTTTCTTGAGTTTTCGTTATCAAATTCACTTGTATTGGGTTCAAGGCAGAATTAATCTAAGTTTTTTGCAACTCAGGTTCATTTCTTATCCTTTTCTTTGTTGCTAGGGATTCTGTGTTTATGTGTGTTCGTATTCCATCATGGTTTAGTTTGAATCTTGAAACTCAATGTCTGTTTTTGCTAGTAGAGTTCTAAGCTCGTTTGGCCTTGGTTCAGGTCCATTTACGCTATTTTTTGAGTTGAAAACACTCCTAAGTCATAATAGAGTATGTTGGAATTTCTGAATTTGCATCTCTTTATTGCTGTCCTTTAAGCTTTTGTGGGATTGAATCGGCGAGGTCAAGCTTAGTTTCTTATTGATTCGTGACTAGCTAAGATTTTTGGTAAAGTCTGTCGAGCTATGTCGATTTTCCCGATGTTTTATGGCTGAAGACTTGGTTTGAGTTTGTTTGTTGCCATTGTTTGGACTTAAAATTGATGTTTGAAGTTCAGTTGTGTGAGTTGTGTTCCTCCTTGAAGTTTTGGAAATTGGAGAAATAGCTTCTTGTTCTACTTTAGTCTTAATTCATTGAGTGTTATCACTTGAGGGATTCGAGTTGAGTTGTAGAATGCCTAAGCAATTCTTTTTTGATGGCTTTGATTCATGTTTTGGTTTTGTCATCGCCAGTTCTGATTCTTAATCTTTTCAGATGTGTGTGTTATTGGTTTTTGGATTTACCAATTGTTTGGTTGGGTTTTGAAAGTACGTTGCCTGGATGTATAAGCTAGTACTCATTTTCCATCAACATCGCAACTATGACTTGAACAGTAGGGCCAAACTAGTACTCTTTCTAATTCTTCAAGTTTCTCCATGTTTGAAAATCTTCCTTCATTTTTCATGACAACCTTTATCTTTTAGGTTACTTGGGTTAATCGAACCAAAAGATTAAGTAGGCCATAGTTATGCTTTAACACGCTTGGGATGACTGCTGACTAGAAGAAGCTATTTCAAAATGAATTTTATCAAATTAGCAGCTTTGTATTTTCGGTCAAAACATTGAGTATTTGCAAACTTTGGAAAACTGATTCGTTAAGTGACCCCTTTCTTGTCTGTTGCATCAGATTCTCGTGACTTTATTTTGGTTTCATATGTGTTTAGGCCATCCACAATGGGTAATGGAATGGTCCATTGTCCAAATATTATAAATGTATAGAGATGATTGGAAAGATTGTGTGCGCTTTGTTAGGCTTTGCATTTGGTTTTCTGAATAAGGACACTTAACTGTAATGAGCATAGCTGAAAGCCTGCAGATGTATTCGAAATATCATAGTAATGCATTAATGTTTTGTTATGGTTTGCTCTCGGATTTTGTAGTTGCAATTGGAGCTTCGTCGTAATTGTGAATCTCGTAGTTCATTTTAGGCCTGTAACTAAAATGTCACGACTATAGGTACAGTTCCCGTGACGTAGTTGTGATACTAAATTTCGAATTAGCTTTAAATATGAATGTCCATAATCCATTCAGTTGAATAGTTTTGAGGCGTGCCATTCATACATTTGAATCATTTAATCTATGGCCCTCATATTTTATAACTTTGTTACCAAAATAAATCTCGTAGTTTGCTTTAGGCGCGCAATTAAGTTATTTCAACTATGGGTACAGTTCTCGTGACGTGGTTGTGATACTTAGTTTCTTTAAAAAATAGGTGTAAATAGGAGTATTTAAGGTTTGCCTTAGCTAAATACAAATTTATTTTCCTAAAATAGATTGAGGTGTGCCATACGCAAATAAAATCCATAATGTATGGCCTTTACATAAATACAAAATCAGTATAGAAAATGCCTTGAACTCTCGTAGTTTGCTTTAGGCGCGTTTAATTAAATAATTGTCATAGCTACGGGTATGGTTCCCGTGACGTGGTCGTGACTCCTAATTTCTAAAAATCTGGGGGTACATTTATGTGACCCAGCCACAATTAATCTTGTTAATAAACTAAATATGTTGTAGATCGTGGGTACGGTTCCCGTGACATGATTCGCAATATGTAACACTAATTTATTAAAAGCGGTTTAAAAAGAATAAAATGCACATAGGTTTCAAAGATGTTTTAAAATCAAATAAATAGACCAATAATAACAGTTGAGCGACCATGCTAAAACCACGGAACCTGGGAATGCCTAACATCTTCTCTCGGGCTAACATAATTCCTTACTCGGATTTCTGTGATCGCGGACTATAAAATAGAGTCAGTCTTTCCTTGATTCGGGATTTGAGCCGGTGACTTGGGACTCCACAAATTATCCCAAGTGTTGAATCTGAATTTTAATAAATAATCCCGTTTTGATTTTCACTTAAATTGGAAAAAACTCTCTTATACCCTTCGGGGGTAGAAAAAGGAGGTATGACAATAGTTGTTGTTGTTGGGATGTTGATGACCCTTAGTGGTATTTGGGATGTATTAAAGATAGGGGAGTTGCTGCCCGATTTTCCTTAAGTCGTACGACTAGCCAAATACGATGGTACGATATAATATGTTAACGACAATATCATTTCACTTGTTGTAGATACAAGACGTTGTCTTGAGTTTGGTAGAGTAATAAGGAAGATATCATACATGTATGTTAAGGCTATCCCTTCTTTCCTTTTGGCATGATCCATATGATACAATGAAACGAGCAAGCATGTAAGCTTCATAAATGATTCTATTCTTAGAAGTACTAGGATTGCCTATGTTCTTGATTTCTCATATGTCCTACTATCATATCGTCTGTTCATGGGTCTCATTACATTTTGAGAGATCTTATTGACTTACTTTATTATGCATTGTATTCATTTATACATTATATTGACCCATGACCAGATGGCGTTATATACCCGTATAGTATATGTATATGGGGTATGGTAAAAGGTTATGACGTTATATACGCACCACCACCTGATCAGTTGGTATACATTGATGATTTTGCCCACAGAGGCTGAGATGATATGATGGGATGCCCTCAGAGGCTTGATGATGGTATGTACGCATATACTTATGCATGATATGATATTTACTTGAACATGCATTACATTATAAATGTTTTATGATTCATAGAGCTACTCAGACTTACAGGCTGAGTACTTACTTCATATTTCTTTCATGTCTTTTATATACTACTTTTCATTCCCTACATACTCGGTACATTATTTGTATTGACATCCCTTTTGCTGGGGACGTTGCATTTCATGCCCGCAGGTCTTAAAAGACAGGTTGACAGTCCTTCTAGTAGGCTCAGTTTAACGAAAGGTGTTAGTGCACTCCACTTGCTTCGGAGTCTCCTATTTGATCAATATAATTTGGACATGTGATGACTGGTATGGCGGGGCCCTGTCTCGACCTTTATGATGTTTATGTACTCTTAAAGGCTTGTAGCGATGTCAGGTATATAGATACTTCTATGTCCTTTTCGGCCTATGTTTTGAGTTTACAAATGATTATGTCAGCCTTATAGGCCCATATGTCACATGTATAAGTTTCTATATCATGTTGGGTCATCCTATGTCTAGTATTCCCTTGTGTTTTATTCTGATTATCTCATGACGACCCTTTTGGCCAATTTACCAATGATAGTACGATAAGAAAGATATGTTATGTTGGTACTTGGTTGAGTAAGGTACCGGGTGCCCGTCGTGACCCTTCGGTTTGGGTCGTGACAAAAGTAGTATCAGAGCAGTTCTGTCCTAGGGAGTCTACAAGCCGTGTCTAGTAGAGTCTTATTTATGAGTGTGTTGTGCACCACACTTATAAGTAGGAGGCTACATGGCATTTAGGACTGTCACTCTTTTTTCTTACTCTAGATCGTGTGGTAGAGCTCAGTTTTAAGAATTCAAACTTCCAAATTCTATTTTATTTGTAATACAATGATACCTACATTTAGAAAGATAGTTGGTAAGAAATATAGATACTTCTATGTCCTTGTCGGCCTATGTCTTGAGTTTACAAATGATTATGTCAGCCTTATAGGCCCATATGTCACATGTATAAGTTTCTATATCATGTTGGGTCATCCTATGTCTAGTATTCCCTTGTGTTTTATTCTGATTATCTCATGACGACCCTTTTGGCCAATTTACCAATGATAGTACGATAAGAAAGATATGTTATGTTGGTACTTGGTTGAGTAAGGTACCGGGTGCCCGTCGTGACCCTTCGGTTTGGGTCGTGACAAAAGTAGTATCAGAGCAGTTCTGTCCTAGGGAGTCTACAAGCCGTGTCTAGTAGAGTCTTATTTATGAGTGTGTTGTGCACCACACTTATAAGTAGGAGGCTACATGGCATTTAGGACTGTCACTCTTTTTTCTTACTCTAGATCGTGTGGTAGAGCTCAGTTTTAAGAATTCAAACTTCTAAATTCTATTTTATTTGTAATACAATGATATCTACATTTAGAAAGACAGTTGGTAAGAAATATAGATACTTCTATGTCCTTGTCGGCCTATGTTTTGAGTTTACAAATGATTATGTCATCCTTATAGGCCCATATGTCACATGTATAAGTTTCTATATCATGTTGGGTCATCCTATGCCTAGTATTCCCTTGTGTTTTATTCTGATTATCTCATGACGACCCTTTTGGCCAATTTACCAATAATAGTATGATAAGAAAGATATGTTATGTTGGTACTCGGTTGAGTAAGGTACCGGGTGTGCCCGTCGTGACCCTTCGGTTTGGGTCGTGACAAAAGTAGTATCAGAGCAGTTCTGTCCTAGGGAGTCTACAAGCCGTGTCTAGTAGAGTCTTATTTATGAGTGTGTTGTGCACCACACTTATAAGTAGGAGGCTACATGGCATTTAGGACTGTCACTCTTTTTTCTTACTCTAGATCGTGTGGTAGAGCTCAGTTTTAAGAATTCAAACTTCTAAATTCTATTTTATTTGTAATACAATGATATCTACATTTAGAAAGACAGTTGGTAAGAAATATAGATACTTCTATGTCCTTGTCGGCCTATGTTTTGAGTTTACAAATGATTATGTCATCCTTATAGGCCCATATGTCACATGTATAAGTTTCTATATCATGTTGGGTCATCCTATGCCTAGTATTCCCTTGTGTTTTATTCTGATTATCTCATGACGACCCTTTTGGCCAATTTACCAATAATAGTATGATAAGAAAGATATGTTATGTTGGTACTCGGTTGAGTAAGGTACCGGGTGCCCGTCGTGACCCTTCGGTTTGGGTCGTGACAAAAGTAGTATCAGAGCAGTTCTGTCCTAGGGAGTCTACAAGCCGTGTCTAGTAGAGTCTTATTTATGAGTGTGTTGTGCACCACACTTATAAGTAGGAGGCTACATGGCATTTAGGACTGTCACTCTTTTTCTTACTCTAGATTGTGTGGTAGAGCTCAGTTGTAAGAATTCAAACTTCTAAATTCTATTTTATTTGTAATACAATAATATCTACATTTAGAAAGACAGTTGGTAAAAGATTGAAGGTGGCTGAGGAAGAGTTGAGTCAGAGGAACTCGATTTTGCATCATGCTTATGATGAGTAAATGTGAGGTCTTAATCATATCATGTGTGTAATAAGATGTGTAAGCATCTTGATAATGAGCCCTAAGGCAAGAATATCTATCCACTCGTATGGTAAAAAGGAATAAAAGAATCGGAAGGTATACATAAGTTTCAGCAAGCAAAAGAATCAAGGTGAAGAAAGGTACGAGGTACCTAGTTAATGAAGATTAACAGTATTTACAATTCAAATAGAGAAATATAAGCATTCTGAGTTACTTTCAATAGTAACAGAGATATATACAATTAGCCACACATATCTCAATTATGCCATATAGGAGCTGACAGATATAGTTTAAGAGAAGGATGGGATATCAGGATCAAGTTGGGGTTAGAGTAACCCAAAATTGTGGTTGGATTGTTAGCATTAGTTGATATTTCCGAAGGATAGTGCAAATGTGGTAATAGATCTCTTTGTGAGACAACTAGATGCTGAACTCTAGAATAGTATAATCAGATACGAATACTAGAATATTTAGAAACTTTAGATGATAGGTAGTGGGATCCTAGAAGGGATAAATATTTACCTTAGTATGACTCCAACCCCGACTAAAAAAAGAAGGGAGAATGTTAGGCATTCCGAAGAGCCAGTAAGATGAAGCAAGGAGAGCTAAAAGTGAAAGAATATTTTGTTGAAGTTCTTAGAATAAAGTGATAGACAAAAATATTAGTCCGAGAATAAAAAGAGAGTAAATGAAGCATTATGCGTAATATGTGATAAATGGATGATAATGGTAAATCAATGATATAGTGATAAAGTCTATAGTCAAGTGAAGGAAAAGACAAGAGGCAACAGGCCTTGAGGCAATAAAAGAGTATAAGCCATAAAGTCATATCCCCATTTTAAAAAAATGAGTTGGTGACTCCAACGTGATTGCCAGAAGGAAAAGTTAGACCCCCGGAATAATAGAAATCAGTATGGGCTAGTGAACAAGATAAGTTGAGCATGAATTAGGTACCGAATGATTTGATAATAGTCGGTATCAAGAGAATTTCAGATATTACGTTCTGGCGATAATAGAATGGGCAAAAGAAGAATAACCTTTAAAGGTTATTTAGGAAGATGTTTCCCTAAAGTGAGCACTGTAAGCAAAGTTAAGCTTAAGGAACTATTATGCCAGTTACACTAGGTGTCACCCTCGTGAGTAAGGAATTCAATTATCCTTGGTACAGAAGGGTTACCGCAAGGTGATTAAGAGTCCATGAAGATGTGAAAAGACCCCAAAGATTAATATGTAACTATGGAATAGTAAAGAAAAATGCAGTAAAAAGGTGAAAGGAATGAGACTGCATCTATTTAGATACTACAGATATGATACGACTCCAGAACATTATGCAAGCACGACGCAGGGGAGAGGCAGTAAGGGTTCCAGCACAAGTAGTTATTGATAAATAAGTGCAAATGAACAGCTGATACATAAGGAGCCAGTGTGAGAGGCAAGTTAAGACTAGTTGAGGAAACAAGGAAGCAGGCTTCAACTTAAGCATAGTGATATAAAGAAGAAATGGTCTTGTAACACCAGTATCACAACAACATTGTATGCACTCTATAAGAATGTGGCACCTATGGTGGCTAATGAACGGGAAGAAGAAAAAAATAAAAAGGTGATATTCAAGATCATATGGGTTGCATGGAATTCCAACATATGAGGGCACTAAGATGAGTCAAGTATTCATGCAACAAGTGGTAGAACGACCAGGAAAAGCTATTGCTTATATTTAAAGACAAATGAGAAGGCGCGAAAGGAAATCTATGATGCTACCAAGTAAAGGAAGGTTTTGAGTAGTATGAATTGATATGTGTAGGTCGCACACTAAAGTATCATATAGCGACAAGGTTTTAGGTACATAGGAGTAAAGGTGTGAAAAGGTGAGTGAGAAGGTGACGAGAACAGGTAAGGCCTTGAGATTAAGCCCATCAAAACAAGAGAGCCGAGGGTTTCCATAAGCTATAGAAAGTTCGGTACAGTCTGAATGAACTCAGAGAAGTCTAAGAATAGGAGCAATTAGAAGAGATGGGATGCTGCCTTGGTAGTAGAATAAGGGTGTAATTGTGATAAATAAGAGGATGACGTTTGGGCCTTTGATTGAGTAATGATTTAAAGAAAAGGGATTTCATGGTTGGCATGGTATTAGAATAGCCCCATAAGATGAATCACATTGGGATGATATAAAGTACGGTTATTGAAGTATAGTATCACCCCTAGATGGACCAGGAAAATCACTTAAGATGTTCCCTAATGAGATGTGAGCCCTAGTGACAATGTATTACGTCAGAGGCGATGGTTGGAGCTAGTGAAAGACTATGATGTTGATATTTTATACAATTCAGGGAAGGCGAATGTAGTAGTCGACACCCTCAGCCATTCATCTATGGGTAGCCTATCATATTGATAGCCGGAGAAGAGTGAGATAGCTTGTGAGATTCATCCGCTAACTAATCTTGGAATTCGATTAGTAGATTCAGGTGGTACCGGAGTTACTATTTAGGACATGGCAACATCCTCTTTAGTAACTGAAGAGAAGAAATGCCAGTATGATGATCCTGTGCTAGCTCATTACAGAGATACAACCCCTCAAAAGGAGAAGACACCATTTGAGATTACAGGAGATGGAGTCCTCAGATATCGGGGTCGATTATGTGTTCCTAATGTAGCAGGGTTGCGCCAGCAGGTTATGGGATAAGTAGTGAGAGAGTAACCTAGAGTTGTGTAGCATACATCGATAATATAAACCTAAGTAAGTGTTATAGTACGGTATGACCTA
The DNA here is from genome assembly GCF_000715075.1 of Nicotiana tabacum. Taxonomy (NCBI): domain Eukaryota; kingdom Viridiplantae; phylum Streptophyta; class Magnoliopsida; order Solanales; family Solanaceae; genus Nicotiana; species Nicotiana tabacum. The sequence continues at coordinate 52,704,246 of NC_134095.1, read as the reverse complement.
CTTAGGTGCACTAAATCTATAAGGACATATAACCAAGGCTAGGAAACAAAATATAGCAATAGTTGTAAGTTCGGCAAAGTACCAAGCAAAGAACTTCAGTACACCTATATATGCTCCGGGGGACATCTTGTCATAGTTTGGTATATGTTCACAAAGTGAGGCGAAGAGATTGGCAAAAAGTTGAAGAAAAAGAGAGAGAGAGAAGATCCACACATAAAAGGATAGAGTCATACATACTACATCACAAAAGGTAGTCAAAGTTACGGGATTGGAAGAATTCCAATCACAAGTATTGATGTGAGAAGAGTCCTAAAGGGGGGAATGCCCTAGTCTTAGAATTTATTCACAGAACAATTGCCTAGATGATAAGGAAAATATTAAAGTATTAAATAGAGCTATAGGTTATGAGACTGATAAACATATCAGTCAACATTCGAGGATGAATGTTCCAAAAGGGGGAATGATGTTACACCCCATGTTTTTGTATGTGAAAGTATGTCGTAAGTCATGTGATGTAAGCTCAGAAATGAGATCTTCTTTGAAAGTAAATATAGTGATTTAATATTGTTACACCTCGTACTTTGGACGTCACTACCATTATAGGATTATCTAATGTAAACTTAAAAAGGACGAAATCCTTCTACAAGGATAAGAAAGGTTTACTGAAATCTTAAGTAAGTTAAAATGAATATAACTTGTTAATAATGATTTAAATAAGTTTAAAGTCATGATATGGCTATATATGATGTTTGGATATGAAATATAAAGTTTGGGGAAAATCAGATTTAAGTTGCGGAAAAACCGACTAAGGATTTGCCTTGTAATGAAGCGTTTTGAGCAATAAATTTCATGTGTTATATGAGGTCTTTTTGGGACATATTATATACAAAAATGAAGGTCTTGAAACCTAGTTTCCAGCGGTCTAAATCATTTATTCATGCGACATCAGGGTAGAGAAATAAGAATTTATAAAGAAGGGTCGTCAAGTCACATCGCCGCACTTCGGAGAAACTGACAGTTTTATAGGCCAAGTTACGACGCAGTTTTCTCTCAATATATTGAGAGTTACATGGATATATTTATATGTAATTAAATCCCTATGTGTCTCGTTTCCAACGCTACAAATCTTTTGTCAATACGATATTGGAGTAGAGAGAAACAAGCGTCCGAAGTCGCACTGCTGAAGCTGCCAAGTAGGCAGCTTACACATCTGCTTGGAGAATTGAGGCGGTGGTCTTATACCTTTATATCTTGTCAACAATACAGATTTTACTTACACAAAAACACTCTCAACATCTCCAAAACCCTCCCTAACATATCTCAAGAACCAAACTCAAGGAAAATCAACCCAAATCATCATCCAGGGTGTTAAAGACTACAAGAGAATGCTTCTATGGTGTTGTGGTGTGATTGAGGGCTATTGTGGGATAAGTTGAGATAGGGTTTCGAGTTGTAGCTACTGTTCAAGGTAGTATAACATCTTCTTGATTGTGCCTAAGGTTAATCTTGTGTTGGTTGTGTTGTTTGAGTGAAAAATCATAAGATGCAGTTGAAGGAACATGGGATATGGTTGTCTTTTTCGTTGGACTATTTTGTGGCTAAATATATGGTTTGTGGTGGCTGGAAATTGTGACAAATTCTTTGATAATGTTGTGGCTGCTGTTTTTAAGCTTTTATAGGTGTTAATTAAGTTGATTGAAGAAGAAAAGATGAAAAACAAGTGATTGACGATAAACATTAAGGTGCTAGACGTAGGAGGCTATTTTGGAAGGCATTTTGTGGATGCTTTAAACTAGAAATAATATGGTACATATAAGTATGATGTGCTGAAGGTTGTAAACTAATTTATAGAATAATATTTGGATTCAATTCATATCTTTTTATGAGTAAAAAAGAGCTTGCCGCTCAATATGATTGTTAAGATAATCGGAGAAACTCATATTGGATTATATTGTTGTTGCTGCTATTTTTGGTTATAGTTGTTGTTGTTGGGCTGTTGATGACCCTTAAGTGGTATTTGGGATGTATTAAAAATAGGGGAGTTGCTGCCCTATTTTCCTTAAGTCGTACGACTAGCCAAATACGATGGTACGACATTATATGTTAACGACAATATCATTTCACTCGTTCTAGATGAAAGATGTTGTGTCGAGCTTGGTTGAGTAATAAGGAAGATATCATACATGTATATTAAGTCTATCCCTTCTTTCCTTTTGGTAAGATCCATATGATACAACGAAATGAGCAAGCACATAAGCTTCACAAATGATTCTATTCTTAGAAGTACTAGGGTTGCCTATGTTCTTGATTTTTCATATGTCCTACTATCATATCGTCTATTCATGGGTCTCATGACATTTTGAGAGATCTTATTGACTTACTTCATTATTCATTGCATTCATTTATACATTATATTGACCCATGACCAGATGGCGTTATATACGCGTATAGTATATGTATATGGGGTATGGAAAAAGGTTATGGCGTTATATCCGCACCACCACCTGATCAGTTGGTATACGTTGATGATTTTGCCCACAAAGGCCAAGATGATATGCTGGAATGCCCTCAGAGGCTTGATGATAATATGTACGCATATACTTATGCATGATATGACATTTACATGCACATGCATTACATTATAAATGTTTTATGATTCATAGAGCTACTCAAACTTATAGGTTGAGTACTTACTCCATATTTCTTTCATGTCTTTTATATACTACTTTTCATTCCTTACATACTCGGTACACTATTTGTACTGACGTTTCTTTTGCCGGGGATGTTGCGTTTCATGCCTGAAGGTCCTGAAAGATAGGTTGACAGTCCTCCTAGTAGGCTTAGCTTAGTGAAAGGTGTTGGTGCACTCTACTTGCTCCGGAGTTGCCTATTTGATCAGTATGATTTGGACATGTATTGACTGGTATGGCTAGGCCATGTACCGACCTTTATGATGTTAATATACTCTTAGAGGCTTGTAGATAGATATAAGGTATATAGATACTTCTATGTCCTTGTCGGCCTATATTTTGAGTGTACAAATGATCATGTCAGCCTTATAGGCCCGTATGTCACATGTATAAGTTTCTATATCATATTGGGTCATCCTATGTCTAGTATTCCCTTGTGTTTTATACTGATTATCTCATGATGACCCTTTTGGCCCATTTACCAATGATAGTACGATAATAAAGATATGTTACGTTGGTACTCGGTTGAGTAAGGTATCGGGTGCCCGTCGTGGCCCTTTGGTTTGGGTCGTGATAGGATACCAGAGCACTTGACCACAAAAAAATAGGTTCAAAGGCTGACCGGCCGTATCGCCGCCCTGTCAAGGTTCATCTCACGGTCGTTAAACAGGTTTTATCGGTTCTTCGGCGTACTTAAGAAAGATAACATCCTCCAATATACTTCTGAGTGCTTCTAAGCCCTATAGGAACTAAAGGCGTACCTCTCGTAGCCACCTCTGCTTTCAAAACCTAAGCTGTAGGAACGCCTCCTTGTTTATCTAGCTGTATCCAAAATAGCTGTGAGTGTGGTCCTGATTCGAGAAAATAAAGGTATGCAATATCCCATCTATTACATTAGCGTGACATTAGTCGACGCCGAGACGAGGTACCCTCACCTCGAGATGTTGGTGTTGGCCTTAGTTGTAGCTTCACGAAATCTTAGACTGTATTTCCCGTGCCACCCCATCTCGGTCATCACTACTTTGCCCCTAAGAAGCATTTTGCATAAACCCTAGCTATAGAGAAGGCTGGCCAAATGGGCCATCGAGTTGAATAAGCATGGTATAACATACTAGCTGCGAACAATGATAAAGTTTCAAGTGCTCGCTGACTTCAGCGCCAATAGAATGCCCGAATTAAGGACTTTCCAAATTAAGGACTTTCTAAATTAAGGAGCAAAGGTTGCAAAAATATTAGACCAAAATCTGCAAACTGCTGCTTGAGTTCGACAAATGTCAGCTCGATTAAATTCTCCGAGCACAGAACACCAAAGCAGATAGCCTTGCTAAACTTGCTACAACTACAAGAGGCATCACAAGCAGAGACAAAAACATGGTCCAGCTCCCCAACTCATCGCTAGACCAAATCGAGGTAGGAACCGTAAGCTTAACTTGGGACTGGCGTAATCATATTATCATATACTTGTAGGATGATACACTCCCTGATGATAAAAATGAAGCCAAGAAACTGAGAATGCAATCGGCCAGGTACAGTATCCTCCACAATGACCTATATATAAGAACTTACGGCGGCCCTTTAGAAAAAAGCCTTGGCCCAAACCAAACTCTACGCGTCCTTGAAGAGGTCCATGAAGGACATTGTGGGGCCCACTCTGACAATCGAGCGCTGGTCAGATGCCTCATATGGGCGTGGTATTATTGGTCCACTATAAAAAAAGAGATCATAGACTTTGTGAAGATATGCGAGCAATGCCAAAAGTATGCTCCGATGATCCACCAAGCAGACGAACACCTCCACTCGGTCACCTCACCTTGGTTGTTCATCAAATGGGGAATGGACATCGTGGGCCCCGCCCGACAGGGCGAGGTAACATACGATTTCTTTTAGCAAAGGGACCGTTGATCAAAAAGAAGAAATCCCTCACCACTATTGGTATCGAAAGAGTCCTGGCAAGGTTTCTCAGTTTAAAAACACGGGTCGCTGATACGCTCAAATTACACTTTAATAAATAGTGTAAGGCGGTCGGTGTCAAATATAATAACCCAACAAGGTTGGGGTCGAATCCCACAGGGAATAGGTGTGAAAAGGTTACTCTTATAGTGTGTTGCTCGACTAAAGTCGTATCTCTATTCGGTTAACAGTAACAAGAGAATGGTTTTATAGTAACAAGAGTATGAATTGAGTTTGTTTGGAAGTATCAACTAATTGGAATATTTATAGAGTAATTAATTGGATTAAAGAAACCAAGGTTGTGTCCCCTTTAATGGAGTGTAATGCTTATCGGTGTTAATATGATATATTTCTAATAGAAGGTTCTTTTGATATGCAAATGATGTCTAAGTGACTACCCAATATTTCCCAATAGTTGAGTAGTATTTCCTCTTTATAATTTTTCCAAATATAAAAGAGTTGCAATTTAAAACCATCAATATATGCCAAGTAAAACCCACTTATTCCTAAGCGATTCTATTAAACAAGGTTTAAAGCCTTGAGTCATTGATATTTACTTCTACCAAATTCTAACCCACTTTCCCAAGTAAAGCAAGAATTTAATGGCACTTGTTAATGTTTGCAACCACCAACAATAAATGAAGAATGAGAAGTAAATAAATATCAACCAACCAATATATATATATATATTCAATGTTAAACACCCATTAGCATAACACCCATTTAGGGTCCACAACCTTAGTATTTAAAGTTAGCTACTCATACTACAATACAAAAACCAAAGAGTATTAATGTCATAAAAGCTTACAAAGTAGATAATCTTCACCCAAAAGCTTCCAAAAGTGAGGAATATTAATGTCTTGGAATGTGGTTCAAAGACTAGACAAGATGAGCCCACAAAGACATCATAAAACTATATATAGTTTACTCAAAATCGGGACAGAAAACGGATAAAAATGCCTTTTCAGGTCTGATATGCGATCACATTCTTGTCGCAGAGCACGTATGCGGTCCGCATCTTGAATATCCTCATCGCAGATTGGAACCCTAGTTTACAGGTCTTCTTCGCATTCCAATTATGTGGATCGCATTGCAGAAATACGATCGCATTTTGCATCACATCTTCGTCCTTCAGTGACCTTCATGGTTGGTTTGCGGTTCACTCTGCGGCTCGCATGTTGGTTCTGCGGTCGCATAATGGAACGCATTCTTGACTTGAGATTTAACCCAGATCTCTGCTTTTCTCTGCGATTTGATGTGCATTCTGCGGCCCGCATGTTTGATCTGCGATCACATAGTGTATCGCAGACCAGCATTTTTGCTACATTTTGCTCTTTTCTTGTCTTTTTGCTTCCATTTCCATGTTCTTGGGTTCTCAGTCCTTATGTACTGTAGAAACAACAAAACTACATAAGCAACGGAGATAATTGCATTAAAACAAGCTAAAATCTAAGCAATTAGTACTGAAATGTGCCGAAATTCTGCGGCACATCAACACCCCCAACTTAAACTCTTGCTTGTCCTCAAGCAACTAAAACAAACTTAGCTTATTCTAGACTTTATTTACAAAACATGAAACGATAATGACTACGGGTGGTGTTCATTGCTAGTACTTCAAGCATGCATCTATAATTGTTTTACCCTTCCTGAACTGATAGTATATACAAGGAAACCTAATCAACTTGTGAACCTTGAGCCTCAGACATTGCGACAAAATGTTACCCTCAACTGAGTGCAATTGCATTTGACTCAAAAGCACAACTTTTGTTTAACTCCACAGTTCATGTACCCTCACTAGAAAGAAGGTCCCAAAATCACAATATTTACAAGGACAACAAAAAGGGACAGTTTACAAATACACTCACTCTCAGAAAGAACTTCAAGTGTTACAACATTTCATACCATAAGCTTGCCCTTATTTTAATTCACCGCTTATTCAAGAATGTTCGGTTGGAGGTCTCATAAGGACTTTTTAAGCTTGTAATGTAGGTTTCGGGAAGGATTGGATAGATATTTGGGTACAAGTGACTTCACCCCCCTTGAACACTACTCAGAATTTTCTATTTTTTTACTTTGCTTCTTTTCAAACCCTCATAGCCTCATTTGCGTCTAGTTTCCAATATAGAACCACCTTACATACCTCTTCTAATTTTATTCAAGACTCCATACTTTATATACATACACATATTTCCTCTCTCTTTTTTTTTACACAAATCTTTCTCTTGTTGTTTTTTTTCTTTTGGAGCTTGAATAATCTAAAACAAACACTTTTGAGGCATGTGGTCCTAACTCAACGTACAACCTTACCAATCTCCACTACGACACCACCCCTAACTTAGGCTTTTAGCCTCGTTCTCAATGTTCAAGGAGGGACGGGTTCAAGAGAGGGGATTATTTTACAAAAAAAAGAGAGGTTTGTAATGAGTTGGCCAAAGAAAAGGCTTAAAGGCTCAAATTGGGTACTAGTGATATTATTTATGTACAGGTCGGCTTGAAAGGCTACAGAGGTCTAGCAAATAAGACAAAGAATGCCTAAGATCATCCCTCCAACCAAACATACTATCATTAGCATTGAAAAACCAACCGGGCAAGTTCTAGATGATAGAAGTAAACACGAGAGTTATATACACACACATAGAACTCACACACACATAGAACTCACACACACATGGTACGAACTGTTTCATTCGCATAATTTGACGCTTTCGAGTCAACACTTGGAAACTCAAGGCTTTCATCAGAGACACATGTATAACTCTAGGTCGCCATAGAGTCACAGAGCGAGCCTCAAGTTCACAAAGTTGATCACAAAGACTAATTCCCTTAAGAAAGTTGTCAATCTATCCATCATCGGGAAAAGTCGACAAAAACAATATTTTTTTAATATGTGGAAGGGTATATGCTATGACAGACACACATGCTTGATACTAGGCAATTATACTAACCCGGTCAAAATAATTCATTCTACGATCCTGGTTCTACTATTACACCCTTGGAAAAGAACCGGGAGAAGAAAAACCAAGAGGAATTGATTCCTAATCACTATCTACTTGTTTTTGTTGTTTTTCTTTTATATGGACAATGGTATCATATTTAACCGGGAGAAGAAAACCCAAGAGGAATTGATTCCTAATCACTATCTACTTGTTTTTGTTGTTTTTCTTTTATATGGACAAAGGTATCATATTTAACCACGCTATTATGAACACAAAACAAACACTAATATTAACATCATCACGATTTTCATAATACAACTCATGTACTGAAGTCATAATAATATATACAGAACACAAAATACACATAAGTACAAGAGTTTGATTGTAACATAAAGATATGCATATGTACAACAGTTTCCAATATCACAAAAATATCTACAATGCTACCCTCCACCCCCAACTAAAAGCATGCATTGTCCCCAATGCATAAAAACAGAGATATGAGTTTGAGGGGGGCTCCTGAGGCACACTAAGTGCTATGGGAGTCAGTAGCTGGCTGAGTACTGGAGGGGTCACCCTCGGATGTGGAAGCTGGGACCGATGAGAGATCGGTCTGAGGAGTGACCTCTCCTGATGGAGTAATGCTCTCAGGCTGGTCCAAAGCAGGAGTTGGAGTTGGAGTTGGAGTTGGAGCTAGAGTTGGTGCTGGAGCCTGTGAGCTGCTACTCTCGCCTACTAATGGCGGGGTGACTGATGGAGCTATAGGGCTGGCCATGTCTACTAGAGACTGCTGGATCACTGTCTGCATATCTACTTGTTCCACTTCTACAATAGCAACCTCCTCAATAATAGCATCCTCAACAGAGGCATCCGCAATCTGCTTTCCTTTATCCTGAGGGCCATCATCGCTTGAATATCTAGAACTTTCCTCATCCTCGCTCCCATCTTCCTCCTCATCTTCTGATTTACCAGAACCTCCGGACTCCTCCCCAGAATGGATCACAATATGGACTGGAGGGGCTTTAGGCTGGGAAGCTCCAGTAGTAAGAGGGGCAGTATCAGTCATCAATGAAGTAAAGTCAAGACCTAAGTCCGGAGGTGCTGTGCCTGTCACCTGATCACCATCTGTGGGAAGGAAGGATGATAGATCTAACTCCAAGTTCTGCATCTTTTGGAGCTCGGTCTTCATAGAAGCAACCTCCTTCTTGAGTCCAGGCAACCCACTAACTTCACCCTGCTCTATCTTCTCCACCCTCAACTCAAGTTGCTATAGACGATCCTCATATTTTGACTGTTGCTGTTAGAGGGCCGTCACTAAGGATTGCATGGGCGTCAGGGCTTGTTTGATTAGATTTGGCAATGTCTTCAAAAGCTGATCTACTTTGGCATTGGCATGCTGAGCCAGTAGACCAAGCTTCGAGACAGTAGGAATGGTGATGGTAGGCTGGACAGTGGTGGACTGAGAAGCAGGCTCAGAAGTGGAAGTGGGGGCCACTGTAACCCGAGGAGTCACTGGTGTCTGGGAGTCACTGTACTCTAGATCAATCGGATCTTGGACCTGAACCTGTGATGGGGCAGCAGCAACAGTGATACGAGAGATATCCATGATACGTGTGATATCAATATCCCTCGTTTCCTTTCCAGTTTTATCAGTTGGCAGGATGGGAACTTTCACAGCTTTACACAGAGCTGTGATCAGGCAAGGGAAAGGAAGTGAAGTTGCATGCTGCATTGCTCGGATCCCTATTTCTTGGAAGATCAACGCTCCCACATCTATCTTGATCCCAGTCATGATGCAAGAAATCAGAAGGGCCTTCTCGATGGCTATTTCAGTTTCATTTTGAGTTGGTACCAACTGAGAAGTGACAAAATTGAGCCAGTAGCGACCCTCTCTCGTGAGATCTTCCTTATATATCTTGTGCTGAGGATCGACCCAAGCGGGAGTCCCTTTTGCTATCACTGAGGCAATCCATCCACATTCATTCTCCTTATTTTTTAATTTTTTAGTGTACTCAGCTGTGCCTGCTCTCCATCCTTTGACGTAGAACTCATTAAGGGCCTCAATGTTGCAGAAAACAGTCTTTCCCCGGACAAGCACTTGGTCGGTGAAAACTTTGTTGCGTTTGTGGTATTTCGTCCTGGAGGCCCCATAGGATGCATAGAATTCCCTCACAAGGGTCTCATTATACTCTATGGGTGGCTCAGTGAAGTTCTCCCATCTCCGTGTTTTTATGTTTTCCAGGATATGGGGGTATTTGTCTTTGAGCCCGTTCAAGCTCAATTGTTTCTCGCCCAAGATTTTGCGCTTTGTGAGCCCTTTTCTAAATACCTCCCTGGACCCATCAACCCCAAATCGAAGCTGGAAATCTTCACCTCGTTTCCTTCTCTCTTTAGCCTCTATATTGATTGAGGGCCTAAGCTCCTCCGCCTCAGACTGGGAGGGGCTCGGCACGTTGTCCTCTATCCGCAATCGCTTACTGGTGGAAGCCCGCCTTGATGTAGAGGATGAGCGTCTCTTTTGACCCATATCTGCACAATGGTGAAGAGTGAATGACATCATTAACAATACGGAGAAGATACAGACGAATCAAAAGCAAGAAAGAAAATGCGATCTGATCTGCGATCGCAAAACCATAATGCGGACCGCAGACTTGTCGCAGATCTTGTAGTCTCAACTGGTGCTCTCATTCTGCGGTGAGTTGTGCGGTCGCATAACCACTATGCGGACCGCATAACCATCACAGAATTGACATGGCTATATGGTTCAAAACTGAAATCTCTGTATCACTCTATGGTGAATTTGCAGTCCACATGTCAAATCTGCGATCGCAAAGACACCGCATTTCATCATCTTCTTCAGAAGATTTAGGGTTTAATTGTGTGGCTAAAATGCAGACCGCATTTTCACAATGCGGGCCGCAGATGCCTTCTTCTACACAGGTCACTCAAGCTTTCAACAATGGCGGTCCTATTTCATTCTACCCTGTACCCCAAATTATTTTCAACCCAAAAGCATCTATACTACAGAGAAGCAACTACACAAGCATCTAAACACATTTCTGCACAGGATTTAAACAAAAAATCTCTGAACCTACAGTGGAAATCAAAGATAAAACGAGGAAGAAACGGGTACATACCAGCAGAGTTTGATGATTGGAACAATGAGTGTGACAAATGGAGTCCTTTGGTTGCACACAATTTGAGCTTGATTTGGTTCGAAGTCCGTTCGTGTTCTTCCCCCCCCCCTTTTATTGTTTCGTTTTAAGTGAGTGAGAGACGAGAGGGTTATGCGGACTTACCTTGTTGGTTCTGCGATGGATAGGACACCGCATAACACACAGTGCGACCGCATGTGTGTTGTGCGATGTGGTTAAGGACCAAGTTGAAGGGAGGCAAATGCGGTCGCATAAATTAAATGCGGACCGCATAATGCACCACCTCACCGCATTTTCAACCACAATTTTAACCCAAATCTCTGCTTAGGTTTGCGGTCAGAGTGCGGTCCGCATAGCTAAAATGCGACCGCATTTGTGTAGCAGAATTCACCTAGTGGTTTTTCTTCCACTTTTTATGCATTCGTACCAATTGTTGTGATCTTTTGAACCCCCTGCACTCTGACACACACTTTAAATTGCTCAAATAAATCTATCTATCAAAAACTAAAAATTCATAGAACAAAAGAGTGTTATCACACATGGGTTGCCTCCCATAAAGCGCTTGATTTAATGTCGCAGCACGACGAAGTTGATGTTCCTTTGGTTTCACTCAATGATCGGGCATGGACCATCTTTCAAAGTCAACTGCTCCACCAAATGTTTTTCTCCATTAGTGCCCAAGTAGTGCTTGATGCGTTGACCATTTACCTTGAATGTTTGGGACCCATCTGTTGATTCTATTCCACCGCTCCATAAGGAGAGGTTGACAACTTTGAATGGACCGGACCATTTTGATTTAAGCTTGTCCGGAAACAATTTGAGCCTTGAGTTAAAGAGCAAGACCAAATCACCCGTCTTGAACTCTCTTTTCAAGATCTTCTTTTCATGGACAAACTTCATCCGTTCTTTGTATACAGCTGCACTTTCATAAGCATGGAACCGGAATTCCTCCATTTTATTGAGTTGTGTTAACCTCAAATTTGCAGCTTCAGCTCAATCTAAGTTCAGCCTTTTCAACGCCCACATAGCTTTGTGTTCCAATTCCACGGGTAGATGACATGCTTTACCAAAGACTAGCTGATAAGGAGAAGTACCAATAGGGGTTTTGTAGGCCGTGCGGTATGCCCACAGTGCATCATATAGCTTCCTTGACCAGTCGGTCCTATTTGCGTTCACAATTTTTGCTAGAATTCTCTTGATCTCTCGGTTGGAAACCTCAACTTGACCACTTGACTGAGGATGATAAGGTGTGGCCACCTTGTGCCTTACGCCATACTTCTCAAGCAGCCCCGAGAATGCCTTGTTACAAAAATGAGATCCACCATCACTAAGGATGGCTCTAGGAGTGCCAAACCGAGTGAATATATTTTTCTTCAAGAAGTCGGTCACACTCCTTGCCTCATTGTTTGGTAAGGCAATTGCTTCAACCCATTTGGACACGTAGTCCACAGCTACCAAGATGTATTTCATCCCGCAAGAACTTACAAAGGGTCCTATGAAGTCGATTCCCCACACGTCAAAGATCTCTATCTCCATCACAAAGTGCATTGGCATTTCATGCCTCTTGGAGATTGAACCTTGTCGTTGAGATTGGTCGCAAGCCTTGACCATTTGATTGGCATCATGGTAGATGTAAGGCCAATAATACCCACATTCAAGAACTTTAGCCGTTGTCCGATTTCCTCCATGATGACCCCCAACCGGTGAGTCATGGCATGCCTTGAGAATTGGCATAACCTTTTCTTCGGGAACACACATTCTGATAATATTGTCAGCATAAACACGGAACAAGTATGGTTCCTCCCAATAGTATTGTCGGTAGTCTCTCAAAAACTTCTTTCTTTGATAAGATTCCAATCCGTCCGGGATAAGGTCACTAACCAAGTAGTTAGAAATATCGGCATACCAAGGAGCAAAAGTGCTAGATAATGCCAGTATGTGCTCATCAGGGAATGCATCGTTGATTTCAAGATCTCCCTGTGGTCTCCCTGCTTCCTCAAGCCTTGACAAATGATCTACCACTTGATTTTGAGTTCCCTTGCGATCTTTGACTTCGAAGTCAAATTCTTGCAACAACAAGACCCATCGAATTAATCGAGGCTTTGCATCCTTCTTTTCCATGAGATATCGAAGAGCCGCATGATCAGTGTATACCACCACCTTGGACCCCAACAAATAAGCCCGGAATTTTTCAAAAGCATACACAATAGCAAGAAACTCTTGCTCAGTTACCGTGTAGTTCATTTGTGCCCCATTGAGAGTTTTACTTGCATAGTACACCGGGTGGAGAACTTTGTTGTGACGTTGGCCAAGCATTGCTACAATGGCTATACCACTGGCGTCACACATGAGCTCGAAAAGAAGTGACCAATCGGGCGTGACAATAATGGGTGTCGTGGTGAGCCTTTGCTTTAACTCCTCAAAAGCTTTAAGACAGTTCTCATCAAACACAAACTTAGCGTCCTTTTCGAGGAGTTTGCACATGGGGTTAGCAATTTTGGAGAAGTCCTTGATGAAGCGCCTGTAAAACCCGGCATGCCCTAGAAAACTTCTAACACCTTTCACGGAGATCGGTGGAGGAAGCTTAGAAATAATCTCAATCTTTGCCCGGTCGACTTCAATACCATACTTTGAAATTTTGTTCCCAAGCACAATGCCTTCGTCAACCATGAAGTGACACTTCTCCCAATTTAGCACAAGGTTGGTCTCTTCGCATCGCTTAAGCACTTGTCTAAGATTGTTAAGACAGTGCTCAAACGAATCACCAACCACCGAGAAATCATCCATGAAGACTTCAAGAAAGTCCTCAACCATGTCGGAGAAGATGGACATCATACACCTTTGGAAAGTGGCCGGAGCATTGCACAAGCCAAATAGCATCCGACTAAAAGAAAAAGTGCCATACAGGCAAGTGAACGTAGTTTTCTCTTGATCTTCCAAAGCGATGTTGATTTGATTGTAGCCGGAGTAACAATCAAGGAAACAATAAAATGACCTCCCCGCTAGCCAATCAAGCATTTGATCAATAAAAGGCATAGGGAAGTGGTCCTTGCAAGTAGCACTGTTAAGTTTCCGATAGTCCATACAAACTCGCCATCTGGTCACAATTCGCGTTGGAATGAGCTCATTCTTCTCATTTTCGATCACGGTCATGCCATCCTTTTTTGGCACACATTGTACTGGGCTCACCCACGAACTGTCGGCAATGGGGTAAACAACCCCGACATCCAACCACTTGATAATCTCCTTCTTTACTACCTCTTGAATTGACGGGTTCAACCGCCTTTGATGTTCCACACTTGGCTTTGTTTCGTTCTCCAATTGGATTTTATGTTCACAAATTCCCGCGGGGATTCCACGAATGTCCGCAATGGTCCATCCAATGGCTTGCCTATGTTCTTTCAAGACTTCCAACAATTGGTTTACCTGCACATCATTTAGCAAAGATGAAACGATTACAGGTAAAGTATCATTAGAGCCAAGAAATTTATACCTTAAGTGCGGCGGGAGAGGCTTGAGCTCTAGTTGTGGTGGCTCAATGATTGATGGCTTTGCGGGAGGTGTGGCCCTATTCTCCAAGTCAAGAGAAAGATTTTCCATAGTGTAAGTATAGGATCCAAGACCCTCCAATGCATTTACCGACTCCATGTACCCATCCATGTCCTCACCATCAAAGTTTACCAAGATAGCCGCCATTGCCTCACCAAGGCATTGTTCTTCAATTTTCAATTCAACGGCATCTTCAACCTCATCAACCACATCTATCACTGAAATGATCTCATACTTGTAGATGGAAAGTGGCATCAAGTTGATGCTAGCCCCATTGTCACAAAGGGCTTTTGCAAAGTCACGCTCCCCGATAGTGCATGGAATAGTAAATGCTCCCGGGTCCTCTTTCTTTTGGACAGGGCTTGTGGCAATATTAGAACTAACCCGGTAAGTCATGTTTACCACCTCATTCTTTGTGGTCCTCTTTTTGGTGATCAAATCCTTCAAATATTTGGAAAAGACTCCAAGAATGGAATGTTCACCGACAATTGCTTTAGAATATCCTAGAATTTCTCAAGCTTGCTATCATCAACCCTTCTAATAAGTCTTTGAGGAAAAGGCGGAGGAGGTCTAGGAATAGGAGTTGGAGCTTTTGATGTCTCCTTCTCTCTTTTTCCGGCACCCTTTCAACTTCAACAACCCCTTGCTCTTCTGCTTCAACTTCTTGTTCGGCTTCTTTCCCAACAACCTCTTGCTCAATGTCACCTTGTAAAACCTTCCCACTTCTAGTAGTTATTGCCATGACGTGAGAAGATGAGCCACTTCCACCACTCTTCGGGTTTGCAATGGTATCACTAGGAAGTTGCCCTTTTTGCTTTGGGTTTTGCTCTCTTGAAAGGTCTCTCATTTGCATCTCTAACTTTTGGATAGATGCGGTGTGAGAGCCAACAACTTCGGTCATGTTTCTCATGGACACGTCAGACTTTTCTTGGTTTTGCAATACTCTTTCAAGCATGCTTTCTAACTTTGACTCACTTGATGACCCTTGATTTGAATAATGACCTTTTGGGGGAACATACGGGTTGGAGCTCCGGTTTGCAAAGTTGTTGTTGTTGTTCCAATTTCCTTGATGCGAGTTACCTTGATCATTTCTCCATTGTTGGTTGCCTTGCCCTTGCGGGTTTGGCCTCCACTGGTTTTGTTGCCCTTGACCATGGTAGGGTTGCCTTTGATACCCTCCTTGAGGGTTGTTGATATAATTTGCTTCCTCAAAATTTTCATCTAAGATGGGTTGGACATCTTCCACTGCATTCACTTTCTTTGTCTGATTCTCGGTAAACATCTTTGTCAGCACATTTACATTTGTTGCAAGCCCAACAATCACTTGATCCCTCTCTTGATTTTTCTTGATTAAGTTGCTCAAGGAAGGAGAGCCATATGAGATTCCTCCGGTAGTATCCTCTGAATGCCATGCTTGGTTGTGCTTTGCCATTTTGTCCAGGATTTGTGTCACTCTTGCAAATGATTTGTCCATGAAAGATCCGTCAGCTGCATTCTTGGAGATGGCTTGGTTCATGGGATCCAAACCCATATAAAAATTTTCCAACAACATGGAATCCAGAAAACCATGGTTTGGAGACCTCACCAAGTATAATTTGAAGCGATCCCATGCCTCATGCAACTGCTCTCCCTGTATCTGCTTGAAGAAGAAAATCTTATCTCGCAACTCAGACTTTTTGCTCTGCGGGAACCACTTGGACAAAAACGCCCGGACAAGTTCGAGCCAAGAATGGATAGAGTTGGATGGCAAATTCTGGAGCCATTTCCTCGCATCCCCAGCTAGAGAATACTTGAAGCATCTCAACCTCAGGGCATCGTCAGAGACATTGTTTTGTTTGTGCATTGCACACACACCCAAGAAATTCCTAAGGTGTTGTGTTGGACCATCATCTGTGGAGTTTCTAAAAAATCCTTCTGCCTTGAGCATCAGAATTATACCGTGTTCCACTTTAAATGTTGCAGCTCCAATAGCTGGCGGTACAATGGCATTAGTATCCTCAATGTACTTCTCGATGTCTGCGAAAGGATTCTCTCCCATTTCTGTCTCCGCATCATCACCATATTCAAACATGTTTTCCTATCAACACCAAGCAAAGCAAGCAAAGTGTGATGGAATAGAAATAGACGTTAAGTAAAGTACACACTAAATAGTAATTTCAAAACTGTATTCCCCGGCAACGGCTCCAAAATTTAATACGCTCAAATTACACTTTAATAAATAGTGTAAGGCGGTCGGTGTCACATATAATAACCCAACAAGGTTGGGGTCGAATTCCACAGGAAATAGGTGTGAAAAGGTTACTCTTATAGTGTGTTGCTTGACTAAAGTTGTATCTCTATTCGGTTAACAGTAACAAGAGAATGGTTTTATAGTAACAAGAGTATGAATTGAGTTTGTTTGGAAGTATCAACTAATTGGAATATTTATAGACTAATTAATTGGATTAAAGAAACCAAGGTTGTGTCCCCTTTAATGGAGTGTAATGCTTATCGGTGTTAATATGATATATTTCTAATGGAAGGTTCTTTTGATATGCAAATGATGTCTAAGTGACTACCCAATATTTCCCAATAGTTGAGTAGTATTTCCTCTTTATAATTTTCCCAAATATAAAAGAGTTGCAATTTAGAACCATCAATATATGCCAAGTAAAACCCACTTATTCCTAAGCGATTCTATTAAACAATGTTTAAAGCCTTGAGTCATTGATGTTTACTTCTACCAAATTCTAACCCACTTTCCCAAGCAAAGCAAGAATTTAATGGCACTTGTTAATGTTTGCAACCACCAACAATAAATGAAGAATGAGAAGTAAATAAATATCAACCAACCATTATATATATATTCACCCATTAGCATAACACCTATTTAGGGTCCACAACCTTAGTATTTAAAGTTAGCTACTCATACTATAATACAAAAACCAAAGAGTATTTAATGTCATAAAAGCTTACAAAGTAGAGAATCTTCACCCAAAAGCTTCCAAAAGTGAGGAATATTAATGTCTTGGAATGTGGTTCAAACACTAGATAAGATGAGCCCACAAAGACATCATAAAACTATTTATAGTGGACTCAAAATCGGGACAGAAAACAGACAAAAATGCCCTTTTAGGTCTGATATGTGATCGCATTCTTGTCGCAGAGCACGTATGCGGTCCGCATCTTGAACATCCTCATCGCAGACTGGAGCCCTTGTTTACAGGTCTTCTTCGCATTCCAATTATGCGGATCGCATTGCAGAAATGCGATCGCATTTTGCATCGCATCTTCATACTTCAGTGACCTTCATGATTGGTTTGCGGTTCACTCTACGGCTCGCGTGTTGGTTCTACGGTCGCATAATGGACCGCATTATTGACTTGATATTTAACCTAGATCTCTGCTTTTGTCTGCGATTTGACGTGCATTCTGCGGCTCGCATGTCTGATCTGCGATCGCATAGTGTATCGCAGACCAGCATTTTTGCTACATTTTGCTCTTTTCTTGTCTTTTTGCTTCCATTTCCATGTTCTTGGGTTCTCAGTCCTTATGTACTGTAGAAACAACAAAACTACATAAGTAACAGAGATAATTGCATTAAAACAAGCTAAAATCTAAGCAATTAGTGTTGAAATGTGCCGAAATTTTCCGGCACATCACCACCCCAAGGATATCAGCTCCGATAACGGACCCCGGTTCATGGGAAAGAAAACCGCTGAATTCTTTAAGAAACGGCATATCAAAAGGATACTCTCAATGCCATTCCACCCTGCAGGAAATGGGCAAGTAAAGTCCTCCAACAAGTCGATATCGTACATCATGAAGAAAAAGCTTGAAGTCGGAAATATTACCATAAGTATTGTGAGCTTATTGAACAACTTCAAAAACAAGACGGAAGAGACGCACTACTCTTTAGTCTATGGGATTGATGCAGTAATACCAGTCGAGGTCGGAGAACCCAGCCTTAGATACTCCCAAGAGAGCGTACAAACAACGACGAAAGCAGAAGGCAGAACCTCGATGAAGTCGAAGAATGAAGAGACATGACCTATATAAGAATGATCGCCCAAAAACAGCAAGTAGAACACTATTATAACAAGAAAGCAAGAATCAGGCCGCTCAAAGTTGGGGACTACATGCTTAAAGCTAAAACACAAGCGAGCAAGGATCTGTGGGAAGGTAAGCTAGGAACAAATTGGGATGGTCCATACAAAATCACGACAAAAGAAAACAAAGGGTCTTTCCCACTAGAAACAATGGAAGGGAAGCTACTGCTAAACAACTGGAATATTACCCATCTCAAGTACTTCAATTTTTAAGAGACAAAAAGCGTCCCCCATGTCGTACTCTTTTTTCCCTCACTTGAGTTTTGTTACAATTGGGTTTTCTCGAGGAGGTTCTTAACAAGGCAACGAAGGGAACACTTTAAGTTGAAGTGCGCAAAGACAGAGCCATGACGGCTAATTCATTGCTCGGCCTCTCAACCTCTCTCTAGGCCAACCAATGAAGGGACTAGATAGACTAGAACTGGGACTAGAACGCCAGCCAATGCCCGAAAAATTTGTAAATTTCTCTAAGTATGTAACAAAAGCAACAATGCCGAGACAGTAAACCTTACAGATATCAGCACATCTTTCTAAAATTCAGGTTATGTTCAATCTTGTTCGAACTAACACCTACCGGCACTCGGCCAAAATTAAAGTCAGGTTACCTTTGACCCTGTTCGAATTAACACCTACCGGCCCTCGGCCAAAATTAAATTCGGGTTACGTTCGACCTTGTTCGAACTAACACCCACCAACCCTCGACCAAAATTAAAGTCAGGTTACATTTGCCCTTGTTCGAACTAATACTTACCGGTCCACGGCCAAAATTCAGGTTATGTTCAACCTCGTTCGAACTAATACCTACTGGCCCTCGGCCAAAATTAAATTCAGGTTAAGTTCAACCTTGTTCAAACTAACACCTACTGGCCCACGGTCACAACTAAATTCAGGTTATATCCGACCTAATTCAAACTAGCATATACCGACACTCGACCGTAGCTTAACAAAAGATCATGACTCGACCTCACTCGAACCAACACTTATCAACCTTTGGTCGTAATTCACCATTAGACGATCACAGGATTAAAAAGCATATGAATACAAAAAACAAACCATAGGAAAAGAAGTAGATGCAAAAAGCAAAGTTGGCATTTCATACTTGGAATAATTTTACAAAGGCTCGTGAAGACTCCACCACAACACAAAAAATTTAACAAAATATACTTTAACAAAAAAAGAAAAACTACTGGTTGCCACCATCAAGGCCTTCTGCACTTTCAGCACCCTGACTACTAATGTCCTTGCCACCTTGATCACGCCTACTTACACCGCCCGCGTCACCAGGATAAGCCGTGTCATATCAAGCATCCTCTTCAAGATGATCCACGACTTTATCATCTCCCTCTTCATCGCCCTCAGGAGTATCGGGATCATACCCGTAAACGACTCGAGTTCACGGGCTTTAACACAAACCTCCTTGTGAGCGGCCTAAAAAATGGACCCCACCTTGTACAAATCTCGGTATACATCTAATTGAGCTTCAACGTGAATCCATTCCTCATAGGATGCTCGAGGAACGTTGGGAAACTTCGAAGTATGAGAAGAAGAGGGATGTGCAAGAAATTGAGCCTTCTCAGCTTCCAATGCGACCACCTGACCACAAAGGAAGGTGTTATCTTTCTCCAGCTCTCCCACCCTACCCTATAGTCGCTCCTCTGCAGCCTTCACCGTGGATTGGTCGTTCTCCTGCTCAGCCTAAAGAGTGTTGTTCCCTAACTCAAGTACCTCTAATATCCTTTGGGCGTCCAAGCGGAAAGATTTCGCCTTCTCAATTTCACTCTGCTTCTCCACAATTTCACCAATAAGGCCCTACAACTAAAGACAACATTCTTCCAGTTGCCTACATAGCTTAACTACTTGCGCTTAGAGATCACTACATTGGGCCTCCACACCCTTGATAACTTCAAGATCCTCCTCCTTACTCCTCAACGACCCCTCAAGGAAGCTTTACTTCTCGATAGACTTTACCAACTTATCATCTTTTTCCTTTAACTGGTCTCGAAGGGCCATCATGTCTCCCTCCCTATCAAGTCATCGAGGAAGTTCCCGGTGCTTGCGTCGGTACTCAAAGTACCTATTTTGCAATCTCACAAAAAATGCCCTACACTTCTCCTCCCTTCGGGCGCTCTCAATCTTCAATATCATCGTCTTCGACCAGAAGGAGAAAAGAAATGAGTCAGAAATAAGAGAAAGGGTAAAAAGATGAGAAAACAAAACACCAAAAACTCACTCTAAGGGCGAGACCAGCAATGCTTCTCGACAGAGCAACGTCGTCCAACTCTTCAAGAGTCTTTCCCTCCATCTCGGAATAAAGGGGTCCACGGATGGGGACCACGTCCTCCGTGTTCTTTAACAATTCACAATCCATAGAATCACGATGGTCCTTATAGACCCCTCCAACCTTGTCTCAAGTTGGGTGAAACCTTCCTCCATCATTCGCAGATCGCCGACATCGATATCTGAGCCAGTCTCGTAGCCTTCCTCAAGAACATCTTTTCCCCTCTTAATGGTTGGTAATGAAGTCTCATCAGCCGATTGTGAAGTCGACGGCTCATCTTGTCGCAAAGTGTCTTTTATTAGGGTAGCCAGCCCTTCTGTCTCCACATCACAAGGGGGGGTGAGACGCATCGACATGGATCTCCGGCAACATCAAAATCTTCGATGCCGATTCACCCTCGTCTCCAATAACGAAAGTCGTTGTCTTGCATAGCAAAAGATCACCCGCCATCATATTGGCAACGCGAGCGACCCCATCACCAATTTCCTCGGACCGCTTCTTATGAGATATCAAATCCTCCTCACTGGGTTCTGACTCCTCCCCTTCGTCTATGAGATGGTATAATGAAGAGTTCAAAAAGGGAGCAGACTGAGACGTACCAACAAGAAGAGTCGAGGCATAAACAACGGTTGTAATGGTCGAAAGAGGGGTCAGGGCAGGAGCCAAAGATGACACCTTGGAAGAAGGAGCGGAAGCAGAGTCTTTTGAGTTATTCCTCTTTCTGAACGCGGGGGCGGGAGCTTTCGATCTCTTCGAAGACCTCCTGGCTAAAGTTAGAAAAAATGCAAGAGAGAGCAAAAATCATCCAAAGAGAACCCAAAAAGGAAAGTATCTAAGAATCCGGTAATAAAGATAACTTATCAGTCGGGGGAGGATGGGGACCAAACCTTTTGACGAAGCCCGGCCACTTGCGTATCCTCACAATGTGAGGAAGGAGCCTCAAGAAAACCGTCGGATCAGCCACCACATCCTCAGTTTTGACAAAGAAGCAGTTGATGCAGAATTAGCGGTTAGCCTTGTCATCCATTTTCACCACCAAACATTTGTCTCCTCGATGGCGAAGATTCGACATTGTCCCTTTGTAAAAGCTGGGAGCGAACAGGTGCACCACATGGCGAAGCATGAGCTCTACCCCGGCCAGCTCTCCAAACTTGGTAAACATCCTCAGGAGTTTGAAAACATACGACACGAGGTGAGCCGGGCAAATGCCATAATGGCGACAGAACTCCTCCGCCAGTGAAAAGGATAGGAAAAGTATAGCCAACATAGAGGGGTAGGCATAGAAAGCGCAATACCCCGGACGGTGAAACTTCACCTCATCCCACACAGCGGGGATCAACTTAACATGGTTAGGAATGCCATATTTAGCCCTAAGATCTATTAAATCATCTTCTTTCATCAACGATTTAAAGGACCAAGGGTCGGCTTCAGGCAAATTCAAGTAGTCAGACCTAATATTGGATTACGAGGAACTATCTCCTCTACCGTTGGGAAGCCTTCGTCCTCGGCAATGGTGGTAGAGAAGTTCTCCGCATGAGGAGGAAAAACCATTGATAAAGGAACCATATCACTCCCCTCGCTAGATTCAGAAGGTGCGTTGGACATATTTCCACAAAACGAAAGAGATGCTGACCAAAGAAAGATTGGAAATGGCGAGAATCGCTAGAATAGAAAAGAAGGTTACACAATAATGGGACAAATAGAAGGATATATGGTTTCGATAAGAGAATTCTCTAAACTTGGAGGTCACACCCTTCTACCATTATTTATAAGGATTCAAGCATCAGAATTGAAAAGTCAGCCCATCATTATCTGGCTATAAAATTGAAGTGACAGGTCTAATCAGGAGTCTCACGCAAAACGAAGTGACGCATCGAGAATGCATGTCATAATGACACATGATATCATGATATCATCCTGAGCCATGGAGAGTATAATGCCAAAAATTTGTAGCCTGTGGGGGGCCACGTCGGTCACTTTGCCTCAACCATTGCGACCCACAGTTCACCAAATCATTTTGACCGCAATGAATGTGATCCACTCATCAATCCCGTTTGAGGCCGGTTTCAATAAGCGGAGGGACTAACTGTATGGGTCAAAATAACACCATGAGAAGGGTCCCCAAATCATCATTTAAGATAATCTAAGAAGCCACCTCAGATGTGGTCGAAGAGTCTAAGAGAGTCGTGGTCAAGACATAGATGAGGATCAAGGTCGAGCAGTCGAGGAGAGTCGTGGTTTGCGTTATCCATGAGGGTTATGGTCGGATATTTGCGAGAGAGTTGTAATGACTAGTTTTCATAATAGAATCTAGGAGGGAATATTCTTGTAAATATTCTTTACATTTGTACTATTAGGATATTTTGGGGAAAAATCCCATATAAATAGAAGAAAGAGAGAGAAGAGAGGCACGTGAAGCTTATTCTTGTAAGAACAACACTTAGAAAAAGATTTATGCTTCACTCAATGCAAGATTTTACTTTTCATCAAGATTCTTGCCAGATCCAAGGAATTTTCAACTGTTTGAGAATATATTGTTCAATTATTGTCAGGTGGAAGGTCTTTTTGTTCCACCTCTTGCTTGTCAAATTGTTCCTTCTAATTACGTGGATGCCACTATATTGTCATTTATTGTATGTCTTACCCATTACTATAGTTCTTAGTAATAAAAGGGAAATTATTATATAGCATCGTCATTGTCTTCATAAATGTTTTTCGATTACCTTTTCTGACTATTAAGATCTGAAGAAATTATTTTTAACTAAGATTAACCTATGTTCAACTAATATTAATTATTTGAGCCAAGACTTACGTTTTTGGGTCAAACAACCAACAGTATGAAGAATAAACTTGAAATATTATAAAGAAAAAATAAGGTACGAGATAATATCATTATAAAAAAAGGTAGGCTAAAGGATAAATTGAGATTATTTAATAATAAAAAGGGGCAAGATGGTAGAAAAAATAAAGAAACAACATCACCACACTAAATTGATCGTTCCATAAAGTGGCATTTTTCGTCGTTACGTAACGACAGATTTAACGATACGATAAAATAAAATTTAAGTTACAATTAAAACAAAAGTTGTATTTAAAGTAACAATACGAAACAATAAAACCAGTAACAACCATCCGAACAAACTGTTAATTATATCCTGTCATGCCCCAAACCTGAAGAGGCGTGGTCGGCACTCGGTGCCATACTTGGCCAGAGTGTACCACTCTGTAGCTGTGAACTCTAGAGGGGTACCCCTCAACTTAGGCCTATTAGGCCATATTCTGAATCGTTTAAAAATAACACCTCTCTCATCTATGGAGTAAACATACCTAAAAACTGATATATATATATAGAGATAACTGAACTGTACCATGGTCGGGACTGGGCCTCGACCTAACCATCAAATCTGTATATATAAAATGGACTCCAAGGTATAGACCTGGTAACTCCGAGAAAGTGGAGCTTACCGACCAAGCTGATGTTTGACTCTATCTGCAGGAAAAGTCTATCCATCTGTTTATCAGGACATGCATGCATGAAATGCAATATCCCCGACAAAAAGGACATTAGTACAAAATAATATACTGAGTATTTAAGGCAGTAGAATAACTGAAAGATGAAACTAAACTGATAATATAATATAATAACTGAAAGTAACTAGGAGTCAAAGATAAACGTAAGATATTCTTACCTGTTGATACTAACTCAACTCTATGAATATCGTAAGTAAAATAGTTGTTCGGCCTTATAAGGCTTGGTATGTGTAACTGTTCTGCCGTAGTAGGCTCGCTCATAGGCACTCGGCCATACTAGGCTCTGTATCTCGGCCATTCTGGGCTCGCTCATAGGCGCTCAACCATAGTAGGCTCAGTATATAACTCATCATCTGATTAGAGGTTGCCCAATAGGGGCCTGCCCATCGGTTATTGCTCGATGGCGGTGAAAATACTGTAATACTGTATATATATATATATATATATAGACTCTCTGCCCTTGGTTGACAGAAGACAAAACTAAACTGAATATGAAGTCCCGATAAGGGAGAATGCTGTAACTTATGAGACTAGGAAAATGTACATAAATTCAGGAATATGAACTTCTCTTTATGTCTCGTTATCAAATACATGTAGTTATTGGATCATGCCAAAATAAAGGAAAGGTTTAGCCTTAACATACCTTAACTTCATTTGAGACCTTAATACCTTCCAAGCAATTCTTCAAATAACGCAACTCAATCTACCACAACATAACGAGATTCAAAATTAGTGCTAAGTAAAGGCTAAGTCCACAACTTAAACTAGTGGCCCGTTTTCGTAAATTTGGGCAGCATCTCCCCTGTAACAAGGCCCTCCTCCAATACCATATACCAACCAAAATAAGAACACAATAATAACAACATATATGCATCCTTTTACAACTTTATCTCCATCAAAATATATCACAAAATAGCCCACACACCCTAATCACTTCATACATAAGACGACAACAAAAGTAGTGTCAAACAACCTAAAAATGTAATGACGAATGACCAGACCACCATTCCGACATTATGTGGTTTTTATCCACACATTTTATCCTCCAAAACTCTATAAAACATCAGCAAAATATAAAGCCCAAAAGCAACACGAAACAACCCACAAAACAGTTCACTACAAGTCGAATAACTCGAACTCACGGCTTCCGAACACCGTCCCGTGAGTTCTAACTATTAGGAAATGAATCTAGAAACATTCCTTGATATTTAAATCTTAAATACAGAAATTATACATTTTATTAACTATGAATTACCTTTCAAAACTCAAACTACAAAGAAAAAAATGCAATATAGCGATACTTACGTCGTAAGGATCGTTCTAGTGTTGTCGCTTCTTGATTTCGTACACGGGATGTTAATCCTCTTTGAAACCCTTGAAGAGAGCTTAATTATGTTTAGGGGTGTTTTATGGTTGTGTTACATGGATAAATGAAGAGAAAAAATGACATAGGGATTATATATCAACTTTGGAAAAGTCAAAGAGGTGCTAGTTTGGCACCCTCTCATTGGCCCATCTTCAGATGCTTATATCTTTTTATCCGGATATCATATGAATGAACGGTTAAGAGCGCTGGAAGATACATTCCAAGAAATTAAATTTGGTATATAATATGTCCCAAAATACCTCATATAACACAAGAAATGTATTGCTAAAAAAGCTTTAGTGACTCACCTACTTGTCACCAATACAGTTTCGCGGAACTGCAAACATCTCGTTACTCTAATATCGTATCAACAAATGATTTAATGTGTTAGAAAATAAACTCATAGATATTCAATTTGTTAGATAGATAATTCCCTAATTCCAAGTATATTGGGAGAAAAGTGCAACTACATTTGACCTAATTTTCAGCATATTATGAATGTAACTTGTGATGAACTTTTCCAACCTTTGTTCCACAACTCGCTTGACTTCAAAAAATATCACATGTTAATCATACGACTAAAATAACTCATAACGTAATATACTTATAATTTTAAGCACCCTATTCTCATCCCAAAAGTACATGTTATAACATTCCCAACTTGTCGACTTTCGACGAAACTAATTTTCTTCAATTTGTTTAGCTTCTAAGCCTTCCAACCCTCTTGGAATATTTGTAACCCACAAGGTAACATGATTAAATTACTTTATGTACTTTTAAGGATGATCTCATTTCTCAGCTTACATCAATTGACTTATGACATACTTTTGCATATGAAAACATGGGTTGTAACATCATTCCCCCCTTTGGAACATTCGTCCTTGAATGTTGACTGATGCACTTATTAGTCTCATAACCTATGCTGTCCTTTCCATTGAGTCAACTGTTTGGTGAATAAATCCAAAGTCTAGGGCATTCCTCCCTTTCGGTATCTTTCTCACACCACGTCTTGTGGTTGAAATTCTTCCAATCTCGTAACTGTTTCTACCTTCTGTCATGCAGCCTATACGATTCTGACCTTGTATGTGTGCCTATGCGACTCTTATCTCCTTTTACTTTAGCTTTAGCCAATTTCTAGGCCTCACTTTGTTAACATATACAGAACTATGACAAGCTGTCCCTCTAGGCATTTATAGGTGTAGTGAAGTTCTTCGCCCCGTACTTGTCGAACTTACAACTATCGCTATATTTTGTTTCGTAGCCTCGGTTAGCTATGCTTATAGATTTACTACATCTAGGTAGGTCATACTATACAATAACACTTACTTCAGTTTATTATTACCAAGGTTTGCTACCCAACTCCAGGTTACTCTCTCGCTGCTTATTCTGTATGTATAAATCTAAGTCCTTTAGTTCTTCCTCATTACTGTTCATCTTAAGAATTCGCCTAATCTTATCTCATACTTTTGAACATTCATCCATCTATTGTTGATTCACCTTAATCTTTATCTATAATCTACCATTGAAAACTTGAAACCTCTTACATAATACATTGTCACTATGGCTCACGTCTCATATGGGAACATCTGAGGTTATTTGCCTAATCCACCTAGGGACGATACTATACTTCAATAACCATATTTCATCGTATCCTAACATGATTCATCTTATGGGGGTATTCTAATCTTATGTAATTCACGAAATCCCTTCTCTTTGAATAATTACTCAATCAAAAGCCTAAATGTCATTCTCTTAACATTTATCACAATTACACCCCTTATTCTACCACTAGGGAAGCATTCCATCTCTTCTAAATTCTCCTAGTATTAAACTCCTCTAAGTTTAATGGAAACCATCAGCTCTCTTGTTGTGATGGGTTTAATCCCGAGGACTTACCTATTCTCATCACCTTCTCACTTACCTTTTCTTATCATTACTCCTGTCTAGCTAATACCTTGTCGCTCTACCATACTTTAGCTTGCAACCTACATATATCTATTTATACTAATCACAACCTTCCTTTTAACTTACTAGCACCATAGAATTCCTTATGTTAGTGAGACATCATATCGCCTCTATCTATTCTTTACTCTCTTGACCAGACCTCTCTGTATCTGGAAACCATAGGCTGGAAAATATGCCACTGACGACACCACTATCATTTCTTGATATAGAATTACAATGCTTCCACCCCTCTATCTGATATCTGGATTATTCATAACCTTCTGTACTTGGGCATCTCCTACCTTCTTCACATGTACCTTACTTACCTTTAAATCTTGCATCGTATCTTTTATCTCTTTCATGACCTCCCTTCCACATAGGTGGAATTCACATCCACACCTTAAAACTCTACTATAATACTTGCACATCATGTGCATACACAATCCGGCGAAAGCTTCATACTGATTTTTTATGAGGTTGGTATTGTTCTAACTAGATTTATCGTAGAGCCGTTATAGAATATGGTCGTTGTACTATCTCTTTTGTACCTATTATATTTAGAGTGATTCTACAATATTCTGAATCACAATTTCTATGCTCATCGGGGTCTAATAATCAGACTCCTAATTCATTTAGCTGATGTAACTATTTAGTTTCCTCTTCTATCTCAGCCTTTAGGTAGTCTTACTTTATCTTCTGATCTATGGTTCCGGTATTAGTTATTACTTTAGCCCCTCGTGAACGCGATGGAACATCCATGATATAACCTTCTAGCAATTCAAACTCTTGTCTGTGACGTGGACTCAATTCTTTATCTTAACTTATACTGGAGTATCTTATGGCTGTATCATTGTCAACGTATATACTGCATGGATAACACTTCTAAATCTTAAGTGTGTTCTTAACATAACTAACTCTGGTTCATAGATCAAATAATTCCTTTTGTGCCTTCTTAGCTTTCGTTAAAGTAAGCAATTACTTTTCTTGGTCGTTCTGCCACTTGTTTCATGAATACTTAGCTTATCTTAGTGCCCACATATATTGAAATTTTGTGAAACTCATGATCTCGAATATTACTTTGGATTTTACTTCGCGTTCCTTAGTCACAAAAGATACCACTTTCTTATAGAGTGCATACGATGTTGCAGTGAGACTGTTGTTACAAGACCATTATTTATTTAGATCACTATGCTTATTTCCTTAGCTAGTTTTCATTGTAGCATTTAGGGAAGATTCTCTGACTCTTGTAAAGCTGTGAACTTATCTCATCATATACCTGACAGAATTTTTAATGTTCTTACTCACCTATAAATATCCTTAGTTACATACCTCAGTGCCCTTGTTCTCGTAGGGTTACTTCTGAATTCAATTTTTTTTATCTCCCCCACGACACTCTCTTTTATTTCCGTAACACTTTTATGGAAACTATATTTACCTCAACTCCTATCTGAATATTTCTCAAAGATTACGATGTTGTATCTACGAGACTGAATACCATATGTTGGGGTTCACTAGGTTTATCTTGCACAATCTGCTGATTTATCTGTATCCTCTTGTCTAGCCATAACTAGTCTATTCCTGAATCAACTACTAATTAACCGTTGGTCCATTCTCATATCTATATTCCGCGTAATCTCTCTTGGGTTGTTTCCTTTGTCTTAACTTACCTCTCGCGCTGGATTCTTATGTATCAAGGGTTCATTTGCACTAATTTATCAATAACATCCTGGGAGGGAGCCCTTACTGCATCTCCCCGCCATCGTGCTTGTATAATGTTTTGGTGTCATAACATATATGTAGGATATGAATAAATACAATCTCACCCCTTTCGCCTTTTTACCGCATTCTTCCTTTACTAGTCCATAATTACCTCTTCATCTTTGGCATCTTTTTACATCTTCACTGACTCATACTTGCCATGCGATAACCCTTATATACCAGGGATAACTGAATTTCTTACGTGTGAGGGTGACACATAGTGTAACTGGCACACTTTGTCCCTTAGGCATAACTCTGCTCACATTGCTTGCTTTAGGGAAACGTCTTACTCAATGACCTTTAAAAGTTATTCTTCCGTTATCTATTCTATCATTTCCGGAACATGATTTCTAAAATTCTTACGATGCCGACTATTAGCTAATTCTTTGGTCCCTAAATCATGTTCGATTTTTTTGTTTACTAGCCTATGGTGATTTCTATTACTCTGGGGGGTCTAACTTAGCCTTCTCGTAATTACGTTGGAGTCGCCCACTCATTTTCTCGAAATAAGGATATGACCTTATGGCTTATACTCTTTTATAGTCTCAAGTCCTGTCACCTCTTGTCTTTTTCTTTACTTGACTATAGATTATGTCATCCTGTCATATTATCATTTACCGTTATCACCCTTTTATCACATCTCACTCTTAATGATTCATTTATTCTCTTCTTATTCTCCTACTAATATCTCTGTTTATTACCTTATTCTGAAAACTTCAACAAAATATTCTTTTACTTTAGCTCCCCTTGATCTATCTCACTAGATTTTTAGGTCGTCCAATATTCTCTCTTTACTAGGGACGGGAGTCGTACTAAAGTAAATATTTATCCCTTCTAGGATGCAGTGCCTACCTTCTCCATTTTTCTGAACTTTCTAGTATTCAGATTTATTTGTGCTATTCTAGAGTGCACCATCTGGTATGCATGATCTGATAGGGCCTCAATCTGGACCACGTTGTCAAGAATTCTCTCTCCACTAGTGCCCTTGCCTGATGTTGTATTAGCCCTCTGTCTAATTGTAATTTTTCTAATTGCAAGCATTCTATATCATTCACAAACATAAGTCATGGTTTGAACTCTTATGACTCAGCTTTATAGCACGATTTGGATTTGAAAGAAGGGTAATAGACTCCTAAATGCCTTGTAGCTTCCTATTTATATAATGTGGTGCACAACACATCTATAAACAAGGCTCTACTAGACACGGCTTGTAGACTCCCTAGGACAAAATTGCTCTCATACCAAGTTTGTCACACCCCAAACTTGAAGAGGAGTGGTCGGCACCCGGTGCCATACTCGGCCCGAGCGTACCACTCTGTAACTATGAACTCTAGAGGGGTAACCCTCAACTTAGGCTGATGAGGCCATATTCTAAATCATTTGAAAATAACACCTCTCATATATGGGGTAAACATACCTAAAAATTGATATATAAAACTATGCAGGCCGACGAAGCCGCCATGAACATCTAATATTATACAAAATACATAGGACTTGTCTACAAGCCTCTAGGGATTACTGAACTATATCATGGTCGGGACAGGGCCTCAACATACCCATCAAATCTGTATATATAAAATGGACTCCAAGGTCTAGACCCGGTAGCTCCAAAAAAGTGGAGCTTACCGACCAAGCTGATGTTTGACTCTGTTTGCAAGGAAAGTCTATCCAGCTGTCTATCAGGACCTGCAGGCATGAAATGTGGCATCCCTAGACAAAGGGACATCAGTACGAAATAATGTACCGAGTATGTAAGGAAACAAAATAACTGAAAGCTAAAACAAAACTGATAATATAACAATTGAAAGTAATTGAGAGTCAAAGATAATCTAAAGATTTGCTTACCTGTTGATACTGACTCAACTTTCTCAATATCGTAAGTAAAATAGTTGTCTGGCCTTATATGGCTCGGTATGTGTAACTGGTCTACTGTAGTAGGCTCGCTCATACGTGCTCGGCTATACTAGGTGTTGTATCTCAATCATGATGGGCTCGCTCATAGGCGCTTAACCATAGTAGGCTCGGTATATAACTCACCATCTGATCAGAGGTTGCCCAATAGGGGCTTACCCATCGATTATAGCTCGATGGTGGTGAAAATATTGTAATATTGTATATATATAAACTCTCTACTCTCTTGGATGATAGCAGACAAAATTAAATTGAATATGAAGTCCCGATAAGGGAGAATGCTATAACTTATGAGACTAGGAAAATTTACACAAATTCAGGAATATGAACTTTTCTTTATGTCTCGTTATCAAACACATGTAGTTACTGGATCATGCCAAAATGAAGGAAATGTTTAGACTTAACATACCTTAACTCTATTGAGCCCTTAATACCTTTCAAGCAATTCTTCAAACAACTCAACTCAATCTACCATAGCATAAGGATATTCAAAATCAGTGCTGAGTAAAGGCTAAGTCCACAACTTAAACTAGTAGCTCATTTTTGTAAATTTGGGTAGCATCTACCTTGTAACAAGGCCCTCCTCCAATACCATATACCAACAACAACAAGAACACAATAATAACAACATGTTGTGATGACTACTTGCTTTAAATTAAATTTTGTGTTTTCGAGGCCTTAAAAACCTCATTTAGAGTCGCCTCGATTTGCGTGCATAGCTCGGGCACGTAGCCGGAAAGCTTAAATATGAAAATCTATGAAAAATGATAAATTTTTATTATACAATGAGTTAATTTGACTTAGGTCAACATTTTATGTGAAAATATAGGACATGGGCGTATGCCCGGAATCGAATCCGAGGTCACAAGCTCGAGAAATGAATTTTTAAAGGAAATTGTTTTCTCAAATTGTTTAAGAAAATTTGAAATGAAATTTGATTAGAACATGGTGGTATCGGGCCCGTATTTTGGTTCCGGTGCCCGGTACAGGTCTTATATATGATTTAAGACATTTCTGTAAAATTTGGTGAAAAAACATATGTCATTTGACGTGATTCGGACCTAAATTGCTAAATTTGATATTTTATGAAATTTGAGAAAAATTCTTTGATTTTGGGGTTTACCTTGATGTTTATGATGTTATTTTGGTTATTTGATCGCACGAATAAATCCGTATGATGTTTTTGAGGTTGTGTGTATATTTGGTTTGGAGCCCCGAGGGCTCGGGTGAGTTTTGGATAGGTGTCGGAGTGTTTTAGACTTGGAAAAATCTGGTTTTCTGTAGTTTTCTGGTGTTAAGTGATTTGTACTATGCGATCGCATAAGAAGGTTCCCGATCGCATAGAGTAAACTTCAGGGGTCCTGTTTTGTTATATGCGATCGCATAGGTCCTTTCACGATCGCGTAGAGTAAATTCTGGAAGTTCACAATTCGTTCTATGCGATCGCATTCTTCGCTTGTTAAGCCCCAGCCTTTATTTTCTTCTATGCAATCGCATGGTATTATCCGCGATGGCAGTGCTCAGCCATTTTTACCCTGTGCGATCGCAATCCATTGTCCGCGATCGCGTAGACCAAAATCCTCCCAGTTAATTTTTAAAACCCAGAACAGTAGCCATATGGGAATTTCACCAAAATTCATAACTTCTTCTTCTCCAAAGTTCTTAGGCAATTTTTGAAGCATTTCCTCGCCATAATCTCTTGGGTAAGCAATCTTTAACTTGTTTTCTTCCATTTTCATCAATGTCTATTAGATTTCTAGGCTTAAAAATGGAATTAAAAGTAGAAAATTGGCTATTTGGGTAGAGTTAGGGCTTTTAGATTATTTGGAAATTTGACCTCATTTTGGGGTCGGATTTCAAAACAAATTATATATTCGGGCTCGTGGGTAAATGGGTGATCGGGTTTTGTTCCGAACCTCGTGTTTTGATCAAGCGGGCCCGTGGTCAATTTTTGAATTTTTGGGAAGATTGATTAGAAAGATATAATTAAGTATGGACTTGGATTGTTTAGCATTTATTGATGTTATGAAGTCGGTTATGTATAGATATAATTAAATTGGAGCCGAATTCGAAAGGAAAGGCGGTATTGGAGAATTGAGTTGGTCATGGAAGTTTGAGGTAAATGTTTGGTCTAACCTTAGCTTGAGGGATTAGGAGTTGAGTCCTATTTGCTATTTGCTTCTTGTTGAGTACGACGCATAGGTATGGTGAAGAGTATCTATACGTTGGTGTCGAGCATGACCTTGAGTCTTAAATTGATATTCATTGTACTCTTAAATGATGCTATGGATGCTTTAGTGGGTAAATTCCTGACATTGAGCAAAGACTTAGTTTATTTTCGTGGAATTTACTTATGATTGAGAAATGGTGATAACTGAGATGAATAAGAGTTGAGTTAAGATTGGTTAAGCTGATTCTCCCTTGCCGGGACGTATATACTTGTACTGTTGAGTTCCCTTGCCAGGAGAGTGTAGTTATTGTTGATCCCTTGCCTGGACGGTTATTATGATTATTGTTGACTGTATTTTGGAACGGGTTGTGCGCCGCAATATTATTATATATGGATGGGGTTGCAGCCGCAACATTATATTATATGGATCGGATTGGACACCGCAACAATGATATGTTGGATCGGGTTGCATGCCGTAAGAAATATAATATTGGATCGGGTTGCATGTCGCAACAGTTTATATATATATATATATATATATATAGATCGGGTTGAACGCCGCAACAGTGTTAAATGATAAGGGATTGGGTTGTGCGCCGCAACAGTAGTATTACTGTATTGTTGTAGATATTTCTATTTAGTTTCTGCCAGATTTGATACGTTCCCTGAAGCATGCACCCCTCCCTTTTTAAACTGCTTATTTCCTATTTATTTTTCTGCTATATATTATATAATTGCATAGGTTTATCTGGAGTCTGGTCCTAGCCTCGTCACTACCTCACCGGGGTTAGGCCAAACACATACCAGCACATGGGGTCGGTTGTGCTGATGCTACACTCTGCACTCTATGTAGATACCAGAGCAGCACTTGGTCAGCAGCACTAAGGGAGCAAGCCTTCAATCCACCGAGATTCCGAGGTAGTCCTGCAGGCGTCCACAGGACCAGCGTCTCTTCTATCAGTTATCATGTTCTGTTATCGTTTGTATTCGAGACAGACTGTGTTCCTTCTTTCAAACATTTGTATGTAGTAATCGTAGATAGTCCGTGGACGTTGTGACACCGGTTTCTAGGTAGAGATATATGTTGGATTTTTGTATTATTTTGGTTTTATATTTGCCTAAATCTTCTGCTTAATCTCATATTCCGTAATTATTTAAATGTTTATCAACTATTAATACAAATTGTTAAAAAGATTAAAGCAAAGGAGTTAAAGATTTTTAAATTTTGTGGCTTGCCTAGCTTCTACGAGTAGGCGCCATCACGACTCCCGAAGGTGGGAAATCCGGGTCGTGATAAGTTGGTATCAGTGCTCTAGGTTACATAGGTCTCACAATTCACAGACAAGCTCAGTAGAGTCTGAGGGATCGGTACAGAGATGTCTGTATTTATCCCATAGAGGCTACAAAGTTAAGAAAACTTCACATTTGTTCATTCTTGTCGTGCGGTTTTGTTTCTCAATGCTAATTGAATTTCTACTCTGTTATTTTGCAGATGGTAAGAAAATGTGCTTCCTTATCCACCGCTCAGCAGCCTGAGCCCCCAGCAGCAGCTCCCACGAGGGGCAGAGGGCGAGGTCGAGGCCGTGCTAAAGGCCGAGGTAGGGGCAGAGCTCAGCCCCGAGCAGCAGCACCAGTGACGGAGCCTCAGGTTGATTTTGATGAGGAGGTTCCGGCCCCAGCAGTTCCGGTGGGCCCAGCTCAGGTCCCAGAGGGGTTTATTGCTACCCTAGTTCTTCAGGATGCTCTAGTCCGTCTAGTGGGCCTCATGGAGAGTGTCACCTGAGCAGGCTTGCTTCCTGTAGCACTAGCTGTCTCTCAGGTTGGAGGAGGAGCCCAGACTCCTACTACTCGCACTCCGGAGCAGGTAGCTCCCCAGAATTAGACTCCAACGGTTTAGCCAGTTGGAGCAGTTCAGCCGGGTGTGGTAGCTCAGACTGACGATGGAGCAGCTATGTCTGTCGATGCTTTGTGGAGGCTAGATAGGTTCACCAAGCTCTTCACTTCTACTTCCAGCGGTGCATCTACTGAGGATCCCTAAGATTATCTAGATAGCTGCCACGAGGTTCTTGAACATGGGTATTGTTGAGACCAATGGGGTCGATTTTTCTATATTTTGCTTGTCTGGATCCGCCAAGACTTGGTGGAGAGATTATTGCTTGGTTAGAACAACCGGATCGCCAGCCTTAACTTGGGAGCTGTTTACAGTGTTGTTTCTAGAAAGGTTTCTCCCTATTACTCAGAGAGAGGCCTATCGGAGGCAGTTCGAGCGCCTCCAGTAGGGTTCCATGATGGTTACCCAATATGAGACCAAATTCATCGACTTGGCCCGCTATGCTCTTGTCATACTTCCTACCGAGAGAGAGGGGGTGAGGAGATTTATTGACGGTCTTGTTTAGCCAATTTGTCTTCAGATGGCTAGGGAGGCTAGGAGTGAGATTACTTTTCAGGAGGCGGCCAATGTGGCCAGGAGAGTTGAGATGGTTCTGTCGCAGGGAGGTGGTCATGGGTTGGATAAGAGGCCCCGTCATTCAGGTAGATTCAATGGTGCCTCGTCTGGGGGTAGAGATTCATATGGCTGAGGCCATCCTCCTAGGACCTTTCAGTTAGCTCTTTAAGTTTCTCACGGTGTTTCAGGTGGCCGTGGTTCTCACATGCAGTATTCTGATCAACAACCTTATAGTGCACCACCGGCTCCTATTAGTGCACCGCCACTCCAAATTTTTTAGGGTGGTCATTTAGGTCGCCAGGGACAGTCTTAGTTTCCTCAGTCGCAACACTCAGGTGGATGCTATGAGTGTGGTAAGTATGGTCATATTCGTAGGGCTTGTCCGAGGTTGGTGGGTACTCAGTCGCTGTAGAAGGGTTCCTATGCTATGGTTCAGGCACCAGGTGTTCAACAGACCGCCCAACCAGCTAGAAGTGGGGGTAGAGGTGCCAGAGGTGGAGGTAGAGGATTTAGAGGTAGAGCTCAGACCGCTAGAGTTGGAGGCCAGTCAGTTGCAGGCCATCCCAGACATATAGTCCAGGGTGGTGGGGCCCAGCCCCGATGTTATGTTCTTCCAGCCAGGCCCAAGGGCGAGGCTTCAGATGCGGTGATCACAAGTATTGTTCTGGTTTGTGATAGAGATACTTCAGTGTTATTTGATCCAGGGTCTACATACTCGTATGTGTCATCTTATTTTACACCGCATCTGGTTATGCCTAGTGATTCATTGGGTATTCCCGTTTATGTGTCTACACTGGTAGGTGATTCTATTATGGTAGATCGAGTCCATCATTCCTGTGTTGTGGTGATTAGGGGTCTTGAGACTCGTTTAGATTTGTTGCTTTTAGACATGGTCGATTTAGATGTCATATTGGGGATGGACTGGTTATCACCTTACCACGCTATCTTGGACTGTCATGCCAAGACTATGACCTTAGCTTTATTGGGTTTGCCTCGTTTAGAGTGGAGAGGAATCCTGGTTATTCTACCCGTAGTGTTATCTCTTATGTGAAGGCTCGACGTATGGTCGAGAAAGGGTGGCATATGTTCTTGATTCTAGTGTTGAGGTTCCTTCCATTGATTCTGTGCCTGTTGTTCGTGAGTTCCCCGAGGTATTTCCTTCAGACCTGCCGAGTATGCCGCCCGATAGGGATATTAATTTTTGCATTCATTAGACCCAATGTTTTTCCTTGGGGGTGCACCGGTGTTGTTTGTTAAGAAGAAGGACGAATCGATGTGAATGTGTATTGATTACCGGTAGTTGAACAAGGTTACAATCAAGAATAAGTATCCATTGCCGAGGATTGATGATTTTTTTGATCAGCTTCAGGGTGCCAAGGTATTTTCAAAGATTGACTTGAGATCTGGCTACCATCAGTTGAGGATTAGGGCATCCGATGTCCCCAAGACAGCTTTTTGCACTCAGTACGGGCATCATAAATCCTTCGTCATGTCATTTGGGTTGACCAATGCCCTAGCAGCTTTTATGGATTTGATGAACCGAGTGTTCAGGCCTTATTTGGACTCGTTCGTGATAGTCTTCATTGATGATATTTTGATATATTCCCGCATCTAGGAGGAGCGCGAGCAATATCTCAGAGTGGTTCTTCAGACTCTGAGGGATAGTAAGTTATATGCTAAGTTCTCGAAGTGTGAGTTTTAGTTGAGTTCAGTTACATTCCTGGGTCATGTTGTATCAGCAGAGGGTATTCAGGTTGATCCGAAGAGGATTGAGGCAGTCAAGAACTGGCCTAGACCAGCACCAACTACAGAGATTTAGAGTTTCTTGGGGTTGGTAGGCTACTATCGTCGGTTCGTGGAAGGGTTCTCATCTATCGTAGCCCCGATGACCAAGTTGACACAGAAGGGTGCCCAGTTCAGATGGTCGGACGATTGTGAGGTGAGCTTTCAAAAGCTCAAGACAGCTCTGACTACGGCACCAATGTTGGTTTTGCCCACAGGTTCAGGGCCTTATACAGTTTATTATGATGCATCTCGTATTGGGCTTGGTGCAGTGTTGATGTAGGATGGCAAGGTCATTGCCTATGCTTCGCGGCAGTTGAAGATTCATGAGAAGAACTATCCGGTTCATGATTTATAGTCGACAGCCATTGTTCATGCATTGAAGATTTGGAGGCATTATCTGTATGGCGTGGCGTGTAAGGTGTTCACGGACCACAAGAATCTTTAGTATTTGTTCAAGCAAAAGGAGTTGAATTTGAGGCAGAGGAGGTAGTTGGAGTTGTTGAAAGATTATGATATCACTATCTTATATCATCCGGGGAAGGCCAATGTGGTGGTTGATGCTTTGAGTAGGAAGTCAGCCAGTATGGGCAGTCTTGCTTATATTCAGGTCGGTGAGACACCGTTTGCTTTGGTTGTTCAGGCTTTGGCCAATCGGTTTGTGAGGTTGGATGTTTCTGAGCCTAGTCATGTATTACCTTGCACGGTCACTTGTTCTTATTTATTGGAGCATATCCATGATCGGTAGTATGATGATCCCCATTTGTGTGTCCTTAGAGACACAGTGCAGCGCGGAGGTGCCAAGTAGGTTACCTTAGATGATGATGGAGTTTTGAGATTGTAGGGTCGAGTTTGTGTGCCTAATGTGGATGGGCTTCAGGAGTTGATCTTAGAGGAGGCCCACAGCTCTCGGTACTCTATTCATCTAGACACCGCGAAGATGTATCAGGATTTGCGGTAGCATTATTGGTGGCATAGAATGAAGAAGGATATTGTTGCATATGTGGCTCGGTGTTTGAATTGTCAGCAGGTTAAGTATGAGTAGATGCCTGGTGGTTTGTTTCAGAGGATTGAGCTTCCCGAGTGGAAGTGGGAGCGGATCACTATGGACTTCGTTATTGGAATCCCGCAAACTCGGAGGAAGTTTGATGCAGTATGGGTCATTGTTGATAGGCTGACCAAGTCGGCGCATTTCATTCCTATGGCAGTCTCCTATTTATCCGAGAGGTTAGCTGAGACATATATCCGGGAGATTGTTCGTCTTCATGGTGTTCCTGTGTATCATTTCGGACCAAGGTACACAGTTCACCTCGCGTTTCTGGAGAGCAGTTCAGCGAGATTTGGTCACGCGGGTTGAGTTGAGCACAACATTTCATCCTCAAATGGACGGGCAGTCCGAGCGACTATTCAGATTTTGGAGGATATGCTCCGAGCTTGTGTCATCGACTTTGGAGGCTCGTGGGATCAGTTTTTGCCTTTAGCAGAGTGTGCCTACAACAGCAGCTACCAGTCGAGTATCCAGATGGCTCCCTATGAGGCCTTATATGGTAGGCGATATCGATCTCTGGTTGGATGGTTTGAGCCGGGAGAGGCTCGGTAGTTGGGTACAGATCTGGTTCGGGAGGCCTTGGACAAGGTTAGGATTATTCAGGAAAGGCTTCGTACAACTCAATCCAGGCAAAAGAGTTATGCAGACCACAAGGTTCGAGATGTGGCTTTTATGGTCGGTGAGAGGGTATTGCTCCGAGTGTCGCCTATGAAGGGCGTGATGAGATTTGGGAAGAAGGGCAAGATTAGCCCTAGGTTTATTGGTTCGTTTGAGATTCTTGATCGAGTAGGAGAGGTGGCTTATAGACTTGCATTGTCGCCGAGCTTATCAGTTGTGCATCCAGTGTTTCATGTGTCCATGCTTCAGAAGTATCATGACGATCTATCCCACGTGTTAGATTTCAGCACTGTCCAATTGGACAAGGATTTGTCTTATGAGGAGGAGCCAGTAGCTATTCTAGACCGGCAGGTTCGTCAGTTAAGGTCGAAGAGTTTTCCTTCTGTTCATGTTCAGTGGAGAGGTCAGCCTCCTGAGGCATCGACCTGGGAGTCCGAGTCCAATATGCGGAGCCGTTATCCTCATCTTTTCCCCGACTCACGTACTTCCTTCTTCTGTCCTTTCGAGGACGAACGATTGTTTTAGAGGTGGAGAATGTGATGACCCAAAAGGTTATCACTTGCTTTAAATTAAATTTTGTGTTTCCGAGGCCTTGAAAACCTCATTTAGAGTCGCCTCGATTTGCGTGTGTAGTCCGAGCGCGTAGCCGGGAAGCTTAAACATGAAAATATGTGATAAATGATAAAATTTGGTTATAAAATGAGTTAATTTGACTTCTGTCAATGTTTGGGTAAACGGACCCGGACCCGTGATTTGACGGTCCCGGAGGGTCCGTAGAAAAATATGGGACTTGGGCGTATGCCCGTAATCAAATGCCGAGGTCCCAAGCCCGAGAAATGAATTTTTAAAGGAAATTGTTTTCTGAAATTGTTTAAGGAAATTTGATTTAACAGGTCTTATATATGATTTAAGATATTTCTGTAAAATTTGGTGAAAAACGGATGTCATTTGACGTGATTCGGACCGAAATTGCTAAAGTTAAAGTTTTATGAAGTTTTTGAGAAAACTTCTTTGATTTTGGGGTTTACCTCGACGTTTATGATGTTATTTGGCGATTTGATCACACGAATAAGTCCGTACGATGTTTTTGAGGTTGTATGTATATTTGGTTTGGAGCCCTGAGGGCTCGGGTGAGTTTTGGATAGGTGTCAGAGTGTTTTAGACTTGGAAAATTCTAGTTTTCTGCAGTTTTCTAGTGTCCAGTGATTTGTACTATGCGATCGCATAAGAAGGTTCGCGATCGTATAAAGTAAACTTCAGGAGTCCTTTTTTTTATATGCGATCGCATAGGTCCTTCCGCGATCGTATAGAGTAAATTTCGGAAGTTCACAATTCGTTCTCTGCGATTGCATTCTTCGCTCCGCGATCACAATGTGTTAAGCCCCAGCCTTCATTTTCTTCAATGCGATCGCGTGGTATTGTCCGCGATCGCAGTGCTCAGCTATTTTACCCTGTGCGATCGCAATCCATTGTCCGCGATCGCGTAGACCAAAATCTGCCCAGTTAATTTTTAAAACCCAGAACAGTAGCCATACGGGAATATCACCAAAATTCATAACTTCTACTTCTCCAAAGCTCTTAGGCGATTTTTGAAGCATTTCCTCACCATAATCTCTTGGGTAAGCAATCTTTAACTTGTTTTCTTCCATTTTCATCAACATCTATTAGATTTCTAGGCTTAAAACATGGAATTAAAGGTAGAAAATTGGGTATTTGGGTAGAGTTAGGGATTTTTGATTATTTGGGAATTTGACCTCATTTTGGGGTCAGATTTCAAAATAAATTATATATTCGGGCTCGTGGGTGAATGGGTTATCGGGTTTTGGTCCGACCTCGTGTTTTGACCAAGTGGACTCGGGGTCAATTTTTGGATTTTTGGGAAGAATGATTAAAAAGCTATAATTAAGCATTGGAATTGGATTGTTTAGCATTTATTGATGTTATGAAGTCGGTTATGTATAGATACAATTGACTTGGAGCCGAATTCGAAAGGAAAGGCGGTATTGGAAGATTGAGTTGGCCGTGGAAGTTTGAGGTAAGTGTTCGGTCTAACCTTAGCTTGAGGGATTAGGAGTTGAGTCCTATTTGCTATTTTCTTCTTGTTGAGTACGACATATAAGCATGGTGACGAGTATCTATACGTTGGTGTCGAGCATGACCGTGAGTCTTAAATTGATATTTGTTGTATTCTTAAATGATGCTATGGATGCTTTGGGTAAATTCTTGATATTGAGCAAAAACATAGTTTATTTTCGGAGAATTTATTTATGATTGAGAAATGGTGATAACTGAGATGAATAGGAGCTGAGTTAAGATTGGTTATAACTGATTCTCCCTTGCCGGGACGTATATACTTGTACTGTTGAGTTCCCTTGTCAGGATAGTATAGTTATTGTTGATCCCTTGTCGGGACGGTTATTATGATTATTGTTGACTGTATATTTGGAATGGGTTGTGTGCTGCAACATTATTATATATGGATCGGGTTGCACACCGCAACATTATATTATATGGATCGGGTTATATGCCGCAACAAATAAAATATTGGATCGGGTTGCACGCTGCAACAGTTATACGTATATATATATATAGGGTTGCACGCTGCAACAGTGTTAAATGATAAGGGATCGGGTTGCGCACCGCAATAGTAGTAATACTGTATTATTGTAGTCATTGTATTGTCCTTTCATATTTCTATTTAGTTTCTGCCAGATTTGATATGTTCCCCGAAGCATGCACCCCTCCCTTTTTAAATTGCTTATTTCCTATTTATTTTTCCGCTATATGTTATATAACTGCACAGGTTTATCTGGAGTCTGGTCCTAGCCTCGTCACTACCTCATCGGGGTTAGGCCATAAACTTACCAGCACATGGGGTCGGTTGTGCTGATGCTACACTCTGCACTCTGTGCAGATACCGGAGCAGCACTAGGTCATCAGCACTAGGGGAGCCAGCCTTCAGTCCACTGAGATTCCGAGGTAGTCCTGCAGGCATCTGCATGCCTGGCATCTCTTCTATCAGTTATTATGTTCTGTTATCATTTGTATTCAAGACAAACTGTGTTCCTTCTTTCAAATATTTATATGTAGTAATCGTAGATAGTCCGTGAACGTTGTGACACCGGTTTCTGGGGACATATGTTAGATTTTCGTATTATTTTGGTTTTATATTTGCCTAAGTCTTCCGCTTAATCTCATATTCCGCAATTATTTAAATGTTTATCATCTGTTAATGCAAGTTGTTAAAAAGATTAAAGCAAAGGAGTTAAAGATTTCTAAATTTCGTGGCTTGCCTAGCTTCTACGAGTAGGCGCCATCACGACTCCCGAGGGTGGAAAATCCGGGTCGTGAAACATTTATGCATCCTTTTCCAATCTTATCGCCAATCACAATATATCACAAAACAACCCACTCACCCTAATCACTTCATACCTAAAATGACAACGAATGTAGTGTCAAACAACCTAAAAATGTAACGACGAATGACCATACCACCATTCTGTCATTATGTGGTGTTTCTCCACATTTTATCCTCCAAAACTCCATAAAAAATCAGCAAAATATACAACCCAAAAGAAACACGAAACAACCCACAAAACAGTCCACTACAAGTCGAATAACTCGAACTCACGGCTTCTGATCACCTTCTGTGAGTTCTAACTATTAGGAAATAAATTAATCAACCTTCCTTGATATTTAAAGCTTAAATATAGAAAGTAGACGTTTTCTTAACTATGAAGTACCTTCCCAAACTCAAACTACAAAGAGAAAGAAATGCAATATAGCGATACTTACGTCGTAGGGACCGTTCTAGTGTTATCACTTTTTGATTTCGTACACGGGATGTTAATCCTCTTTGAAACCCTTGAAGAGAGTTTAAGTTAGTTTAGGGGTGTTCTTTGGTTGTGTTCCATGGATAAATGAAGAGAAAAAATGATATAGGGATTATATATCAACTTTGGAAAAGTCAAAGAGGTGCTAGCTTGGCACCCTCTCATTGGCCCATCTTCAGATGCTTATATCTTTTTATACGGATGTTGTATGATTGAATGATTAAGAGCGTTGGAAATTAAATTCCAAGACCTTCAATTTGGTATATAATATGTCCCAAAAATAATTCATATAACACACGAAATGTATTGCTCAATAAGCTTTAGTGACTCACCTACTTGTCACATATGCAGTCTGCACAGTCTAGCAAAACTGCAAACATCTCGTTACTCCAATGTCGTATTGAAAAACGGTTTAATGAG
Organism: Nicotiana tabacum; assembly: GCF_000715075.1. Classification (NCBI taxonomy): domain Eukaryota; kingdom Viridiplantae; phylum Streptophyta; class Magnoliopsida; order Solanales; family Solanaceae; genus Nicotiana; species Nicotiana tabacum. The sequence continues at coordinate 52,660,773 of NC_134095.1, read as the reverse complement.
TTAGAAAATAGACTCATAGATATTCAATTTGGTAGGTGTATAATCCCCTAATTCCAAGTATATTGGTAGAAAAGCTCAACTACATTTGATCTAATTTTCAGCATATTTATGAATGTAACTTGTGATGACCTTTTTTAACTTTTGTTCCACAACTCGCTTGACTTCAAAACATAACAACTCATAACATAATCTCCTTATAATTTTAAGCACCCTATTCTTACCCCAAAAGTACATGTTATAACATTCCCAACTTGTCGACTTTCGACAAAATTAATTTTCTTCAATTCACTTAGCTTCTAAGCTTTACAACCCTCTTGGTACTTGGTATTCATGATCTTAAATATTAGTAAACCACAAGGTAACATGATTAACTTACTTTATGTGCTTTCAAGGATTATCTCATTTATGAACTTACATAATTGACTTACAACGTACTTTTGCGTATGAAAACATAGGGGTTAACATATCCGCCACAAAAGCTCCATTGAATTTCAGAAGCAGGATCAAAAAAGAGAGTGAGAAGGCATCAGATCTGGAATCAAACTCGTCGGATCAGTGGTATTTTTGGCCATGGTCACCTATTGGAGGCCGTCAAGTTGGATCTTTCCGGTCAAAGCTCTTTAGATCTAGATTTTGTCTATTAAAAACTTTTATTTTCAGCTTCTTAGTGGTTATGGGGTTTTATTGATTATAGTAGAATGGATACAAAGTAATTATATAGTTGAACTCAAACTAGTTTAGAATTAAGAAGAAGTTGATGGATTTGCCGGTACAATTGAACAACTTGTTATGCTCATAGCAGGGGATAATCTATTTCTCTTTTCTTTATCATTTTGTTCTTTTCTAATATATTTAGCTTAGTTAATTAGGCACCTAGATAATACTAAAAAAAACTGGCACAACCTATGACTTCAAAGTAATCCATCCTAAGCATATATAGATTGAGAAGTATCTGTATTTATGCCCAATTTTTTTTTAAATGGAAAATTGGGTCTCTTTATTCTATACTACATTCTCAATGCCAGATGAGCTTCTCTGTTTTTCTCTCATTATTCACATAGGTTTCCAATTTCTGCACTATCCTTTTCCGGTCTAATGCATAAGGTTTTGTAATATAATATATGAAGAAGATTGTTTTCTTCATTCTTAGAGGGGACTGTTCTTGGTAATTTTTTATCTTAATGATCATTTTAGCAGAAGGTATAGCTTGAATTTGAATGACAACTTTTGTGTTTCCTAGCCTACTCAACATTTTTTCCTAAAGCTTTTAGGAAGAGATGACAAAATGAAGAACAAGTAGCTAATGCACCAGACAACATGTTTTCAAATGTTTCTTTTTTTAGCAAGTGATTGAAGTTCACTAAATTTATCCTGCCATATTTCCCGACTATGACACCATTGAGAAATTTGACTTTCCATTAAGAAGAGACCCATGATTTAAAGAGGATAGGTGCACTATTGTGAAGATGCGGATTTAGAATTTATATTTGACGAGTTTAACTTTAGTATTTGTTGTCCCAAGTAAAGGTTAGTTTTGAAGACTGACAAAGGAACTCAGACATGAACCAGGCCTATCCTAGTAGAGCACAGATATGGACAGAATTAAGCATGTAAAATGCACGTGAAAGAGATAAACTTATCTTGAAAGAAGTAATATCTCCTGATCCTGATCGAAAAGGTTGCATATTGTATAAGGAGAAGAACTCCTTACTCAAAGAGAACACAGTTTAAGAAAAGGATGGAGTTAGAGGTTCCGATTAACTAGAACTCTTCCACGAAAGAAGAGTAGCATAAGGATTCTAGTCAACTTCTATTTACTAACTCTATAAATATCAGTGTTGTTCTCTTTTATGGGTTGCACATAAGCAGAAGTTAAACGTGAATTGAGAGCAAAATAGCAAGCAATTTGTGTGTGATTCAAACGTGCAAACCTGAAGCTACTTGAACCAGATAGAAGAACCAGTTCCAAGTATCTGTCTTTTATTCTAGTTCAATTGTAGTAGGTGTTTTTATATTGTACCTTTCAGCTTTATCTAGAAGCAATTGTAATAGGTACTCAAAGTTTTTCAAGTTAGAGTTAACTTGAAGTTTTCGCAACAGTTGAGGTTGTGTGCTACAGCGAGATTAGAGTTAGTCCTAGGTTTACAAAGGAGTTTTTGTAAATACAGATTTTGGCTCAATGATTTTAGTGGAGAGTTTGGGAAAATCCTACTAGAAAGTAGGTCGTGGTTTTTTCACCCTTTGAGCCAGGTGTTTTTCACGTAAAATCTTTGTGTTCTTTAATTTCTGTACTTATTATTCCGCAACAATAGTAGTTGGAACACATAGAAGAACTTTGTCCTTCTATAATCAGGTTAAGCGAAAAATTAGACACCACATAAATCACCCCCACCTCTTGTATGGTACTAAAGTATAAAATATCAATTGGTATCAGAGCAGGTTATCCTTGAAGAGTCTAACACCTTAGGAACAGATCAAGATGAATGCACCACCTGGAAACTAGGAAGGACAATCCACTGCTAGGCCTCCACTCTTCAATGGTCAGTACTACTCCTGGTGGAAAAACAGGATAAGAGATCACATCATATGAGAGGATTATGAACTATGGGACACTGTTACTGATAGTCCCTTGGATACCATGAAGAAGAATGTTGAAGGAGTGGATGTGCCAAAGACTAGAGCTGACTACAATGCTAAGGACTTGAAGAAGTGGGAAAAGAATGCTAAGGCAAAAATGGCTTGTGTGTGGACTTGGTCCAGACGAGTACAGGAGAATTCAAAGTTGTACTACTGCTAAGGAAATTTGGGATACTTTAAAAGTGGCTCACAAAGGAACTTCTCAAGTGAAGAGATCACGAGGAACACTGTTGTACTCTTAATATGAGAATTTCACCATGAAGGAAGGAGAAATCATCCAAGAGATGTATACAAGGTTCACAATACTAACAAATGAACTTATGTCTCTTGGAAGGATTATCCTTGAAGAAGACAAGGTTGATAAAATTCTAACAAGGTTTTTGCCAGTTACTTGGGAAAGCTTCACTGCTATTTAGGAATCAAAGAACATTGACACTCTCAAGTTGGACGAGTTAATTGGAAATCTCACTACCTATGAAATTAGAAGGCAAACCATGAAGATGGATGCACCCAATAAGGAAAGAAGTCTGGCTCTCGAATCACTGAAGGTGCAGATCTAGAGGAGGATGAAATGGCTATGATTACGAGGGATTTCAAGAAGCATCTAATGAGAGGAAAGAGTTCTTCAAGAGGTGTAACTTACAACAAACCAAGGGTCCCTGAAAAACAGACGAATGAGGGCTGTTACAAATGTGGTAAGACTGACCAGATGATCAAAAACTGTCTTCAATGGGAAATTGAATGGAATAAGGAAAGGGCTGAACGAAGAAACAAGAAGAAGGAACAGGTTCATCCCAAAAAGAACAAAGGATCAACAAAGGCTATGGTTGATGCTTGGGGAGAGAGCTCAGATGAGGATTCAGAAGATGAAGATGGATATGAACAAGCACTTATGGCCATTGGAGAATCTGATGAGGAATCAGAGGTAAGTGTGATTCATCTCAAAGACAAGATTAAATTTTTGTCTAAAGAAAGTCTATCTAAGCTACTGCTAGATTTCATTGATGAATATGAGGTTATAAACAATGAAAAGGAACAGATATCTAAGGAATGTGTAATCTTGCAAGGTAAGTACAAAAATCTGGAACTCAGGGTTAGTGAAAGTGATAGCAAAAATGCTGAGTTGAAGAACCAGCTTCTTAAACTCGATTCCACTATGCTAGAGCTTAGATCTGAAAATTTAAAACTGAAATTAGGAACAGGTAAAAAGAAATCTGATCACACACATCTCACCTTAGAAGAAAATCTAGGAAAAATGAAGGATGAGTTGTACAAAAAGGATGAGCAGATAAGAGTCCTAAAAGAAGATCTAAACAAGGTTAAGCATGAACTAGACAGAACTTGTAAATGGAATAAGTCCTCTAATGCACTATCATGGCTATAAGAATACCACAGTATCAATAAGAGAGGACTTGGCTATGGGACCCCTGCACCTAAGTGGGATCCCAAAAGCAAGTATATCACACTTTCTGAGAACAAAATTTGCACACACTGTGGTAAGATTGGTCACTACAAAAGTGAATGTAATGCAAAATAAAAGGCCAGTCAATAAAACAAAACTTTTGTTCAAAGGAAAAGTAGGCTGTCAGGATGGGCTAAAAAGAATTTAATTCACCCTTTTGCCTATAGAAAGGGACCTAAACTTGTTTGGGTTCGTAAGACTAACCCCTTATTTCCTTTTGTAGGTCCAAGTGAAGGGGAACATCCAGATATGATACATGGATAGTGGATTCTCAAAGCATATAAATGGAAGCAAGAACCAGTTCCTTTTACTTGAGGACCTAAAAGGAGGTAATGTCTTCTTTGGAAATGGTAAGAAAGGTGAGATCATTAGGGTTGGAAAGGTAGGTAAGACAGACTCACATTCCATTGAGAATGTCTACTTGATAGACGACTTGAAATATAGCCTAATCAGTGTATCGCAACTGTGTGATAAAAGTAACTTGGTAGCATTCACCTCTACCAAATGTTTTATGATAATTCTTAACACTAACCAAATTATTTTGCAGGGAAAAAGAGTAAACAATATATACATTGTAGATCTGTCCACTCTTTTAGAAAATGAACTCACTTGCTTAAGTGTATTGGACAATGATCCCCTCCTTTGGCATAAAAGACTTGGACATGCAAGTCTAAGTCAACTCAATAAATTAGTCTCTAATGACCTGGTGATAGGGCTTCCTAACATCAAGTTTAAGGAAGATTAAGTTTGTGAGGCTTGTGCAAGGGGGAAGCAGGTAAGATCCTCTTTTAAATGCAAAAAAGTGGTAAGCACAACCAAGTTGATGGAACTGGTTCATATGGATCTCTATGGTCCAATGAGAACATTAAGCAGAGGTGGTAAAATATATGGGATGGTGCTTGTTGATGATTACTCTAGGTTTACTTGGACATTGTTTTTAACATCTAAGGATGAAGTATTTGACATGTTTACTTCTTTTGTTACAAAAACTCAGAAATAACTAGGTAATCAACTTGCATCAATTAGGTCTGATCATGGAACTGAATTTAAAAATGCTAAGTTTACTGAATTTTGTGATGAGCATGGCATAAATCATAATTTTTCTGCCCCTAGGACTCCACAATAAAATGGAGTAGTTGAAATAAAGAATAAGACACTTGAAGATATGGCTAGGACTATGCTTCTTTCTAGTAAACTGCCCCACAGCTTCTGCCCAGAAGCTGTAAACACTGCATGTTACATCATTATTAGGTGAATAACTACACCTCTTGTAGAGAAGACTCCCTATAAGTTACGTAAAGGGAGAAAATCAAATATATCCCATCTTAGGGCATTTGGATGCAAGTGCTTTGTGCACAACAATGGAAAGGACTCCCTAGGTAAGTTTGATCCCAGAAGTGATGAGGGAGTATTCTTGGGATATTCTTCACATAGCAAAGCTTATAAAGGTACAACAAAAGAACTATGTGTGTAGAAGAAAGTGTACATGTAGTTTTTGATGAAACTAACATTCTTTTTGAGAGACAGGAATATGAAGATGAAGTTATTGGGTTGGTAAAAGGTTTAAATGAAGACACAGTCCAAACCAAAGCTGCACCAGAAGAAGGAACAGGTTCTTCCATATAGGGCAACCAAACCAACCTATAGGGTTTTAAAGCAAGGAGTATTCGGATCATGTATACAAACTAGACAAGGCACTCTATGGACTCAAGCAGGATCCTAGAGCATGGTATGAACGACTATCCAAATTTCTGCTTGAACATGGCTATAAGAAAGGTAAAATTGATAGCACTCTATTCTTGAGGGAAAAAGGTAAGGATCTTCTTATAGTACAAATATATGTTGATGATATAATTTTTGGGGCAACCACTGAAAAACTGAGTAAGGAATTTGCTAAACTTATGGGGAGTGAATTTGAATTGAGTATTATGGGTAAGCTTAATTTCTTCTTAGGCTTACAAATTAAACAAAATTCAAATGGAACCATGATCCATCAGCAAAAATATGCAAAAGAGTTGATTAAGAAATTTAAAATGGAAAAATCAAAGGAAATAGACACTCTTATTACAACAGCCACAAAATTGGACATAGATGAACCTGGTTCATCTGTTGATCAGAAGTTGTATAGGGGTATGATTGGTTCACTTTTGTATCTTACTGCTAGCAGACCTGACATTGTTTTCAGTGTAGGGCTTTGTGCTCGATTTCAAGCAAATCCAAAGGAATCCCACTTGACTGTTGTCAAGAGAATTTTGAGATACTTGAAAGGTACTACTGACCTTTGCCTTTGGTATCCAAAAGGTAGTAACTTTAACCTAGTGGGATATGTCGATGCTGACTATACAGGTTTCCTTATGGATAAGAAGAGCACCTAAGGTATGGCACACTTCCTTGGTTCATGTCTTATGTCATGGGCTATCAAAAAGCAAAATTCAGTGGTCTTATCTACTGCTGAAGCGGAGTATATTGTTGTTGCTTCATGTTGTGCTCAATTGCTGTAGATCAAACAGAAAACGCAATTATTGGACTTTGGAATTGATGTTGGTTGCATACCTATTTTTGTAATAACACTAGTGCTATTAGCATGACTAAGAACCTGGTTCATCATAAGAGAACTAAGCACATAGATATTAGACACCATTTTTTAGGGACAACTATGAGAAAAGACTGATCACTATAGAATTTTGTGCTACTGATAAACAGATTGCTGACATCTTTACAAAAGCACTGAGTAGAGAAAGCTTTAAAAGGAACATGTTATAACTAGGAATGATTAAGATCACCTAATGGAACCATTTCTGAATGCACAATAAAAAAACCAAAAAAAATTGGTTAGGAAATCTTGAACTTGTGTAAATATATAGATTAATCTTTGCTCAGTTTCATACTGTAAATAGTATACTTTTGTGCCATGTATTGATATGAATCACTAATCTCTAACATAATTTCTTCTATTTTGGAAAATTGAGGCATGATCATGAGGATTCTTAGTGACAAACCTGGTTCATCAGTACTGGTTCATCTAAATAACGAGGTATGTTTTCTACACTCTGCATAATTAGAAATATTAATATTTAATTTATTAGCAGAGTCCTACCTATATTAAAACACTTCAAAAACCTATCCTTTTGAGTTTGAATTAGTTCTGTTTCAATTAGACTACTCACCGTATTAAAATTCCTAGATTCTAGGGAAGATTAACCGCCTATTCAACCTGAAATTTCAGAGTGATTGGACTTCTAATTGAGTACAAAAAGTTGTCGTTGGACATTAATTAACCTTCTCCCTTTAAAATCCATCATCATCATCACTTCCACTCCCATAATTCTTAAAACCGTCAAAACATTTTCTGTTCTCTACTCTTCTCTCTTCTAACACTCTAATCAAAATTTTCTCCGTGAATTAACGAAGATGACCAACCCCCAAGATAACTCTGGCACTCCTCCACCACCTACCCCTCTGATTTCTCTACTACTCCTCAATCCAGCACAACCCCCAACCTAGGAGAAGGCGAGTGAAACTGTTTGCTCACAAAACTATGGCTACAGGTGCTCTTTCAAGAAAACTAAACGCAAAATTAAAGGCTAGTCAAGCCCAAGATTCTGAAAATTCTGATGATTCTTTCAAGTCTATGAGTGAGGGGGAAGCTGGGTCTTCTGATTCTGAGCAGGCAACATCTGTGCAAAATCCCCCTTCTAAGGTACATTCTGTTCTAGAAACTTAGAGAATCATTTGTTTTGGTTGGGTCTGTTGTGAATGTGGAAACGACTGAGTCAAGAAGGAGATGAGGTAAAAATAAAAGAGGCAAAGAAACTAAGAGTGAGGGTGTTCGTAGTGATATGAGGGGAAAAGGGAAAGAAGTGGCAGATTCTTCACCTACCTCTGAAGCGGTTAAATTGGCTATCTATGGAGCTAAGCCAGAAAAGGTGATAGAGAGTAGCAAGAAGATAGGGGAAGTGGTTCAGGGGAAGCTGCTGAAGGTCTTGTTAATCTCAGTTCACATATAGGTGAACCTGGTACATCTATTGAGGAAACCCTAGCAGATCTTCTGAAGAAGGTGGGTGCAAGCTATAGCCCCAAGAAAAGGAGAACTCCAACACCAAAAGTTTCTAGCACTACAAGAACCTCTAAGAAAAGGAAGGGTGCTTCTCCAACAACTATTGATATTCCTCTACCAAAAGGAAGGGCCACAATAAGTAAGTTTAAGCAGAGTGAGGATGAGTTACAAAAAGTTATGGAAGAAAGTAAGAAGAAAGGAATGGACAAAGGGAAGGCTAAGGTGGCAGTGCTTGTTGAGGTTGTTGATATGGATGAGATGGACCCAGTCCATCAAGGTGAACATGTGACTGTAGAGGTGGAGGTTCAGACCCCTAAGCCCAAAAAGACCAAGACCTCCTCAAATAAGTCTTCATCTGTATCCAAGTTTGCTGAACCCTCTTCTTTGGCTAAAAGAACAAGGTTTGTTGTAATGGCCAAGCAAGTCAAGATTACTGAGGAAGAAGATTGGAGTGGTGAAGAAGAGGGTGAATCTGACAATGAACAAGATAAGCTGGCCAAGTTTGGCAAACGAACCATCTTGAAGGGTAGACTTTTGAAGGATTTGGAGGAACTAGGGATGGTTCGACTGGTTGATGCTCTAGTTGTTTAGGGATGGAAGGACATGGCCCTTCATTTTGATGGCAAGTTGGCAAGAAATGAGATTATTGAGTTCATGGCAAATGCAGAGGTCAAGGATGGCAGAGTTACCAGCTAGGTGAAAGGGGTTCAAGTGACTTTTGATGCAAAAGAGCTAGGTGAAATCCTTGACATTCCTTCTGAAGGGTATGATGACTACACGAGGCAAAAATGGCCAAGTCTGGAATCCCTTCCTACTGCCCTTGCCATTACTAGGAAGTCTGTGATGTCACAGAAGTAAATAAGCCCAAGGTTGTGTATAAGAGTGAAATGAAGCCATGTCACAAAGTCCTGTTTGAATTTGTCACCAAATGTTTTCTTCCTATGCAGGAAAGAAGACACATTGCTAACTACACGGATTTAGTTTTGATGGAGTGTCTTGAAAGTGGGCAGCAGATCAACTGGCCTGCATTTATGATCAAGCTACTTGATAGGGTTATCAATGGCTCCAAGGCCCATGCCACTCCTTATGGTTTTATTCTCAATACTGTTCTTGCTCGTTGTAAGGTGCCACTGAAGAAGTGGGAGATGGCCACAAGCAAAGATCATTTTGGAATCAATACTCTGATTGCCTGTAATTATGAGGTCTATGCCATTCCCAATGAACCTGGTTCATCTAAAAAGACACCAATCAATAGCAAGGTCAGAGCTCTATTGCAGGAGAGTGGGGCAGAGGATGTTGAGATAACAAGGTTAAAGACTCGTTTGGCAGAGGTAGAAACTAAGAGAGATGCTCTCAGAATTGAGCTCACAAAGGAAAAGGAGAAGAATGATGGAATTCTTTAAGACATGCTACACCTTCTCCAAGCTAAAACCCAAACCTCCAGTTCTTCTAAGTCTTAATTTCCTGAACCCTGCATAGACCTTTCAGTGACCCAGATTAGGGATTTTTCTTGTTTTGCTCATGTTTTAACTGTTTTTTGTTTCTTTTTGTAGATTGTGGAAGAATCATATTTATGAGCACGTGATTTTTGCCTCGCATGAATTACTCCTACAGAATTCCCAAAATTAGGATTTTTCTTTTAATTATTTGATTTTTAGGAATTATTGATTTTTTTGTTTTTTGTGCATGTCTAATTTATTTAATTAATAAAAAATATAAAATACATTGAATTTGCATTTAGGATTTAATTCTATATTTTTAGATTAATTATAAAATTATTTTGCTTTACAAAAATGAAAAAATCACAAAAAATAGTTCATATTGCATTTTAACTCTTTAATTTTGATTTTTATAGCTTTTCTTTTAATTTAGGAGTCATTTAATTTTGTAAATATTATATTTAGCTTTTTAATATAATTTGGTAGGTTAATTTAGTTTTTAAAAGATAATTTAGGTTTATTTTAATTTGGACAAGGAAAGGAAAATTAGAAATAAAAAGGAAAAGGAATAAAAGAAAAATCTGTGATATTGGGCTGTTTGTTCTCTATGAGAACATGCGATTAATATCATATTTGACCGAAAATCCGATGATTTGAAGATTGACGCCTATCTCTTCTTGGTCTGAACTGTAATAGGTATCTTTTCTTTTGTTTTTGGTTTAATCTTTCCTTCAATGTTCTTTCTCATGCTTTGTTCCTTCTTCTCCTCTTTTCATTTTGTCCCGGAATTTCTTTGAGTCATGCATGAGCAAATGGTGTCGTTTTCTTAATAGGCAGTAAGCTAATTAACTTAAAGTGGTTAGTTGGGATTAATGTTAGATTAGTAAGTCATTTAGGCTAACTTCTTTCAATTGTCAGTGTGTGCTATTGTGGTTGCAATTTGATAATGGGGAAAATGCCAATTGAGGTTGTTTGGGCTCCTGATCTTGTGGGGTTGGGCTTGGGTTAAAGTCCGACTCACTTTGATTTAGAAAATTGGGTCAAATTATACCCATGACCCATTTGAGTTCAAGGGTAATTTTCAGGGTAACTAAGGGGGTAATTGGGGTAGTTCACTTAGGGAATCTTGCAATAATTTAGAGACTAAGTAGCAAAAATAAAAATTGAGAAAGGTCCAAAGGGTAAAATTTTAACTATTTTAGCTGCTCTAGTAGCTTGCCTATAAAGGCATTGCTAAAGAGAGCTGAATGGAGATTTTTTAGAGATTGGATAAAAAATCAAAAGGAAGAAACGGTTGAAAAAGTTGAGTAAAAACACTATTCCATTAGACTTCTCTGTGGTTTTGAAGTTTTAGTTTCTCCATTACTGAACAATTCTGATTTTTCCTGGGTAAAAATGGTTTGAATTCGAGTCATTAGAGTCTGGTTTGAAGTTGTTGGGTCAATGTCCATTTGAAGCTGATTCTACTATTCCATTGGCTGGTTCTAGCTAATCTCTGTTAGCTGCTATTGCTGACCCTTTCTCCTCTTATTTCCTTTCCTTTCCAGGTACTCCTTAGATCTATGAATATATGACATGTGAGTTTGAAGCCTTGAAATCAATTGGAAGTTCAAGATGCCTATGAGTTTTTGATATTAAATAGTAGTTATGTTTTGAAGAATGCTGTATTAATTTAGCCTGTCTATGATCTACCATTTTTATGTATATCATTGAGAATCGTATGAGTTCATGTATATTTTCATTGTTTGGGATGGATTTGCAAGAAAAAGCCCATGCTGCCCTTACTTGTCTGGATACATTTGGTTTACAAGATAATCTGTGCTTAGTGGGGATGTATTCATTCACGTGGTTAAGCTCTGTCACTTTCAACTCTTAACTTATCATTTTGTTTCTTAAAGGGTTGGAGTGTGCTTGATTGAAAAGTGTAGTTACTCATTCCTGAAATTGAAATTTAGGATTACTATCCTGGTTGGTGCACATCTGTTAATACTTAGTATGGTTGAGTATATGTATTTGCTTGAAAAATGAAGTTTGGTTTGTTTGAACATGCAAGGGCTTGGTTATAAGTTTGAATCAAAGTATACGGATCCTTGTGGTAAGAGTCACAAATTAAATCAAGTTTGTTTTTCATGCTTGCTCAGTTTGTCCATGCATCTTTACATTACCAATATGATTTCATATCAAACAAAAGCCATAATTTGTTTTAAAATTAACTTGAGTTTATTTGAATTGGGTGGATTAAGCATTGAGTGCCGTCTGGTTTTAATTTTGAATTAAGTCATATGGTCAGTGTTGTTCGGGCCCATGGGACTCGAATTGACTTGCAAAACTTAAGAATTGGACTCACTTTGCTTGCTTTAAATAATCTGATGTTTGCAAGCTCAATGACTCGACATGGAGTCCTGTTTTCTACTGATGCCCGACTTCCCAAGGATTTGGGCTCAAGTTTGGGCCTGAGTTGGAAATCATTTGCATATCCTTACGTATAGAGCTAGTGGTTCGAGCCCAAGAGTATCTGTTCTCCAAACGATCTGTTAGCTTTAAAATTAGTTAAATTTCTTGGTACAAAGTTTTGATAAATCGTTCCCTTTAATTAATTAAAGTCCCTTTAAATAATTGGGAGGTGAGCTATATTAGATAAGACATAGTTTATTACCCTCTCAAAATTTAGTCCAAGATCTTTTTAGAATTGGAATTGAGGTGCGCCGCGCCAAATAAAATCCCAAATGCGTGGCCCTCATTAATTATTTCTTTTAAAATCCTTAGAATTCGAGGAGTGCCATTTAGCAAATTTTCCATAGCCCTCGCAAAGTTAAAACCCGTAGTTGTTTTAGGCATGTTATTTTAATAATATTACCTTCCTAAACTCGGGTGTGCATTTCATGTGACCCAAATCCAAATCTTAATAACGTTGAATAAAATGTGTTCCAGATTGCGAGTGCATTTCATGTGGCGCGATCCAAAGACATGTTTTAGACGACGTTAAATCTTCCTTAAAATTAATTAAAAGCGGTTAATAATCTAAAATTATACCATAGGCTAAAACATGTATTAAAATCAGATAACAGGCCAAGTATAATAGTTTAAGCGACCGTGCTAGAACCATGGAATCCGGGGGTGCCTAACACCTTCCCTCGGGTTAACAGAATTCTTTATTCAGAATTTCTGGTTCGCAGACTTCAAAAGGAAAGTCGAAATTTCCTCGATTTGGGATTTAAAATAAACGGGTGACTTGGGACACCAAATAAACAATCCCAAGTGGCGAATCTGAATTGAATAATTAATCCCATTTTGAATAATGTCACTTCAATTGGAAAAACTCTCTTGTACTACCTTCGGGCGGGTAACAAGAAGGTGTGACAGCTCTGGTGACTCTGCTGGGGATCCAAACCCAGAACTTCAGTTCAAGGTTCAAGAATTCGAGCTTAGAATAGCTGTTATGATTGGCTTTATCTGTTATATGATTTTCCTACATGTTTGAGCCTAATATGCTAAATGTTTTTACCGCTTTGATATTCTGTGAATTACATATAAACTGTTACGAAACTCTTCCTCTCTCTGAGTCTTCTAAATCATGGAGAAGGGTGCACTTCGTGTGACTTCTCTTCTATCTAGAATCTTATCCCATTTTAGAACAAGGTTCGGACAAGTTGCTAAGCCGGTGAAGCTTCTGTATTCCCGGTACGCTTCCCTCCCCCGGCTCGAGTTGTCCGCTCGGGTAAGCCAGGTCTAGAACAATAAACCCAGCTTTTAAAACTAGTATAACAAAGCCTCATGCCGGATCCCTAGTAGAAACGTTTGTTTGCATCACGTGCATTTGACATAGGAGGCTTAACACAAGGGTTGGGTCTGTCTAGGACAGGTGTACCTGAAATGAAAAGACCATCCTGATGCATTCTACTTGCTACTTGTGCATTTATTTGCTTCGGATTTGCATGTTGACCGGCTTGTGGATAATAGAAGAAATTGGGAAAAGAAAATAGCAATGTGAGGGCTTAGAGAGATAGTTACTTGTTTTGAGAAATCAGTGTCCAAAATATACCGAAACTCTGCCAAAATTTTGGAAAAAAAAAAGAAAAGAAAAGGAAAGTTTGTCTTTAGAATTAGCTGGTTTTCATTTTTGTCAAATCTGCCCAAACTACGCCAGTTTGATTCCCACCAGATGTGGGATACGTAGGCAACCCCCATCGGGTCCAACTTCCCTTATTGCAAAAATAGCCCAAAAATAACAACATTTTATTTTTTGTCACAAATAAGCAGGGTGATGTCATTCTTGCTTAAAATAAGCTAAATGTCCCCAAAAGGGCGCCCGAAGGCTTTTTTTGCAAGAATAACCCCTTTGGTCATTTTTGTACGGTTAGCAGGCACAGCCTTAAAATCTTCTTCCCCGAAGTGCTGAAAGGTTGTATATGCAAAACCGGGTTTTATTTTTGAAGTAAAATTTTGAAAAAATAGTATTACTTTTTTTGGGTCAAAATGAGTTATTAAATCATCTTAATAAATGTGCAGGATGAGCACAAATGAAATTAAACCCTTCACAGTCCTTAAAGAGATCCCCTTATAGCTCTACATGTGGTGGAATGATCTAGGAAAAGGAAGTAGAGAAACAGTGGTAAAGGTTCTGGGAGGCCTCGTCGGACTATTGAACGTCAAGCCAAGGTTGGACGTAATTGAAGCATTAATACCTTTTTGGGACCCAACTCGCAATGTGTTCTGTTTCTCTGACTTTGAGCTCACACCCACACTGGAGGAAGTTGTAGGTTATGCGGGCCTTAATGGAAACTTTAGAAGTCGATATCCATTGTCACCAAGACCGGTATCTCCCTATAGATTTCTGGATTTGCTGAGTATTAGTCGGGATATTCAGGATGGAAATTTATCTGAAGGGTATTGCACTCTCCAATTCTTCTATCAACACTATGGTAACCCCCGTGGTTTCGAAGAGCCGAATACTGGCCTTACCCATGCCAGAAATAAAGACAAATAGGAAGCAAGGCGGAGTTTGGCTTTTATTGTAGCATTCTTGGGTGTTGTAGTCTATCTGCGAAAAGATGGTAATATAGAGGTGGGTCTCGTAGGAATGGTCGATGTTGCAATCAAGAAAGCCAACAGCACTATGGTTCCCCTGATATTATCTGAAATATACCGAGCCTTGACTATCTGTCGGGAAGGGGGAAAGTTCTTCCAAGGCTGCAATCTGTTACTACAATTATGGATGCAGGAACATCTCTATCACCGGGTTGGATATATGAATTATGGTATGACTGGTTTAAGTTGCATTGAAGAATTTGAAAGCCGAGTAGTGGGTATTGAATTCCCCGAAGGTACTGAAGCTTGGCTTACATATTTAAGCTCCTTGACTGACAATAAAATTGAGTGGGCATTCAAATGGCTTCATGTCACCGAAGCAGTGTACATGTCAGCTGAAGTGTGTTATCTCCTTCTGATGGGCATCTGGAGCATCCAGTCATATGCTCCCCACAGGGTTTTGCGCCAATTAGGAAGATTTCAAATCGTCCCTCATGACGAAGATTTGAGTAAACATGTCATTGAATTGGGCCCAAAAGCCGCATTTCCAGAAGGGAGAATTCGCCAGGTGTGGAATGAATGTAGGTTTCTTGAACCTAAGACCATGGTGCGAGATCTAGCTAGAGGTGAAGTGGACCCTAAGTACATTGTTTGGTTCGGTAAAAAATTTCAGATTCCTGAGAGCCCTACTAAGAGATCTCACGTTCAATAATTTACTAGTGACTCGCAAGAGCAGTGGGGCTGGTTGGCAAAAGAAAGCTACAGGGCCAAAATAAGCAAGTTAGAAAGGCAAGTCATGGACCTTCAGTTTGAAAATGGTTTGCAAGCCGCCGCAGATGAGGGAGAAAAGAAAAAACTAACTCAAGAGAATGAAGCCCTCAAAGCTCAAATCCGGAAGATGAAAATAGCTGCTAGAAACCCGGAGAGATGCCGAGCGGACGAAAGGCTTATAAGCAGTCTGAAAAAGAAAGCCCTTGAGTGTCAAGATGACCTAGAAAAGGCTGAGGCCAGTCTAGCAAATGTCCGGGCTCAATTAGTGGAGAATGCAAAAGGTCGGACACAGTTTGTGCAACAAATAAAGAGAAAGTATGAAGGGACAATCAACAGCCTGAGAAGAAAGGTGACTACTCTTAAGAATGAGGCAGCCAAGCAGGCTAAAGATTTCAAAGCTGATAGGAAACACTGTTATGATTTGATGGCTCAGATGGAGGAAGGAATACAACAGTTGCAAGATCAACACCTTCACGACTCTCAAGTGTTAGAAGCCGAGAATCAGCAGATAGGGTGATTGCTCTAGGAAAAAGGCAGAATCCGAGATAGGATTAAAGCCATTGCTGACTATATTATCGTGAAATGCCAAGCGTGCGAGGACATGACTCGTACCACTTTCTTTGCGGTAGTGATGACTTTCATCCGCCAGATAATGAGTGATTTGGAGCGACTACAAGAGGATCTCGCATATAGGCCTGCGGCGAGACTGAATAATGTCCCGCAGGCCCCAGAAGCATTAATGTATTGTTGATTTTCACTTAAGTCTGTATTTTTCTCTTTGTTGGAGTCTGTCAGTTTATTTCCGATTCTGTATTTTCTTTCTGTCAAAGTCTATTAGTCGGTTCTTGATTCTGTATTGTCATCTTACTGTTGGAGTCTGTTGGTTCCTTTTTCGAGTCTGTTAGATTTGAGTCGTTGTAATCAAAGCATTTTCTTTTTATGAAAAATTGAAAATCCCAAAATATTTTGTTATTTATTTTTTACATTTATTGCCCCCAGAACTACGCTTGGTCTAATTCATGCGGGGTCATGATACGTAGGCAATATACATAGGATTCGATCGTAACCCAAAAGAGTAAAGAAAAGAAAAGAAAAGAAAAGAGAGAAAAATAACCAAAAAAATAGAGGTGATAAAGAGAAGAAAAAAATGAAAAAAAAAACAAAAAACAAAAGAGAGTGGAAATGGAAAGAAGAAAAATGGGAGAGAATAAGTAAAGCCGGGATGAAGCATGCAACCGTTGCAAAACATGTAGAAACACATTTAACTGTATAGGTGCATCACACCCCAACGTACGATTACATATATGTTATTTGTTTCAAACTAACTATTTGTTGCTGCTACTCCAGTCCAGGTTTTATAGAACGGTGGTTGGTTTCTGTGGTAATCTGGCTTCGCACCCATACTTTACGAGATCAAAGGGAAACGTCAAAATGTATTCAGAAATGACTTTGCCAACAATTCCCATCATGGATGATAGTCCAATTTTAGGCATCTCGACTTCAAAATCGGCAGCTGCCGAAGAATATAGAATCCTGCGTCTTCGGGTTATGGAAATGTGGGACGCTTGGGCAAATGGAAGAGAGCCACCAAGCGCAATCCCGGAATTCCCCGAACGTTTTCCTAGAGCAAGTGGTACATTCACTGTTCCGATCAGTCACCCAAATACACCACTAGGACACCCAACTATCTTAGCTCACTTTATGGGAACACCTTCTGAGGTTTTCCCCCAGGTGTTAATGTCCGGTACAGCTTCAAATATCTTCACCGCTACCCCATGCTCGGCCACGGCACAGCCTACACTGCCCAGGCCCAGTTTTGACCCCTCAGCTTTCACCTTCCAAACGCCCACCTTTCCAATGGAACCTTCTCAATTTCCCACTTATACTTACCCTCAGCCACCCTAATTTGAGTTCACTGCGGGGCAAGAAAAGACCACCAAAACTCCTGAGAAAGAAGAGATTGTGAGGAAGATGAGGAGTATGGAACAAATTCTCAAAAGCATACAAGGCTTGAGTGGGCAGAAAAGTGTATCTCATGCCGACTTATGCATGTTCCCTCATGTGCACCTACCATTGGGATTCAAAACCCCAAAATTTGAGAAGTATGATGGACACGGTGATCCTATTGCTCATCTCAAGAGATATTGTAACCAGCTGCGAGGAGCCGGTGGAAAGGAAGAACTCATCATGGCCTATTTCGGAGAAAGTCTAGTTGGCATCGCATCTGAGTGGTACATGGACCAAGATATATCCCGCTGGCATATCTAGGATGATCTTGCTAGAGATTTCGTCAGGCAGTTCCAGTACAACATTGATATTGCTCCAGATAGGAACTCATTGACAAACTTGAAAAAGAAATCCTCGGAAAGCTTCCAAGAGTACGCAGTTAAATGGCGTGAGAAGGCCTCCAGGGTAAAGCCTCCGATGGATGAGGTTGAAATGGTCACAGTTTTCCTCCAAGCTTGGGAAGCTGACTACTTCCAAAATATGATGTTCGCAATGGGTAAACCGTTCGCTGAAGCCATCAAGATTGGCGAAATGGTTGAAAATGGTTTGAAAACAGGTCGAATTCTAAGCCAATCCGCTATTAGAGCTACCTCCCAAGCCATTTAGGGTGGGTCTGGAGGAGTAGCAAAGCGCAAGAAAAAGGAAGAAACATCCATGGCATCGTCCGATGTAAGAAAACACTGTACCCCCAAATCCCGTTTCTCAGAAAGGACCCCACCGCACTATTACCCCCACCAAGACGTGGCCTATGCTCCTCAGCCATACACGGTCATGAATGCTCAACCTTATGTCCGGCCACAACAACAAGCCAACCGGAACCAAGCTCTATTTCCTAAAAACCAGCCTCCTTACCAAGCCCAGTACAATCCCCGACCTCCACAAAATAACTTTTGTGCATGGGAGCCGTTAAGGAAAACAAACTTCACATAAATTGGCGAGTCTTATTTAGCCTATTCCGAAATTTGGTCCAAATGGGTCTGTTGTAGCCCGTACCCCCGAATAGGCAAAACCCAAAATCGCCCTCTTACCAACGTGGCACCCATTGCGCTTATCACTCAGGGGTTGAAAGGCATGATATAGAAAATTGTTCAACTTTGAAGAGAGCCGTGGAAGATTTGATAGAACAGAGGAAGATAGTTCTAAGGGATGAAGATATTCCCAATGTGACTAACAACCCACTATCGGCCCACAACAACGGGCTGGTAATCGGAATGATTTGTGAGGATAAGGAATTTGACCCAGCGTTGAAGGCCATCATTGCCATCGCTGATGTAGAAAAGAAACCAAAAGCTGCCCTGAAGCAAGACAAAGGGGAGAAAAAGAACAAAACCATTCCTCCAAAGTCAGAGAAGAAAATTGAAGTTGAAATTGGGGCAAGGCCTCCCAAAGATGTTGTTCTTTATGTCCCTCGAAGCCGCAAAGAAAAGCATATAACATTGAGTCCCCCAAGAGATTTGAGCTGAATAAGACAACCCAAATGTATGTACCCAAGGGAGCTTATGTGATGCGGGGGCCAATTAATCCACCAAGGCTGAGTGAGCCCGTGGTTATTAGTCGCGCGCCACAGAAGCCCATGACAGACCCTGCCGCTGTGCCCTGGAATTACAACAAATCGGTGGTGACCTCTAAGGGCAAAGAAATTTAGGAAAAGTTCAAGAGAACAAACCGGCCGAGAAGTATTTCAATTTGGAAGAGGTAAACAATGCCACTAGAAAGCGCTTCCCATCTAAGAAGCCCGTGAGTGCCGAAGAAGTGGAGGCCTTCTTTTAGAAGATGAAAATGGCGGATTACGAGGTGATCAACCAGCTTCGAAAATCTCCCGAACAAGTCTCCTTGTTATCTCTGTTGATGAACTCCACCGAACATCAGAAGGTATTGATCAAGACCCTTAACGAAGCATATGTGCCTTTTGAGACTTCTGTAGAGTAATTGGAGAGAATGGCAGAAAGATTTTTCGCAATCAACCAGATCTCCTTCAGCGAAAATGACTTTCCCCCAGAAGGGGCCGCACATAACAAAGTACTGCACCTAACAGTCAAATGCGAAGGGTACTACATAAAAAGGGTTATGTTGGATGGAGGCTCTAGGGTAGACATCTGCCCACTCTTAACTCTACACCGCATGGAAATCGGGACCGAAAGAATTCGACCCAACAATGTCTGTGTACGGGCCTTCGATGGTATAAAAAGGGACATAATTAGAGAGATCGATCTGATTCTGACCATTGGCCCAGTAGACTTTGAAGTAACCTTTCAGGTTCTGGACATGGACACATCCTACAACTTTCCTTTGGGGAGGCCATGGATTCATGCAGCAGGGGTTGTACCCTCTACTCTTCACCAAATAGTAAAGTTCGAGCATAAGGATCAAGATATTGTGGTCCACGGGAAAGATGAGCAATCAATTTATCGGGACCCCATCAGTCCCATGTCTTGAAGCAAGAGAGGGGAATGAGCACATAGTTTATTAGGCCTTTGAAACTGTGGTCGCAGACCAGTATGAAGAGGGAAACCCTTGCCCCCAACCCTTCCTTTCTAATGCATCAATCATGGTGGCCAAAGAAATTATTAGACATGGCTTCAAACCGGGAAAGGGGCTCGGGAAATCATTGCAAGGAATAGCTGAACCTATCACCCTGCCTGCTAGTGAAAGGTTTTTCAGGGTAGGTTTCCGACTCACTCCAACTGATATAAGATGGGCAGATGATAGAAAGAATAATGGTTAGGTCTTGCCTCAGCCGGTGCCGTATCTGCACAGAACATTTGTCAAGCCGAAGTACAATGAAGAAGAGGAAGATGAGGCCTTTACGGTCGAAGAGATTGAAGAGATCTATGGGGCAATGAGGAAGATACTATATGAAACCCATATGGTCCAGCCAGGGGAGGGCCCATTCCCAATCAGGCGGGAGTCCCGGTAGACCTGTCCTGCCACCTTTTCTGTATCATGAGTTATTCTAGGGTGTAACTCGGATGTTTTCTTTAGTTTCTTGTCTTTTAATTTTTCAATATAACCATGTTATCTTCAAATTCCGAGAAATGAAATCAATATTTCATCGTTCATCTTTCTTTATTCTTTATGATTTTGTTATTTTTCTCTTTTATTTCTTCTTTCAGTTCTAATAATGCGGCTTTAAATAACATGACATGCTTTCGGACTTCATGCCTAGATCCAAACATGTTGTCTAACTGTGAAATAATGAACCAAGAATCGGAATACGATGAAGAAGAGGCTTTTAGGGAAATAAATCGAGAATTGGAACAATTTGAGAATAAACCTAAGCCGAACTTAAATGATACTGAACCGGTTAATTTGGTTAGTTCTGAAGAAATTAGGGAAACTAAGATAAGCATTCACACAGACAATAAAACCCGGGACGCATTAATCCAACTTCTGTTTGAGTTCAAAGATGTGTTTGCTTGGTCATATGACGACATGCCAGGACTAAGTGTTGATTTGGTGGTTCATAAGTTGCCAACTTACCCCGATTGTCCCCCAGTCCAGCAAAAGCAAAGAAAGTTTAAAATTGATATCAGTGACAAGATCAAAGAAGAGGTCACGAAACAGTTGAAAGCGGGGGTGATCCGAGTGGTCTGGTACACCACATGGCTAGCTAATATAGTCCCAGTGCCAAAGAAAGATGGGAAGACCCGGGTGTGTGTGGATTACAGAGATTTAAACAAGGCAAGTCCCAAAGATAACTTCCCTTTGTCGAACATCCACATCCTTGTTGATAACTACGCCAAGCATGAGATACAGTCCTTCGTGGATTTTTATGCAGGATATCACCAGGTGTTGATGGATGAAAAAGATGCAGAGAAGATAGCTTTTACCACACCTTGGGGTACATACTGTTATAGAGTCATGCCATTTGGTCTGAAGAACACCAGGGCAACCTATATGAGGGCCATGACTGCCATTTTTCACGATATGATGCACCAAGAGATAGAGGTGTATGTGGATGATGTAATCATCAAATCCAAAACCCAGGACGACCATGTTCGGGACTTGAGAAAGTTCTTTGAGCGGCTGCGCAAGTATGATTTGAAGCTGAACCCAGCCAAATGTGCATTTGGGGTACCATCCGGCAAACTCTTGGGATTCATCGTCAGTCGGATGGGCATCGAGTTAGAACCGACAAAGATAAAGTCTATTCGAGATTTGCCTCCTCCGAAAACCAAGAAGGATGTTATGCGTTTGTTGGGTAGATTGAACTACATCAGCCTGTTCATTGCCCAGTTGACATCCACATGTGAACCCATATTCAAATTGCTGAAAAAAGACGCGGCAGTCAAGTGGACAGATGAATGTCAAGAAGCTTTTGATAAAATCAAGGAATATCTATCAAATCTGCCAGTCTTGGTCCCACCTGAGCTAGGGAGGCCTTTGTTCTTGTACCTGACAATCTTGGAAAATTCTTTTGGTTGCGTCCTCGGGCAACACGATGTGACCGAAAAGAGAGAGCAGGCCATTTACTATCTGAGCAAAAAATTTACCAGTTATGAAGCCAAGTACACTTTGTTGGAAAGAACTTGTTGCGCTTTGACTTGGGTCGCTCAGAAGTTGAGGCATTATTTGCAAGCCTACACCACTTACCTCATAACCAGGTTGGATCCTTTAAAATACATATTCTAGAAGCCAATGCCCACTAGGAGGCTAGCAAAGTGGCAGATCCTGCTTACGGAATTCGACATAGTATATGTCACTCGCACGGCAATGAAAGCCCAGGCGTTAGCAGATTATTTGGCTGAAAATCCAGTCGATGATGAATACCAACCTTTGAATAATTACTTCCCGGATGAAGAGGTAAACTCAGTTGAGGCAATATCCGAAGACACCAGTGCTTGGAAAATGTTCTTCGATGGAGCAGTAAACGCAAAAGGTGTTGGAATTGGGGCAATCTTGATCTCGCCCACCGGTCAGCATTATCCGGCCATAGCCAGGCTTCGGTTTTTCTACACAAACAACACTTCCAAGTATGAAGCTTGCATTATGGGTATGAACATGGAAATCGACCAAGATGTCGAAGAGTTGTTGATCATGGGAGACTCAGATCTGATTATCCGACAAGCCCAGGGAGAATGGGAAACCCGAGATGTTAAGCTTATCCCTTAGAAGAAGCATGTGGAAGACCTCAGCAAGCAATTCAAGTCAATAGAGTTCAGGTATATACCTCGTTGTCACAACGAATTGGCCGATGCACTTGCTACTTTGGCCTCAATGCTGCCATATCCAGTCAATGCTCACATAGATCCCTTGGAAATCCAAATCCGGGAAAGGCACGGTTATTGTAATACGGTTGAAGCAGCACCAAATACCCAACCATGGTACCATGACATCAAAAGGTTTCTAAAAACGCAAAAATACCCCGAGCAAGCCAGTGGGGACCAAAAGAGAACCATTAGACAGCACGCGAGTGGTTTCTTTTTGAGTGGTGATGTCTTGTACAAGAGAACTCCAGACCTCAACTTGTTAAGATATGTTGACACAGAAGAGGCTGGAAGAATCATGCATGAGGTACACGCGGGAGTGTGTGGACCCTACATGAACGGGTATGTTTGGCAAAGAAAATCCTTCGAGCGGGTTATTACTGGATGACCATGGAAAAGGACTGTTTCAGTTTTGTTCGGAAGTGCCATCAGTGTCAGGTGCACGGTGATTTGATTCATGCACCTCACACAGAACTACATCCCATGTCAGCGCCTTGGCCATTTGTTGCCTGGGGTATGGACATCATTGGGCCAATCGAGCCAAAAGCCTCAAATGGACACAGATTCATCCTGGTTGCCATTGACTACTTTACAAAATGGGTTGAAGCAATCACTCTCAGGTCTGTCACCAAGAAAGCTGTGGTAGATTTCGTGCACTCCAATCTTATCTGCCATTTTGGCATTCCTGCAACTATTATCACAGACAATGATACAAACTTGAATAGTCATTTAATGGGGGAGATATGTGAGCAATTCAATATAACGCATCGGAACTCTACTCATTATCGGCCTAAGGCCAATGGTGTCATCGAAGCAGCAAACAAAAACATCAAAAAGATTTTGAGAAAGATGATTCAAAGTTCCAGGCAGTGGCATGAAAAGTTGTCGTTTGCATTGTTGGGATATCGCACTACTGTGCGCACATCAATCGGAGCCACCTCGTATCTTTTGGTTTATGGCACTGAAGCCGTAATACCCGTAGAGGTTGAAATCCCCTCTATTCGGATCATTGTTGAAGCTGAAATTGAAGACAGTGAGTGGGTTAAAACCCGTCTGGAACAGTTAACCTTTATTGATGAAAAGCGAATGGCCGCGGTCTGCCACGGGCAGTTGTACCAACAAAGAATGGCCTGTGCCTACAACAAGAAAGTGCGGCCTAGAAATTTTGAAGTGGGGCAACTCGTTTTTAAGGCGTATTCTTCCCCATCACCAAGAAGCAAAAGGAAAATTTTCTCCTAATTGGAAGGGCCCATACATCATCAGAAAGATATTGCCGAGAGGGGCATTGTATCTGGGCGATATCAAAGGAAATGATCCCGAAGCAGTTGTAAATGCGGATGCAGTTAAAAAGTATTATGTTTAGGCTTTCTGCAGCGACAACATTGTCCGATTGGGATGACGAAGACTTTCATTCTCGCTACCCAAACACTATCTACCCTTTGCAAACCCATTTGAGTCGGTTACTCTTCTTTGATTACCCTCTTTGGAACCGGAAAGTGTTATGGAAAAATAAAATGAAAAAAAAACGAAGAAGAAAAAAAATGAAAAAAATGAGAAAAAAAAAAGAAAACAAACAAAAACAACAAAACAAAGTGTTTCCCTGAACTACGTTCGACTTGATTCCGAAAGGATACGTAGGCAGGCTCTCCCTGGGATTCAGTCACACCAAAACAAAAATCTAGTTTTCCCCAAAAGTGAAATTGGAGCAGACGTTATAATGATTCGGCGATGATCCCGCCCGAACGGTTCCAAAGTTGTAATTCGATCCAAGTTCTTTTTACCCGAACCTATTTCAAGTCCTTCCGATGCAATCAAGATGAGAGAAATAAAATGAGAGAGTCTTATTGGTGAAAACCTATCGGCACCATAAGGCGATGGCGAGCAGAGAAATCGAAAATGAGAGAGTCTTGTTAGTGAAAACTCGTAAAGAGCACTATAAGGCGACGGTAAGAAGAGAAATGAGAAAGGTCGATTGGTGAAAACCCACAAAGGGCATCGTCGATCGAAAAGAAGAAACCCCTCACCACCATTGGTATTGAAAGAGTCCTGGCAAGGTTTCTCGGTTTTGAAACACGGGTCACAATGGGTTTATGAGGATTTGGGATATTTGTGCGGATCGGTTGTCTAGTCCAAGAAGCATTTCATGTCTATTTGAAGTCTGCATGCACCTCAGATAAGTCTGTCCTTCCTCCCTGAAAGGGACGCTTCTCTTTTAAATTTATTTTCTTGTCCTTTGTTTACTTTTCCTTGAACCCCTTTCGGTCTAACTCTGTTCCGAAACTAACACAAAGAAAAGGTGGCAAGAATTGTTTTACAGGGTTCTGCTTGATAAAAACCAAGTCCAAAGAAAAGTACCCCAGCCTCAGCGGGTGCATCAAGTCTATCCCGACTGGCCATGACAGTCGATACTCTAAAACCAGAGTTATTGAAAATGATAAGAAATCCGAAGTCAAAGCCCTAGAGGTGGATTAAAGTGAAAGGGCCAAAGCCCCGCACGGTTGAACCGTCGTCTGGAAAGTTTGAAAGGTTGAGTTCCTCGGTTTTAGGAGAGAGATCAATCTTCATCAAGCCAACAAGCAGCAGAGGTTCTCACCAAAAGAGTTGGGCCGAGATCAAGTGATCAAAAACAATGAAGGCCACAAAACCAACCACCGTTTCAAACTAACGGTTGTTCTTTGTTTGAAAAATTGAAACAGGTGCAATCAAAGCAACCATGCAAAAAGCAGGTGCAACCAAAAGGAAATGCGCAAGGGTTAGAAATAGCTCTGCAGCAATAATCAACCCAAAAGGGAAGTCTCCTTCAAATTCTTTCCTGCATTTTAAAAAAAAAAAAAGAGAAACAAAAATTTAAAATCATGGTAGCATAGGGCCCTCATTCCCTAGATATCCCCGGCATAACCCGAGGACCTTTTTTCTTTTATCCCGGCATAACCCGTGGATCTCTCTGGCATAACCCAAGGACCTTTTTTCTTTTATCCCGGCATAACCCATGGATCTCCCTGGCATAACCCAAGGACCTTTTTTCTTTTATCCCGGCATAACCCAAGGACCTTTTTTCTTTTATCCCTGCATAACCCGTGGATCTCCCTGGCATAACCCAAGGCCCTTTTTTCTTTTATCCTGGTATAACCCCTTTTTTCTTTTATCCCGGCATAACCCGTGGATCTCCCTGGCATAACCCAAGGACCTTTTTTTCTTTTATCTCGGCATAACCCATAGATCTCCCTAGTATAACCTAAGGACCCCTTTTCTTTTTCCGGCATAACACGGTCAGCTTTCCAGCATAACCTGGTAATTTAGGGCTTCACTCCCTATTCCCAAGGGAATACAATCCTAATTTTTATTGCTTTCAATAAAGAGATAGCTTGGATTTGTGTTGCAAATAACTCACGAAATTTTTCTAGTAAAAGCTGAGGCAGAAAAATTTCGTTCGTTTATTTGTTTTGGTGTCTGAGCAGGTATTACCTCAAGGCACAAGATTCGAGATGACCAAAAGAATGAGTCTCAATCCAAAATAAAGAAAAGAACAAAAGAACAAAAAGAAGTGAACTTAGAGTGCTGAAGCAGACAAAGATGCGGACTGCTCATGATATGATTGAAGTCACAGGCTTCGCATGACCCGTTTTGATCCAAAAGCTGAAGAGAGAACCAGCACACGCTGCTGACGAGCATCAAGATTCAGATTGGAGTCCACAGCAAAATCAGCTAAGACTCGAGATCAAGCTTCAAGAGATTTATAGATAGGAATCTTGTAACTCGTAGTTGATAGGCCTAGCTAGCTTAGCTTTTTGATTTTCTTTTGGTGTAATAAGGAAGTCAGCAAGCAGTAGTAGCAGCAGCAACAGTGAAATCACAGCTTTCTAGTAATCTCAGCTACCAAAACTTCCAGAACTATACTGACCTGATTCCTTTATAGCCAAGAATATGTAGGCAACCTTAAAGCAAGGTTCGGTCGGACACTTTTCAAAAATGCTTCTCATGGATCGTCAAGCAGGCAAAAATCCCTCATCGTTGCTCATTTTATCTTTGCCCGAAAACCCTTCGTGTCTCCGAGCAAAGAGGGGCAGCTGTGAGCACGTGATTTTTTCCTCGCATGAATTACTCCTACAGAATTCCCAAAATTAGGATTTTTCTTTTAATTATTTGATTTTTCGGAATTATTGCATGATTTTGTGGTTTTTTGTTTTTTTTTTGTTTTTTGTGCATGTCTAATTTATTTAATTCATAAAAACTACAAAAATACATTGAATTTGTATTTAGGATTTAATTCTATATTTTTAGATAAATTAGAAAATTAGTTTGCTTTACAAAAATGAAAAAATCACAAAAATAGTTCATATTGCATTTTAACTCTTTAATTTTGATTTTTATAGCTTTTCTTTTAATTTAAGAGTTATTTAATTTTGTAAATATTATGTTGAGTTTTTAATATAATTTGGTAGGTTAATTTAGATTTTAGAAGATAATTTAGGTTTATTTTAATTTGGAAAACGAAAGGAAAATTAGAAATAAAAAGGAAAAGGAATAAAAGAAAAATCTGTGATATTGGGCTATTTTATTCCCATCTCCCCCAGGCCCAAGTGAATTTTTTCCTGAAACCCATCCAAAACCACCCAAATACCCGGCCCAAACCCAATTTTAACCTGGTCCAGCCCCCTTCCCATCTAAACGACCCCGTTTTGCCCTCTACTAATCACGACTGTTGGATCTCACTAATCGAACGATCCGGAACTGGAAACTCAATAAACATAAATATGTCCAAATGTCCCCCTCCCCCACCCCCATCTCTCATCTCTCTCACACCTTTCAGAGACTCCAACCAAACTCCGAACCCTAGCCAGCTGCCCTTGAAATCCCACCGCCTGAGGGTGGCGGCGCCACCACCAACCACCACCAAAATAACACCATAGAATCCCCCTCACATCCTCTTCCTCAATCTGTGTTTCTTTTCCTTCGAATCGTTCTAGAATTCTTCGAATATTAAATCACAAAGTCGAACCCTAGAACCCCAATCGAGATTCTGCAGATGATTCGGGTCTAATATGATTTTATTCGTTTGTTCTCTATGATAACATGCGATTAATATCATATTTGACAGGAAATCTAAAGATTTGAAGATTCATGCCTATCTCTTCTTGGTCCGAACTGTAATAGGTATCTTTTCTTTTGTTTTTGGTTTAATCTTTCCTTCAGTATTCTTTCCCATGCTCTGTTCCTTCTTCTCTTCTTTTCATTTTGTCCCGGAATTTCTTTGAGTCATGCATGAGCAAATGGTGTCGTTTTCTTAATAGGCAGTAAGCTAATTAACTTAAAGTGGTTAGTTGGGGTTAATGTTAGATTAGTAAGTCATTTAGGCTAACTTCTTTCAATTGTCAGTGTGTGCTATTGTGGGTTGCAATTTGATAATGGGGCAAATGCCAATTGAGGTTGTTTGGGCTCCTGATCTTGTGGGGTTGGGCTTGGGTTAAAGTCCGACTCACTTTGGTTTAGAAAATTGGGTCAAATTAGACCCGTGACCCATTTGAGTCCAAGGGTAATTTTCAGGGTAACTAAGGGGGTAATTGGGGTAGTTCACTTAGGGAATCTTGAAATAACTGCTTAGGAAGCTTCTCAGAAGTTGCAAGAACATACTTGCTTGGCAAGCAAGTCAATAATTTAGGGACTAAGTAGCAAAAATGAAAATTGAGAAAGGTCCAAAGGGTAAAGTTTTAACTATTTCAGCTGCCCTAGTAGCTTGCGTATAAAGGCATTGCTAAAGAGAGCTAAATGGAGAATTTTTAGAGATTTGATAAAAAATCAAAACGAAGAAACGGTTGAAAAAGTTGAGTAAAAACACTGTTCCATTAGACTTCTCTATGGTTTTGAAGTTTCAGTTTTTCCATTACTGAACAATTCTGATTTTTCCTGGGTAGAAATGGTTTGAATTTGAGTCATTAAAGTCTGGTTTGAAGTTGCTGGGTCAATGTCCATTTGAAGTTGATTCTACTGTTCCATTGGCTGGTTCTAGCTGATCTCTATTAGCTACTATTGCTGACTCTTTCTCCTCTTATTTCCTTTCCTTTCCAGGTACTCCTTAGATCTATGAATATATGACATGTGAGTTTGAAGCCTTTAAATCAATTAAAAGTTCAAGATGCCTATGAGTTTTTGATATTAAATAGGAGTTATGTTTTGAAGAATGTTGTATTAATTTAGCCTGTCTGTGATCTACCATTTTTATGTATGTCATTGAGAATCGTATGAGTTCATGTATATTTTCATTGTTTGGGATGGATTTGCAAGAAAAAGCCCATGCTACCCTTACTTGTCTGGATGCATTTGGTTTACAAGATTAATTCGTGCTTAGTGGGGATGTATTCATTTACGTGGTTAAGCTCTGTCACTTTCAACTCTTAACTTATCATTTTGTTTCTTAAAGGATTGGAGTGTGCTTGATTAAAAAGTGTAGTTACTCATTCCTGAAATTGAAATTTAGGATTACTATCCTGGCTGGTGCACAGCTGTTGATACTTAGTATGGTTGAGTATATGTATTTGCTTGAAAAATGAAGTTTGGTTTGTGTGAACATGCAAGGGCTTGGTTATAAGTTTGAATCAAAGTATACGGATCCTTGTGGTAAGAGTCAAAAATTAAATCAAGTTTGTTTTTCATCCTTGCTCAGTTTGTCCATGCATCTTTACATTACCAATCTGATTTCATATCAAACAGAAGCCATAGTTTGTTTTAAAATTAACTTGAGTTTATTTGAATTGGGTGGATTAAGCATTGAGTGTCGTTTGGTTTTAATTGTGAATTAAGTCGTATGGTCAGTGTTGTTCGGGCCCATGGGACTCGAATTGACTTGCAAAACTTAAGAATTGGACTCACTTTGCTTGCTTTAAATAATCTGATGTTTGCAAGCTCAAGGACTCGACATGGAGTCCTGTTTTCTGCTGATGCCCGGCTTCCCAAGGATTTGGGCTCATGTTTGGGCCTGAGTTGGAAATCATTTGCATATCCTTACGTATAGGGCTAGTGGTTCGAGCCCAAGAGTATTTGTTCTCCAAACGATCTGTTAGTTTTAAAATTAGTTCAATTTCTTTGTACAAAGTTTGATAAATGGTTCCCTTTAATTAATTAAAGTCCCTTTAAATAATTGGGAGGTGAGCTATATTAGATAAGACATAGTTTATGGCCCTCTCAAAATTTAGTCCAAGATCCTTTTAGAATTGGAATTGAGGTACGCCGCACCAAATAAAATCCCAAATGCGTGGCCCTAATTTAATTATTTCTTTTAAAATCCTTAGAATTCGAGGCGTGACATTTAGCAAATTTTCCATGGCCCTCGCAAAGTTAAAACGCGTAGTTGCTTTAGGCGCGTTATTTTAATAATATTACCTTCCTAAACTCGGTTGTGCATTTCATGTGACCCAAATCCAAATCTTAATAACGTTGAATAAAATGTGTTTCAGATTGCGGGTGCATTTCATGTGGCGCGATCCAAAAACATGTTTTAGACAACGTTAAATCTTCCTTAAAATTAATTAAAAGCGGTTAATAATCTAAAATTATACCATAGGCTAAAACATGTATTAAAATCAGATAATAGGCCAATTATAATAGTTTAAGCGACCGTGCTAGAACCACGGAATCCGGGGGCGCTTAACACCTTCCCTCGGGTTAACAAAATTCCTTATTTAGAATTTCTGGTTCGCAGACTTCAAAAGGAAAGTCGAAATTTCCTCTATTTGGGATTTAAAATAAACGGGTGACTTGGGACACCAAATAAACTATCCCAAGTGGAGACTCTGAATTGAATAATTAATCCCATTTCTAATAATGTCACTTCAATTGGAAAAACTCCCTTGTACTACTTTCGGGCGGGTAACAAGGAGGTGTGACAATATTCTCTATCAATGAAGTTTGCTGCTTTTGCTCTTGTTGACTGTTTATTTTTCCTTGATAGTT
The DNA here is from genome assembly GCF_000715075.1 of Nicotiana tabacum. Lineage (NCBI taxonomy): Eukaryota > Viridiplantae > Streptophyta > Magnoliopsida > Solanales > Solanaceae > Nicotiana > Nicotiana tabacum. The sequence continues at coordinate 52,630,218 of NC_134095.1, read as the reverse complement.
TGAATATGTGTAGTTGATTACTGATGATTAATCCATGAATACATTTGCCGTTGCCCCAGTGGCCATGAGTAATTTTTAAAATCTGTGAATCACACATTGTTTATGCAACTTTTTGATGATGCCAAAAGGGGGAAAAGATATTGTGCTTTATATTCTAAATAGTGATGTTTATAACCTAATGAACTTGGTCCTTGATGATAAGTGAAAAATTTCTAACTTTGCATTGATGTTGAGTTGAGTTCTGGCAGGGCCTAAGTGTATGAAAAGCACAGAGTTTGTCATCATCAAAAAGAGGGAATTTGTTGTCCCAAGCAAAGGTTAGTTTTGAAGACTAACAAAGGAACTAAGACATGAACCAGGTCCATCCTAGTAGAGCACAAATACGGACAGACTTAAGCATGTGAGATGCACGTGAAGGAGATAAACTTATCTTGAAAGAAGTAATATCTCTTGATCCTGATCGAAAAGGTTGCATATTGGATAAGGAGAAGGACTCCGTACTCAAAGAGAATACAGTTTAAGAAAAGGATGGAGTTAGAGGTTGAGATCAACTAGAACTCTTCCACCAAGGAAGAGTAGCATCAGAATTCTAGTCAATCTCTATTTACTAACTCTATAAATATCAGTGTTGTTCTCTTTTATAGGTAACACACATAAGCAGAAGTTAAATGTGATTTGAGATCAAAATAGCAAAGCAATTTTGCAAGCAATTTGTGTGTGATTCAAGCGTGCAAACCTGAAGCTATTTGAACCAGGCAGAAGAACCAGTTCCAAGTATCTATCATTTATTCTAGTTCAAATGTAGTAGGTGTTTTTATATTGTACCCTTCAGCTTTATCTAGAAGCAATTATATTAGGTACTCAGAGTTTTTCATGTTAGAGCTAACTGAAGTTGTCGCAACAACTGACGTTGTGTGCTACAATGGGATTAGAGTTAGTCCTAGGTTTACAAAAGAGTTTTAGTAAATGCAGTTTTTGGTTCAGTGATTTTAGTAGAGAGTTTGGGAAAATCCTACTTGAAAGTAGGTCGTGGTTGTTTCACCCTTTGAGCCAGGTGTTTTCCACTTAAAATCTTTGTGTTCTTTAATTTCAGTACTTATTATTCCGCAACAGTAGTAGTTGGAATACATAAAAGAACCAGATCCTTCTATAATCAGGTTAGGTGAAAAATTAGACACCACACAAATCACCCCCCCCCCCAATTGTGTGGTATTGAAGTATAAAACATCAGTATCTACTATGTAACCTACTACACTTTTGAAATTATAGTTCAAAATTATATTCTTTTTAAGATTTTAGTATTTTCACGTATATATCATTAATTCGTGCCGAAAACAAGACCGTCCGGAGTGGGATTTGAATCACCAATTTCACTCGTAGAGGTGAACCCAATGATTATTGCACCATAGGAGTCTTTGAGCATAGGTTCATGCACATATAATTAAATAATTTTCAAGAAATATAACATTATGATACATGGTTTAGGGAGAGGAGTATGTGTTCACGTTAACCCATACCCGAAGACATAGATACGTGTCACGACCACAGTTCGCCCTCCGTGAACTGTCGTGACGGCACCTAATCTCTACGACTAGGTAAACCTAACAAGTACGGAAAACAATCGAAACTTGTGGAAATATATACTTAAAGCCAAGAATAACCAAAAAGAAAACGAAATATAAAATGCCACTCGGCATATACAACTCAACATCCCAAAATCTTACAACACTATCCCAAAACCGGAAACTCACGGGAACACAAGCTGAAGAGATACAGTAAAGTGCTCTAACTTCGGAATGTTTATATCAATAGTAAGATAGAAGGCCAAATACTAAAAGATAGAATAAGATAGAGACTCCTCGATCTGCGGACGAGGCAGATGTTCCTCAAATTCTCCGATAGATCTCCCTACCTCAAGAGTGATAAGCCTAGGTAGAGGTACCTGGATCTGCACATGAAAAACATGCGTAGAAAAGGCATGAGTACACCATAGTGGCACTCAGTAAGTGCCAAGCCTAACCTCGGTCGGGTAGTGACGAGGAAGGTCAGGGCCCTACTGAGGTCAAATAAAATATAAGGTTGAACAATATGAAATAAAGCAATATAATTAAGTGCAACAGTAAGAAAATATCATAGAATGGAAGGAACAACAACAACTAGCACCAAAGACCACAAATCACGGAAGAAAGATAGCTCAAGTCAGTAAATATCATCCGGGCACCTTCCAGGATATCGTCTGTAGCCCCAATTACGACTATCCAGTGGATCTCCCTGGATACCGTCCCGTAGTCCATCATATGTATATATCCGAAGGATTTCCCGGGATACCTTCCCGTAGTCCAATTATCAATGCGCGGGGATCTACCGGAATTCGATCCGTAGTCCCAAATGTAAATACCCAATACTGGGAGAATCTACCGGGTGCATTCCCGTAGTTCCATATAACTATGCAGGGGGATCTACCGGGATCTAACCCATAGTCCTAAAGTAAACAGACAAGGGGGAGCTATCGGAATTCCACATCCATAGTCCCAATGTAAATACACAAACAATAGCAAAAAGGGATTCAAAATGGAATTTTAATATCAAGGCAATAAGTAATTCTAGCCTAACATGCTTCACATAATGCAATCAAGGAAATTTAAGCAAAAAGGCAAATTTGAGTCAACTAAATATGCTTTTCTAACTAACAACATGATAAATTTACAAGAATAACAAAGTAGGAAAAGAAACATGCTAATAGATGTTTTAAGAAAAACCGAATTTCCAACAATTTGCATAAGTATGTGCTCGTCACCTCACGCACAAGGCAATTCAGTTACCAATTATACCAATCCTAAGGAGAAGGTCCCTCACACAAGGTTAGACAAGCCACTTACCTTGAACCGGCTCAAAATCAACTCGAAACCACACTTTTGCCACGAGTATCCGACTCCAAATGGCCAAAATCTATTCAATTCAATTGCATACTGTATATATCATCTCAAGCAACTGATTCTACTATTTAATTCAAAGCTAATACGCAAAATTAGGAAAAATGACCAAAACGCCCCTCGGGCCCACATCTCGGAATCGGATAAAATTCACATTTTCAGAAACTTCGTACTCGCACGAGTCTAACCGTACTAAAATTATCCAAATCCGATGTCAAACACCCAATCAAAACCTAATCTCTTGGTCTAAGAACTTTTCCCCCAATTTCTACCAAAATTCCAAAATTAAAGGATGAATTTAAGTGAAGATTCATGAAAATTAGTCTAAATCGAGTAAGAATCACTTACCCAAGTCCCCCAGGTGAAAATCCTCTCAAAAACCGTGATCTCCCGAGCTCCTAAGTCAAAAATATGAATTATGGTCTAAACCCTCGATTTTGGGTTTTAAATTCTGCCCAAGTATTTTGGGAATCGCGATCGCGAGAAATCATAAGCGATCGCGAAGAGTAAAAGTGAAGGGCTCCAGAAAATGGCCTACTCGAACGCGACAAGAAGCACGCGATCGCGTAAGAGGAAAAGGTGGCCTCATGCAATCGCGGTAGAAGACACGCGATCGCGAAGAAGAAATTGGGCTACTGAGCCACCGGCTCATGTTTCTACTACGCGAACGCGAAGGGGCAGATGCAAACGCGAAAGAGGAAGGGCAGTACTATGCGATCGCGAGTCAAGTAATGCGATTATGAAGAAGGAATTGGGCCCCCCCTCCAGAATTACACTATGCGACGAAAAGATGGCTACGATCGCGTAGAAGAATACCAGATACCAGCAGTTCAGCAATTCAACTAGTTCCAAAAAAGACCCGTTGAGCATCCGAAACACACCCGAGACCCCCGGGACCTCAACCAAACCTACGAGAATATACCATAACATCATTCAAACTTGTTCAACCTTTGGAACGCCATAAACAACATCAAAACACCTATTTTTCATTGAATTCAAGCTTAAAGTTTCCAAAAACTCTAAAAATACATTTTCGATCAAAAAGTCTACCAAAACTCATCCGAATGACCTGAAACTTTGCACGCACATCCCAAATGACATAACAAAACTACTGCAACTCTCGTAATTCCTTTCCGACCCTCGGATCAAAATCTCACTATCGAACCGGAATCTTCCAAAATTTTAACTTTCGGCATTTCAATCCTAAATTAACTACGGACCCCCAAAACACATTTCGGACACTCTCCTAATCCCAAAATCACCCAACGGAGCTAACGGAACCATCAAATTTCCATTTCAAGGTTGTCTTCACATTGTTCTGACTACAGTCGCTTCTCTAACACTTAATCTCTCATTTAGGGACTAAGTATCCTGAAACTCTCTGAAACTTAAAACCGAACGTCCCGGCAAATCAAATTAGCAAAAATAAACTTGGGAAAAGTAGTTAATAGGGGATCGGGGCGTTAATTCTTAAGACGACTGGCTGGATCGTCACATCCTCCTACATTTAAACATCCGTTCGTCCTCGAACGAGCATAGAGACATACCTGAAGTAGTGAAAAGATGAGGGTAACAACTGCGCATATCCTGCTCGGTCTCACAGGTCGCCTTCTCGACCAGCTGACCCCGCCACTAAACATTTATGAAGCAATGTTCTTTGACCACAACTTTCTGACCTGCCTGTCCAATATAGCCACTGGCTCCTCAACATAGGATAGATCCTTGTCCAACTGGACTGAACTAAAATCCAACACGTGCGACAGATCACCGTGGTACCTCCGGAGCATCAAAACATGAAATATCATATGAACTCCTGCCAAACTAGGAGGTAAGGCAAGCTTATAAGCAACCTCCCCAACATGCCTCAATATCTCAAAAGGGCCAATAAACCTCGGACTCAACTTCCCTTTCTTCCTAAACCTCATAACGCCCTTCATAGGCGAAACCCGAAGCAAAACCCGCTCTCCAACCATATAGGAAACATCACTAACCTTCCGGTTCGCGTAGCTCTTCTGTCTAAACTGGGTTGTACGGAGTCTATCCTAAATCACCTTAACCTTCTCCAAAGCATCCTGAACCAAATTTGTGCCCATTAGCCTAGCCTCACCCGACTCAAACCAACCCACTGGAGATCTACACCGCCTACCATGTAAAGCCTCATACGGTGCCATCTGAATGATGGACTGATAGCTGTTGTTGTAAGCAAACTCCACCAATGGCAAGAACTGATCCCAAGACCCTCCAAACTCAATCACACACGCACGAACCATATCCTCAAGAATCTGAATAATGCGCTCGGACTGTTCGTCCGTCTGAGGGTGAAATGAGTTACTTAACTCTACTCGAGTGCCAACTCACGCTGAACGGCCCTCCAAAATCATGATGTAAACTGAATACCTCTATCTGAGATAATGGAAATTGGAATACCATGCAGACGAACAATCTCCCAGATATAAATCTCCGCCAACCGCTTCGAAGAATAAGTAGTACACATAGGAATGAAATGAGCGGACATGGTCATCAAACTTCCTCAAAGTCCGTGGGAGCCCAACTACAAAGTCCATGGTGATCTTCTCCCACTTCCACTCTGGAATCTCTATCTGCTGAAGCAACCCACCTGGTCTCTAGTGCTCATGCTTTACCTGCTGACAGTTGAGGTATCTAGCCACAATCCAACTATATATTTCTTCATCCGCCTCCACTAATAGTGCTGCCTCAAATCCTGATACATCTTCGCGGTACCCAGATGGATGGAATACTACTATAGGCCTCCTCTAGAATCAACTCTTGAAGCCCATCGACATTGAGTACACAAATCCGACCCTGCATCCTCAATACCCCATCATCTCTAATAGCCACATCCCTGGCATCACCGTGCTGAACCTTGTCCTTGAGGACAAGCAAATGAGGGTCATCATACTGCCGCTCCCTGATACGATCAAAAAGGGAAGACCGAGAAACCACACAAGCTAGAACCTGACTAGGCTCCAAAAGATCCAATCTCACAAACTGGCTAGCTAAATCCTGAACATCCATCGCCATAGGCCTCTCTAATACTGGTAAATATACCAAACTCCCCAAACTCTCCGCCCGGCGACTCAAGGCATCAGCCACCATATTGGCCTTGCACGGGTGATACAAAATAGTGATGTCATAATCCTTTAGAAACTCTAACCACCTCCTCTGGAGCAAGTTTAGATCCTTTTTCTTGAATAAATGCTGCAAGCTCCGATGGTCAGTATAAATCTCACAGGGAACCCCGTATAAATAATAGCACCAAATCTTCAGGGCATGGAAAATGGAAGCTAACTCAAGGTCGTGAACAGGGTAGTTCTTCTCATGTATTTTCAACTGTCTGGACGCGTAGGCAATCACCCTACCGTCCTGCATCAACACTACTCTGAGGCCAATCCTCAAGGCATCACAATAGACTATATAAGACCCTGAACCAGTAGGCAATATCAAAACTGGGGTTGTAGTCAAAGTTGTCTTGAGCTTTTGAAAGCTCACCTCACACTCCTCTGTCCACTGAAATGGAGCACCCTTCTGGGTCAACCTAGTCATAGGGGCTGCAATCGATGAAAACTCATTCCACAAAACGACGGTAGTAACACGCCAAGCCAAGGAAACTGCGAATCTCTGTAGCTGAGGACGGTCTGGGCCAACTCTGCAAGGCCTCTACCTTCTTCAGATCCACCTGAATACCCACACTCGATACCACGTGGCCTAAGAATGCCACTAAATCCAACCAAAACTCACATTTTGAGAACTTAGCATATAACTGCTTCTCTCTCAGAGTCTGAAGCACAGTCCTCAGGTGCTGCTCATGATCTTCCTGACTCTAGGAATACACCAGAATATCATCAATAAAAATAATGACGAACGAGTCAAGATACGGCCGGAACACACTGTGCATCAAATGCATAAAGGCTGCTGGGGCATTGGTCAGCCCAAATGACATAACAAGGAACTCGTAATGATCGTACCGAGTCCTGAAAGAAGTCTTCAGGATGTCTGGATCCTGAATCTTCAATTGATGGTAACCTGAGCACAAATCAATCTTAGAAAACACACGTGCACCCTGAAGCTGGTCAAATAGATCATTAATACGAGGTAAAGGATAACGGTTCTTCACTGTAACCTTGTTCAACTAGCGATAATCAATACACATACGCATAGAACCATCCCTTTTTTCACAAACAAGACAGGAGCACCCCAAGGTGAGATACTGGATCGAATAAAACCCTTATCAAGCAATTCCTATAACTGATCCTTCAACTCCTTCAACTCAGGAGAAGCCATGGAGGAATAGAAATGGGTTGGGTTCCCAGCAACAGATCAATGCCAAAATCAATACTCTATCAGGCAGCATGCCCAGAGGATCAGTTGGAAACATATCGGGATAATCCCGTACCACTAGGACTGAATCAACAGAAGGGGTATCAATACTGGCATCTCTCACATAAGCTAAATACGCGTCACACCCCTTCTCAACCATACGCTGAGCTTTAAGGAAAGAGATAACTCTACTGGGGGTGTGATCTAAAGTACCACTCCACTCAACACGCGGTACACCTAGCATAGCCAGCGTCACAGTTTTGGCGCGACAAACAAGAATAGCATAATGGGGCGACAACCAGTCCATGCCCAAGATAATATCAAAATCAACCATGCTGAGTAACAATAAATCGGCTCTGGTCTCAAAACCACGGATAGTAACCAAACACGACCGATAAATACGGTCCACAACAAGAGAATCTCCAACAAGAGTAGAAACATAAATAGGGGAACTCAAAGAATCTCGGGGTACACCCAAATGCGGAGCAAAATAATAAGACACATAAGAATAAGTGGAGCCTAGATCGAATAGAACCGATGCATCTATGTGACAAACTAGTATAATACCTGTGATGACAGAATCGGAGGCAACAGCCTCGGTACGGGCAGGAATGGCATAGTATCTGGCCTGGCCTCCCCCTCTAGGGTGACCTCTACCTCCCCGACCTCTACCCCTAGCTGGTTGGGCAGATGGGGTAGCAGCTAGAGTTGTGATCATGGCCTGAGAACTCTATGGGGCACGCTGTGGCTGAGAAGTCTATGGAGGTGCACCCCTCCCAAGTCTGGGGCAATCACTCACCATATGGCATGTGTCACCACACTCAAAACAAGCTCTGGGAGGACATGGTGGATGTGACTGGCTAGGGCCATATCTACTGGACTGACCTCTAAAAGCACCCCGCGCAGGAGGCGCACTAGATACCAGTGGTGCATAATAAGGCTCCTGAGATCTAGGAGGAGCTGGAGCATTGCTGGCTGCTGGAAGAGCTGAATGAATATGGCGACTCATATAACCCCTACCATGACAACCTACAGCTGGGGTACGGGCACCAGAATAATGGCCCGACTCACGAGACCTCTTGGCCTCCCTCTCCTCTCTCTCCCTAGCATGAATACCCTCAATCCTCCTAGCAATGCTCACCACCTGTTGATAAGAAATGTCCATCTCCAACTCATGAGCCATGCTAGACCTGATGCTGGGAATGAGGCACTCAATAAACCGGTGAACTCTCTCACGGACAGTAGAAACTAAGGCTGGTGCATGCCTAGCCAATCTAGTGTAATGGATAGCATACTCTGAAACAGTCATAGCACCCTGGCGCAAATCCTCAAACTCTGCACGCCGTGCATCCCTGAGGCTCTGAGGAACAAACTCTCTCAGGAACAGATCTAAGAACTAGGTCCAAGTCAGTGAAGCTGCCTCGTCCGGACTGTCTAACTCATAGGTGTGCCTGCACTCATAGGCGGCTCCCTGAAGCTGGAAAACAATGAAGGAAACCCCGCTTGATCCTGGTATACCCTTAGTGTGAAGGATACGGTGGCACTCCTCTAGAAATCCCAAGGCATCATATAATGCTAGTCCATTGAATACCGGAGGATCATACTTCTTGAACCTCTCAAGTCTCCGTTGTTCATCCTCTGAAGCAGCTGCCCCGTCCTCGGGGTGAACTGGCACTGTAGGCGATGTTGGAATGATCTCTAGGACCTGCTCAACATGCACTTGCTGCTCAGGAGTGCGGGCAGCGGGAGTCTGTGCTCCTCCCTCGGCCTAGGATGTGGCTGCAGCAAGGGGAAGCAACTCTGCCTGAGCCAAGGTGGTGTACATACTCATGAACTATGCCAGAGTCTCCTGAAGGGCTGGAGTAGTAGTGGCAGTAGGCGTGTCAAGTGCCTGGACTCCGGCTGGATCTGCTGGTTGTACCTCGGTGGAAGCTCACGCAGGTGCTCTTACTGCACCACGTGCGCGTCCTCAGCCTCTACCCTGGACCCGGCCTCTAACGGCTGCAGTAGGGGGCACAGGTGCCTGATCATCTCGAGTAGCACGTGTCCTCACCATCTGTGAGAGAATAGAAAACAAGTTTAGAATTGTGATGTCAAAATATCGCATGACAAGGAAATCAAATGAAGTTGAAATTTTCTTAACATTTACATAGCCCCTCGTAGATAAGTACAGACGTCTCCGTACCGATCAGCAAGACTCTAAGAAACGGGCTTGTGTTTCGTGACTCCTATGAACCTAGAGCTCTAATACCAACTTGTCACAACCCCAGTTCACCCTCCGTGAACTGTCGTGACGGCACCTAGTCTCTACGACTAGGTAAGCCTAACAAGTGCGGAAAACAATCGAAACTTGCGGAAATATATACTTAAAGCCAAGAATAACCAAAAAGAAAATGAAATATAAAATACCACTCAGCATATACAACTCAACATCTCAAAATCTTACAACACTATTCCAAAACCTGGAAACTCACGGGAACACAAGCTGAAGAGATACAGTAAAGTGCTCTAACTTCGGAATGTCTATATCAATAGTAAGATAGAAGGCCAAATACTAAAAGATAGAACAAGATAGAGACTCCTCGGTCTGCGAACGCGGCAGATGTACCTTGAAGTCTCTGATAGATCTCCCTGCCTCAAGAGTGATAAGCCTAGGTAGAGGTACCCGGATCTGCACATGAAAAACATGCGCAGAAAGGGCATGAGTACACCACAACGGTACTCAGTAAGTGCCTAGCCTAACCTCGATCGGGTAGTGAAGAGGAAGGTCAGGGCCCAACTGAGGTCAAATAAAATATAAGGTTGAACAGTATGAAATATAGCAGTATAATTAAGTGCAACAGTAAGAAAATATCACAGAATGGAAGGAACAACAACAACTAGCACAAAGACCACAAATCACAGAAGAAAAACAGCTCAAGTCAGTAAATATCATCCGGGCACTTCCAGGATACCGTCCTGTAGCCCCAATTACGACTATCCAGTGGATCTCCCGGGATACCATCCCGTAGTCAATATAGGTATATATCTGAAGGATCTCCCGGAATACCATCCCGTAGTCCAATTATCAATGTGCGGGGATCTACCGAAATCTGATCCGTAGTCCCAAATGTAAATACCCAATACTGGGAGAAACTACCGAGTGCATTCCCATAGTTCAATATAATTGTGCAGGGGTATCTACCGGGAATCTAACTCGTAGTCCCAAAGAATCCCACATCTGTAGTCCCAATGTAAATACACAAACAACAGCAAGAAGGGATTCATAATGGAATTTTCATATCAAGGCAACAAGTAATTCAAGCCTAACATGCTTCACATAATGCAATCAAGGCAATTTAAGCAAATAGGCAAATTTGAATCAACTAAACATGCTTTTCTAACTAACAACATGATAAATTTACGAGTATAACAAAGTAGGAAAAGAAACATGCTAATAGATTCTTTAAGAAAAACTGGATTTCCAACAATTTGCACAAGTACGCGCTCGTCACCTCATGCACAAGACAATTCAGTTACCAATTATACCAATCCAAAGGGGAAGGTCCCCCACACAAGGTTAGACAAGCCACTAACCTCGAACCGGCTCAAAATCAACTCGAAACCATGCTTTTGCCACGAGTATCCGACTCCAAATGGCTCAAATCAATTCAATTCAATCGCATACTGTAAATATCATCTCAAGCAACTAATTCTACGATTTAATTCAAAGCTAATACGTGAAATTAGGAAAAATGATCAAAATGCCCCTCGGGCCCACGTCTTGGAATTTGGTAACATTCACATTTTCAGAAACCTCATACTCTCATGAGTCCAACTATACTAAAATTATTCAAATCCGATGTCAAACACCCAATCAAAACCCAATCTCTTGGTCTAAGAACTTTTCCATCAATTTCTACCAAAATTCCGAAATTAAAGGATGAATTTAAGTGAAGATTCATGGAAATTAGTCTAAACCGAGTAAGAATCACTTACCCAAGTCGCCCAGGTGAAAATCTTCTCAAAAATCGTTATCTCCCAAGCTTCCAAGTCAAAAATATGAATTATGGTCTAAACCCTCGATTTTGGGTTTTAAATTCTGCCCAGGTACTTTGTGAATCGCGATCGCGAGAAATCATATGCGATCGCAAAGAGTAAAAGTGAAGGGCTCTAGAAAATGGCCGACGCAAACGCGATAGGAAGCACGCGATCGCGTAAGAGGAAAAGGTGGCCTTACGCGATCGCGGTTGAAGACACACGAACGCCAAGAAGAAATTGGGCTACTGAGCCACCGGCTCATGTTTCTACTACGCGAACGCGAAGGGGCAGATGCGAACGCGAAAGAGGAAGGGCAGTACTATGCGATCGTAAGTCAAGTAATGCGATCGCGAAGAAGTAATTGGGCCCCCCCTCTGGAATTACACTATGCGAACGCGAAAAGATGGTTGTGATAGCGTAGAAGAATACTAGATACCAGCAGTTCAGCAATTCAACTAGTTCCAAAAATGACCCGTTGAGCAACCGAAATATACCCGAGGCCCCCGGGACCTCAACCAAACCTACGAGCATATCCCATAATATCATTCAAACTTGTTTCAACCTTCAGAATGCCATAAACAACATCAAAACACCTATATTTCATCGAATTCAAGCTTAAAGTTTCCAAAAACTCTAAAAACACATTTTCGATCAAAAAGTCTACCAAACCTCGTCTGAATGACCTGAAACTTTGCACGCACATCCCAAAGACATAACGGAACTACTGCAACTCTCGGAATTCCTTTCCGACCCTCGAATCAACATTTCACTATCTAACCGAAAACATCTAAAATTTCAACTTTCGGTATTTCAAGCCTAAATTAGCTACGGGCCTCTAAAACATATTCCGGACATGCTCCTAACACCAAAATCACCCAACGGAGCTACCGGAACCATCGAATTTCCATTCCGAGGTTGTCTTCATATTGTTCCGACTATGGTCTCTTCTCCAACACTTAAGCTCTTATTTAGGGACTAAGTGTCCCGAAACTCTCCAAAACACAAAACCGCACGTCCCAACAAATCAAATTAGCAGAAATAAACTTGGAAAAAGCAGTTAATAGGGGATCGGGGCGTTAATTCTTAAGATGACCGACCGGGTCGTCACAATACACCCTTGTTTCCATTATATTGTAATTTGTTCGTATGCTATATAGTATATCATTACTACCATTAAATTATACATTATTTGTGTATATTAAGTGGTATTCAAATATTCTTAGGGGTCATTTGGTTAGCAGACTAAATTATTCCGGAATTATTGTCCTCATATTATAATCTCTATACTAATTTATCCCACCTGGAAGGTGGAATAAATTAATACCAAGATTGATGGGATAATATAGGATAAGATGGAATATCTAGGATTAAATATGGGACTATGTTTATACTATGTTTGGTTGACAGTATAAATTTATCCAGGTATAAATTTATTTGGTCAACCAAACATAGTTTAAATTTAGTACCACACTTTATCGCACCTTTTCCCGCGTACCAAATGATGCCTTAGTGTAATGTATATTATACTGTGATTAATGTTGAATCATGATATATTTTATTTGAGTATAATAAATAGTATTCCCAATATTCATGGTATATTATATATTGGTAAACCATGATTCAACAATCATGGTATACACTGAAATATTTTGGACTGGGAGATTTTAGTGAAAATAATAAAATATGAAAAATAAAAATACATCGAAAACTAAAAAATCAAAATGAAAAACAAGTAAAAAAGAGTGAGAGGGTTATAAAAAAGAATTAAAAAAATAATTAAAAAAATGAATAAGACTGCATAATTTTATTAAAAAAATAAAGTGAAAAAATAACAGAAAAATACTATAAAAATGCAAAAAAAAAAGGAAGCGGAAAGGCCGTTGGTGAAGCCAAGGGCCCTGTCCATAGTAAGGAGGGGAAACCTCATCTTAAAATCTTTAAAAGGGACATGTTTTGTTACAGAAATGGGAGCATTTTGGTCATTAAGAGAGTGTTTGGATGGGCTTAAAAGCTGGTCAAACTAGCTTTTAAGCACTTTTTTATTTTATGGAGTGTTTGGCCAAAAAAAGAGGGGGGGGGATTTCATTCCTATACACTTTATAAAACTTTATTACAAAAAATATCCTTGTTTACAATATTACCCGCCCTGGACACGTTTTTCCTACAAAATCTATATAAATTATTTAAAAAAGAATCCTTTCTACTGTAACATTCCTTTATTAGGAGCGAGAATTTGGGATAGTAAAGAATTCTACCGAAAATTTTTGCAACGCATTAGTCACCATTAATTAAGCCTAAAATTATTCCATTTCTCTCACAATTTCGATACTTTATTTTTCGAATACTCTATTTTTCACTGTATATTTTGGTTTCACACCCAATCAAAACCTAATCTCTTGGTCTAAGAACTTTTCCCCCAAATTCTACCAAAATTCCAAAATTAAAGGATGAATTTAAGTGAAGATTCATGAAAATTAGTCTAAATCGAGTAAGAATCACTTACCCAAGTCCCCCAGGTGAAAATCCTCTCAAAAACCGTGATCTCCCGAGCTCCCAAGTCAAAAATATGAATTATGGTCTAAACCCTCGATTTTGGATTTTAAATTCTGCCCAAGTATTTTGGGAATCGCGATCGCGAGAAATCATAAGCGATCGCGAAGAGTAAAAGTGAAGGGCTCCAGAAAATGGCCTACTCAAACGCGACAGGAAGCACGCGATCGCGTAAGAGGAAAAGGTGGCCTCATGCGATCGCGGTTGAAGACACGCGATCGCGAAGAAGAAATTGGTCTACTGAGCCACCGACTCATATTTCTACTACGCAAACGCGAAGGGGCACATGCAAACGCGAAAGAGGAAGGGAACAACTATGCGATCGCGAGTCAAGTAATGCGATTATGAAGAAGGAATTGGGCCCCCCCTCCAGAATTACACTATGCGACGAAAAGATGGCTACGATCGCGTAGAAGAATACCAGATACCAGCAGTTCAGCAATTCAACTAGTTCCAAAAAAGACCCGTTGAGCATCCGAAACACACCCGAGGCCCCCGGGACCTCAACCAAACCTACGAGAATATCCCATAACATCATTCAAACTTGTTCAACCTTTGGAACGCCATAAACAACATCAAAACACCTATTTTTCATTGAATTCAAGCTTAAAGTTTCCAAAAACTCTAAAAACACATTTTCGATCAAAAAGTCTAGCAAACCTCGTCCGAATGACCTGAAACTTTGCACGCATATCCCAAATGACATAACGGAACTACTGAAACTCTCGTAATTCCTTTCCGACCCACGGATCAAAATCTCACTATCGAACCGGAATCTTCCAAAATTTTAACTTTCGGCATTTCAATCCTAAATTAACTACGGACCCCCAAAACACATTCCGGACACGCTCCTAACCCCAAAATCACCCAACGGAGCTAACGCAACCATCAAATTTCCATTTCAAGGTTGTCTTCACACTGTTCTGACTACAGTCGCTTCTCTAACACTTAAGCTCTCATTTAGGGACTAAGTGTCCTGAAACTCTCTGAAACTTAAAACCGAACGTCCCGGCAAATCAAATTAGCAAAAATAAACTTGGGAATAGTAGTTAATAGGGGATCGGGGCGTTAATTCCTAAGACGACTAGCTGGGTCGTCACATCCTCCTACATTTAAACATCCGTTCTTCCTCGAACAAGCATAGAGACATACCTGAAGTAGTGAAAAGATGAGGGTAACAGCTGTGCATATCCTGCTCGGTCTCACAGGTCGCCTTCTCGACCAGCTGACCCCGCCACTAAACCTTTACTGAAGCAATGTTCTTTGACCTCAACTTTCTGACCTGCCTGTCCAATATAGCCATTGGCTCCTCAACATAGGATAGATCCTTGTCCAACTGGACTGAACTAAAATCCAACACGTGCGACAGATCACCGTGGTACCTCCGGAGCATCAAAACATGAAATATCAGATGAACTCCTGCCAAACTAGGAGGTAAGGCAAGCTTATAAGCAACCTCCCCAACATGCCTCAATATCTCAAAAGGGCCAATAAACCTCGGACTCAACTTCCCTTTCTTCCTAAACCTCATAACGCCCTTCATAGGCGAAACCCGAAGTAAAACCCGCTCTCCAACCATATAGGAAACATCACGAACCTTCCGGTTCGCGTAGCTCTTCTGTCTAAACTGGGTTGTACGGAGTCTATCCTAAATCACCTTAACCTTCTCCAAAGCATCCTGAACCAAATTTGTGCCCATTAGCCTAGCCTCACCCGACTCAAACCAACCCACTGGAGATCTACACTGCCTACCATGTAAAGCCTCATACGGTGCCATCTGAATGATGGACTGATAGCTGTTGTTGTAAGCAAACTCCACCAATGGCAAGAACTGATCCCAAGACCCTCCAAACTCAATCACACACGCACGGACCATATCCTCAAGAATCTGAATAGTGCGCTCGGACTGTTCGTCCGTCTGAGGGTGAAATGAGTTACTTAACTCTATTCGAGTTCCCAAATCACGCTGAACGGCCCTCCAAAATCGTGATGTAAACTGAATACCTCTATCTGATATAATGGAAATTGGAATACCATGCAGACGAACAATCTCCCAGATATAAATCTCCGCCAACCGCTTCGAAGAATAAGTAGTACACATAGGAATGAAATAAGTGGACATGGTCATCAAACTTCCTCAAAGTCCGTGGGAGCCCAACTACAAAGTCCATGGTGATCTTCTCCCACTTCCACTCTGGAATCTCTATCTGCTGAAGCAACCCACCTGGTCTCTAGTGCTCATGCTTTACCTGCTGACAGTTGAGGTATCTAGCCACAATCCAACTATATATTTCTTCATCCGCCTCCACTAATAGTGCTGCCTCAAATCCTGATACATCTTCGCGGTACCCAGATGGATGGAATACTACTATAGGCCTCCTCTAGAATCAACTCTTGAAGCCCATCGACATTGAGTACACAAACCTGACCCTGCATCCTCAATACCCCATCATCTCTAATAGCCACATCCCTGGCATCACCGTGCTAAACCTTGTCCTTGAGGACAAGCAAATAAGGGTCATCATACTGCCGCTCCCTGATACGATCAAAAAGGGAAGACCGAGAAACCACACAAGCTAGAACCTGACTAGGCTCCAAAAGATTCAATCTCACAAACTGGCTAGCTAAATCCTGAACATCCATCGCCATAGGCCTCTCTAATGCTGGTAAATATACCAAACTCCCCAAACTCTCCGCCCGGCGACTCAAGGCATCAGCCACCATATTGGCCTTGCCCGGGTGATACAAAATAGTGATGTCATAATCCTTTAGCAACTCTAACCACCTCCTCTGGAGCAAGTTTAGATCCTTTTTCTTGAATAAATGCTGCAAGCTCTGATGGTCAGTATAAATCTCACAGGGAACCCCGTATAAATAATGGCGCCAAATCTTCAGGGCATGGAGAATGGAAGCTAACTCAAGGTCGTGAACAGGGTAGTTCTTCTCATGTATTTTCAACTGTCTGGATGCGTAGGCAATCACCCTACCGTCCTGCATCAACACTACTCTGAGGCCAATCCTCAAGGCATCACAATAGACTATATAAGACCCTGAACCAGTAGGCAATATCAAAACTGGGGTTGTAGTCAAAGTTGTCTTGAGCTTTTGAAAGCTCACCTCACACTCCTCTGTCCACTGAAATGGAGCACCCTTCTGGGTCAACCTAGTCATAGGGGCTGCAATCGATGAAAACTCATTCCACAAAACGACGGTAGTAACCCGCCAAGCCAAGGAAACTGCGAATCTATGTAGCTGAGGACGGTCTGGGCCAACTCTGCAAGGCCTCTACCTTCTTCGGATCCACCTGAATACCCACACTCGATACCACGTGGTCTAAGAATGCCACTAAATCCAACCAAAACTCACATTTTGAGAACTTAGCATATAACTGCTTCTCTCTCAGAGTCTGAAGCACAGTCTTCAGGTGTTGCTCATGATCTTCCCGACTCTAGGAATACACCAGAATATCATCAATAAAAATAATGACGAACGAGTCAAGATACGGCCGGAACACATTGTGCATCAAATGCATAAAGGCTGTTGGGGCATTGGTCAGCCCAAATGACATAACAAGGAACTCGTAATGATCGTACCGAGTCCTGAAAGAAGTCTTCAGGATGTCTGGATCCTGAATCTTCAATTGATGGTAACCTGAGCACAAATCAATCTTAGAAAACACACGTGCGCCCTGAAGCTGGTCAAATAGATCATTAATACGAGGTAAAGGATAACGGTTCTTCACTATAACCTTGTTCAACTAGCGATAATCAATATACATACGCATAGAACCATCCTTTTTTTCACAAACAAGACAGGAGCACCCCAAGGTGAGATACTGGATCGAATAAAACCCTTATCAAGCAATTCCTATAACTGATCCTTCAACTCCTTCAACTCAGGAGGAGCCATGGAGGAATAGAAATGGGTTGGGTTCCCAGCAACAGATCAATGCCAAAATCAATATCTCTATCAGGTGGCATGCCCAGAGGATCAGTTGGAAACATATCGGGATAATCCCGTACCACTAGGATTGAATCAACAGAAGGGGTATCAATACTGCCATCTCTCACATAAGCTAAATACGCGTCACACCCCTTCTCAACCATACGCTGAGCTTTAAGGAAAGAGATAACTCTACTGGGAGTGTGATCTAAAGTACCACTCCACTCAACACGCGGTACACCTAGCATAGCCAGCGTCACAGTTTTGGCGCGACAAACAAGAATAGCATAATGAGGCGACAACCAGTCCATGCCCAAGATAATATCAAAATCAACCATGCTGAGTAACAATAAATCGGCTCTGGTCTCAAAACCACGGATAGTAACCAAACACGACCGATAAATGCGGTCCACAACAAGAGAATCTCCAACAAGAGTAGAAACATAAATAGGGGAACTCAAAGAATCTCGGGGTACACCCAAATGCAGAGCAAAATAATAAGACACATAAGAATAAGTGGAGCCTAGATCGAATAGAACCGATGCATCTATGTGATAAACCAGTATAATACCTGTGATGACAGAATCGGAGGCAACAGCCTCGGTACAGGCAGGAATGGCATAGTACCTGGCCTGGCCTCCCCCTCTAGGGTGACCTCTACCTCCCCGACCTCTACCCCTAGCTGGCTGGGCAGATGGGGTAGCAGCTGGAGTTGTGATCATGGCCTGAGAACTCTATGGGGCACGCTGTGGCTGAGAAGTCTATGGAGGTGCACCCCTCCCAAGTCTGGGGCAATCACTCACCATATGGCATGTGTCACCACACTCAAAACAAGCTCTGGGAGGACATGGTGGATGTGACTGGCTAGGGCCATATCTACTGGACTGACCTCTAAAAGCACCCCGCGTAGGAGGCGCACTAGATACCAGTGGTGCATAATAAGGCTCCTGAGATCTAGGAGGAGCTAGAGCATTGCTGGCTGCTGGAAGAGCTGATGAATAGGGCGACTCATATAACCCCTACCATAACAACCTACAGCTGGGGTACGGGCACCAGAATAATGGCCCGACTCACGAGACCTCTTGGCCTCTCTCTCCTCTCTCTCCCTAACATGCATACCCCCAATCCTCCTAGCAATGCTCACCACCTGTTGATAAGAAATGTCCATCTCCAACTCACGAGCCATGCTAGACCTGATGCTGGGAATGAGGCACTCAATAAACCGGTGAACTCTCTCACGGACAGTAGAAACTAAGGCTGGTGCATGCCTAGCCAATCTAGTGTAATGGATAGCATACTCTGAAACAGTCATAGCACCCTGGCGCAAATCCTCAAACTCTGCACGCCGTGCATCCCTGAGGCTCTGAGGAACAAACTCTCTCAGGAACAGATCTAAGAACTGGGTCCAAGTCAGTGAAGCTGCCTCGTCCGGACTGTCTAACTCATAGGTGTGCCCGCACTCATAGGCGGCTCCTTGAAGCTGGAAAACAGTGAAGGAAACCCCGCTTGATCCTGATATACCCTTAGTGCGAAGGATACGGTGGCACTCCTCTAGAAATCCCAAGGCATCATCTGACGCTAGTCCACTGAATACCGGAGGATCATACTTCTTGAACCTCTCAAGTCTCCGTTGTTCATCCTCTGAAGCAGCTGCCCCGTCCTCGGGGTGAACTGGCACTGTAGGCGATGTTGGAATGATCTCTAGGACCTGCTCAACATGCACTTGCTGCTCAGGAGTGCGGGCAGCGGGAGTCTGTGCTCCTCCCTCGGCCTAGGATATGGCTGCAGCAAGGGGAAGCAACTCTGCCTGAGCCAAGGTGGTGTACATACTCATGAACTATGCCAGAGTCTCCTGAAGGGCTGGAGTAGTAGTGGCAGTAGGCGTGTCAAGTGCCTGGACTCCGGCTGGATCTGCTGGTTGTACCTCGGTGGCAGCTCACGCAGGTGCTCTTGCTGCACCACGTGTGCGTCCTCAGCCTCTACCCTGGACCCGGCCTCTAACGGCTGCAGTAGGGGGCACAGGTGCCTGATCATCTCGAGTAGCACATGTCCTCACCATCTGTGAGAGAATAGAAAACAAGTTTAGAATTGTGATGTCAAAATATCGCATGACAAGGAAATAAAATGAAGTTGAAATTTTCTTAACATTTACATAGCCCCTCGTAGATAAGTACAGATGTCTCCGTACCGATCAGCAAGACTCTAAGGAACGGGCTTGTGTTTCGTGACTCCTATGAACCTAGAGCTCTAATACCAACTTGTCACAACCCCAGTTCACCCTCCGTGAACTGTCGTGACGGCACCTAGTCTCTACGACTAGGTAAGCCTAACAAGTGCGGAAAACAATCGAAACTTGCGGAAATATATACTTAAAGCCAAGAATAACCAAAAAGAAAACGAAATATAAAATACCACTCAGCATATACAACTCAACATCTCAAAATCTTACAACACTATCCCAAAACCTGGAAACTCACGGGAACACAAGCTGAAGAGATACAGTAAAGTGCTCTAACTTCGGAATGTCTATATCAATAGTAAGATAGAAGGCCAAATACTAAAAGATAGAATAAGATAGAGACTCTTCGGTCTGCGAACGCGGCAGATGTACCTTGAAGTCTCTGATAGATCTCCCTGCCTCAAGAGTGATAAGCCTAGGTAGAGGTACCCGGATCTGCACATGAAAAACATGCGCAGAAAGGGCATGAGTACACCATAACGGTACTCAGTAAGTGCCTAGCCTAACCTCGATCGGGTAGTGAAGAGGAAGGTCAGGGCCCAACTGAGGTCAAATAAAATATAAGGTTGAACAGTATGAAATACAGCAGTATAATTAAGTGCAACAGTAAGAAAATATCACAGAATGGAAGGAACAACAACAACTAGCACAAAGACCACAAATCACAGAAGAAAAACAGCTCAAGTCAGTAAATATCATCCGGGCACTTCCAGGATACCGTCCTGTAGCCCCAATTACGACTATCCAGTGGATCTCCCGGGATACCATCCCGTAGTCAATATAGGTATATATCTGAAGGATCTCCCGGAATACCATCCCGTAGTCCAATTATCAATGTGCGGGGATCTACCGAAATCTGATCCGTAGTCCCAAATGTAAATACCCAATACTGGGAGAAACTACCGAGTGCATTCCCATAGTTCAATATAATTGTGCAGGGGTATCTACCGGGAATCTAACTCGTAGTCCCAAAGAATCCCACATCTGTAGTCCCAATGTAAATACACAAACAACAGCAAGAAGGGATTCATAATGGAATTTTCATATCAAGGCAACAAGTAATTCAAGCCTAACATGCTTCACATAATGCAATCAAGGCAATTTAAGCAAATAGGAAAATTTGAATCAACTAAACATGCTTTTCTAACTAACAACATGATAAATTTACGAGTATAAAAAAGTAGGAAAAGAAACATGCTAATAGATTCTTTAAGAAAAACTGGATTTCCAACAATTTGCACAAGTACGCGCTCGTCACCTCATGCACAAGACAATTCAATTATCAATTATACCAATCCAAAGGGGAAGGTCCCCCACACAAGGTTAGACAAGCCACTTACCTCGAACCGGCTCAAAATCAACTCGAAACCATGCTTTTGCCACGAGTTTCCGACTCCAAATGGCTCAAATATATTCAATTAAATTGCATACTGTAAATATCATCTCAAGCAACTAATTCTACGATTTAATTCAAAGCTAATACGTGAAATTAGGAAAAATGACCAAAATGCCCCTCGGGCCCACGTCTCGGAATTTGGTAACATTCACATTTTCAGAAACCTCATACTCTCATGAGTCCAACTATACTAAAATTATTCAAATCCGATGTCAAACACCCAATCAAAACCCAATCTCTTGGTCTAAGAACTTTTCCCTCAATTTCTACCAAAATTCCGAAATTAAAGGATGAATTTAAGTGAAGATTCATGGAAATTAGTCTAAACCGTGTAAGAATCACTTACCCAAGTCGCACAGGTGAAAATCTTCTCAAAAATCGTGATCTCCCAAGCTCCCAAGTCAAAAATATGAATTATGGTCTAAACCCTCGATTTTGGGTTTTAAATTCTGCCCAGGTACTTTGTGAATCGCGATCGCGAGAAATCATATGCGATCGCAAAGAGTAAAAGTGAAGGGCTCTAGAAAATGGCCGACGCAAACGCGATAGGAAGCACGCGATCGAGTAAGAGGAAAAGGTGGCCTTACGCGATCGCGGTTGAAGACACACGAACGCGAAGAAAAAATTGGGCTACTGAGCCACCGGCTCATGTTTCTACTACGCGAACGCGAAGGGGCAGATGCAAACGCGAAAGAGGAAGGGCAGTACTATGCAATCGTAAGTCAAGTAATGCGATCGCGAAGAAGTAATTGGGCCCCCCCTCTGGAATTACACTATGCGAACGCGAAAAGATGGTTGTGATAGCGTACAAGAATACTAGATACCAGCAGTTCAGCAATTCAACTAGTTCCAAAAATGACCCGTTGAGCAACCGAAATATACCCGAGGCCCCCGGGACCTCAACCAAACCTACGAGCATATCCCATAATATCATTCAAATTTATTCCAACCTTCAGAATGCCATAAACAACATCAAAACACCTATATTTCATCGAATTCAAGCTTAAAGTTTTCAAAAACTCTAAAAACACATTTTCGATCAAAAAGTCTACCAAACCTCGTCTGAATGACCTGAAACTTTGCACGCACATCCGAAAGACATAACGGAACTACTGCAACTCTCGAAATTCCTTTCCGACCCTCGAATCAACATTTCACTATCGAACCGAAAACTTCTAAAATTTCAACTTTCGGTATTTCAAGCCTAAATTAACTACGGACCTCTAAACACATTCCGGACATGCTCCTAACCCCAAAATCACCCAACGGAGCTACCGGAACCATCGAATTTCCATTTCGAGGTTGTCTTCATATTGTTCCGACTATGGTCTCTTCTCCAACACTTAAGCTCTTATTTAGGGACTAAGTGTCCCGAAACTCTCCAAAACACAAAACCGCACGTCCCAACAAATCAAATTAGCAGAAATAAACTTGGAAAAAACAGTTAATAGGGGATCGGGGCGTTAATTCTTAAGATGACCGGCCGGGTCGTCACAATACACCCTTGTTTCCATTATATTGTAATTTGTTCGTATGCTATATAGTATATCATTACTACCATTAAATTATACATTATTTGTGTATATTAAGTGGTATTCAAATATTCTTAGGGGTCATTTGGTTAGCAGACTAAATTATTCCGGAATTATTGTCCTCATATTATAATCTCTATACTAATTTATCCCACCTGGAAGGTGGAATAAATTAATACCAAGATTGATGGGATAATATAGGATAAGATGGAATATCTAGGATTAAATATGGGACTATGTTTATACTATGTTTGGTTGACAGTATAAATTTATCCCGGTATAAATTTATTTGGTCAACCAAACATAGTTTAAATTTAGTACCACACTTTATCGCACCTTTTCCTGCGTACCAAATGATGCCTTAGTGTAATGTATATTATATTGTGATTAATGTTGAATCATGATATATTTTATTTGAGTATAATAAATAGTATTCCCAATATTCATGGTATACTATATATTGGTAAACCATGATTCAACAATCATGGTATACACTGAAATATTTTGGACTGAGAGATTTTAGTGAAAATAATAAAATATGAAAAATAAAAAATACATCGAAAACTAAAAAATCAAAATGAAAAACAAGTAAAAAGAGTGAGAGGGTTATAAAAAAGAATTAAAAAAATAATTAAAAAAATGAATAAGACTGCATAATTTTATTAAAAAAATAAAGTGAAAAAATAACAGAAAAATACTATAAAAATGCAAAAAAAAAGGAAGCGGAAAGGCCGTTGGTGAAGCCAAGGCCCTGTCCATAGTAAGGAGGGGAAACCTCATCTTAAAATCTTTAAAAGGGACATGTTTTGTTACAGAAATGGGAGCATTTTGGTCATTAAGAGAGTGTTTGGATGGGCTTAAAAGCTGGTCAAACTAGCTTTTAAGCACTTTTTTATTTTATGGAGTGTTTGGCCAAAAAAAGAGGGGGGGGGGAATTTCATTCCTATACACTTTATAAAACTTTATTACAAAAAATATCCTTGTTTACAATATTACCCGCCCTGGACATGTTTTTCCTACAAAATCTATATAAATTATTTAAAATCCTTTCTGCTATAACATTCCTTTATTAGGAGCGAGAATTTGGGATAGTAAAGAATTCTACCGAGAATTTTTGCAACGCATTAGTCACTATTAATTAAGCCTAAAATTATTCCATTTCTCTCACAATTTCGATACTTTATTTTTCGAATACTCTGTTTTTCACTGTATATTTTGGTTTCACAAGTAAAATTGAATCAATTATCTACAATTGTATTGAATCACGCGCAATAATGTCGAAAATAACTATTATGCTTCAACTAAATGGTAATTGGGATAGCTTTGGGAGATACAGAGATTTTCATATCGACGGAATTGTAGTTAGCGAAGATGCAAGTTATAGCCAATTGATTTCTACAATCACAGAGCATCAAATGATCGATACATCAGAAAAAATAATCGAAATAAAATACATTATCAACGAAAATTATCTGCCAATGAAAATTAGGAACGATATGGGAGTTCGAGTATACATGAAGACGAAAAAGGAAAACAAAAGCTTAGGAATGTATCCGCTATGTATAACAGTGCGGGATTTCGATTTAGAATGTAGTATCTCTATTTCGAACGCAATTGCAGGTTTGATCTGTTATACCAGTGGTGAAATTTGTTTATATCTCATGAGTTCTACAATTGTTCTACAATATTTTTTAAAAAAAAATTACATAACATGTGTAGATCAAAATAAGTATTGAATTTCCTTTGTTCTACAATATTTTAAAATAAAAACTACATAACATGTGTATATCAATTGTTATGAATATGTAAGTCTTGAATTTCATTGTTCTACAATTTTCCTACAAAATATCTACAATATATATCATAACTGTATTTTGCTTTAATTGACTGCAGGTTCATCTGGAACACTGAAGTTGATTGATATGTCAACATCTCCGGCGATAGTGGAATATAAAAGTACAATCATACAGAAAATCACCAACTGTTATTAAAGTAGGCCAAGTATACAAAGACAAGCAAACAATTGCTAGTGCAATGAAGCACTATTCTATCATGAACAAGTTTCAATTTAGGGTGAAAAGGTGTAGTGCTAGAAGGTACGAACAATTCAATGGTCAAAAATCATGTCTTTGTTTAATTTGTAGTATATTTGTATTTTTTTGTTCTTCGGTGTTTGTAATATCTGTGTATACAAATTGTAGATAATTTATAGTTTTTTTGTATATAAATTGTTAAATATAAGATTTTCATGATTAAACAACCTATTTTTTGTGTATCTACATTTTTCATACCATTGTTTAAATTATTTTATTCTATAGCTATTGCCTGGTATGTGTTGGGGAAGATTGTACATGGCACTTCAAGTCCACCAGCATAAATGATTCAGCAATGTTCAAGGTTCGAAAATTCAACAGCTTGCACACATGCTCTTTCATGGACAATACATACATACAAGCAAACCTACTGTCATGGTAGTGGGTAGCATGGTTATACCAAAATATGTTGTTCCTAAGACAATTTAGACACTAAAAGACATAAACCGGCATGCTACAATATTCTTGCATGTGGCATATTTGGACAAATATAAGGTCAACGTTCAAGAAAGGTCATTTAAAGTTAAGCGAATTGTACTTTGCCACAGCACGATCATACACGCTTGATGAATTTAATGAAAAAATGTCAAAGATTGAAGAGATCGACACGTGTGTTAAAGCATACTTATACGATATTGCCTATATCACAGATGGTCTCGAGTACATGTTACTGTGAACAGAACTTGGACTATGACATCAAACATTGCAGAGTCATTGAATGCGGTAACAAGAGATGCACGAGAGCTGCCGATAGTAGAACTATTAGAGTACATGAGGACTCTTCTTGAACGTTGGACTAATAAAAAGTTAGCATCAAACAAAAATATTAACAAATATTGTAGATAAATTATTGAATAATTATAGTTATTTTATATATGTTGCTAATAATTTGATCTGTGTTTGTAATGTAATTATAGGTAAAGGCTTCAACAGATTACATCCATACAGTGATAGATGGTGTGAAGCGTTATATTGTTTGTCTTGAAAACAAGAGATGTAGCTGTGGATAATTCCAGCTTGATGAACTTCCTTGTGCACATGCTTTGGCTGCTTTAAGGAACATGAATGGGTCTTATGAAAAATACCGTTCTCCTTATTACACGAGGGAGAGCCTCTTGCATACTTATGAAATACCAGTAGACTCGCTGCCTGATAAAAGCAAATAGAATGTGCCACAACATATAGATGAAGAAGTTGTAAATCCAACTATCGGGAAAAGACAGCCAGGAAAACTTCAAAAACAAAGATACAAAACATATGATGAAGTAAATGCAAAGAAGTACAAGGTTTCATGTGGCAACTGCGGAATAGAAAGATATAACAAAAGATCTTGTAAGAATGCTCCTAACAAGAAATAAAATTTGATATAGTCAACAGATTTTTTGATATAAAATGTTGAGGTGTTCAGGAGAATTATAGTTGAGGTGTAATTGTGTTGATAAATTGAGTAAATATTGTTTCCTATAATGAAATGTTTTCAACTATTAATTTAGTTGGTTCGAATTTATTTTGTTTAATTACTGAGTGTATTGAGTTCATACTTTCATAACTTGATTGGATTATGAATGATTTGTATCTAAAATACATTATTATTTAATTGTCTATAGCACAAATCATTAGTGAATAATGATTCTTACAAGTTATCTACAAAAAATCTACAAAATAACTACATAATCTGGCATTGACAGAATAACTACATAATAATTAAGTTCTAAAGGAGTTTTATGCTAACAATAATGAGATCAAGTACTAATAACTTTCGACCAATCAAGATAAAAACAACAAAATATTTTCTATTGTTAGCACTAGTATCCTGGATAAAATAACAAAATATAAGGTAAAATTTTGTAGCACAAATCTGCTACAATTAAACTTCAACAAACGTGTTCATAAGTAACAATTTGTCTACAACCTTTCTACAAAACCAACTGCAACTAAACAATTTAACTACATTTTTTCTACAAAAAATGACAACTAATTCTTCTTCTTCTGGACTTGTGTTTGCTCGTTCACAATTGGTGCACTTTTTTTCCTTCCTAATCTACCAGTCACTTCGCTCTCACTAATTGCACCAGTATCTTGCTTCTTCCTAGCGTAGTCCCACAGTAGCGCTCCATAGCGTCTACGATGTTGATCAATATTAGAAAGGTCATCGTTAGAAACTGCTAGGTCTCCAATGCTGGCATACTCTGCAAATGCAGCAACGTATACACCACAGCACTGCAAAAAGAAAAATAGGGAAAATATTTAGCATACCATGAGCAGAAAAAAATCTATTAAATAGATAGAAGGAAAAGAAGCTTTTTCATACAGTGATCCCTCTCTTTGCTATGGTATTTCACCGACTTACCACTGAATATCAATAGGGTCAGTAACACCTTTTTTAATGTACGCCTTTATGTTCTTGAAGTTGATGTCTGGATGCTTGCCATAGAAATCAGTGCATGACAAGTAAAGAGGGATCATAAGAGCAAACTTGGTGATGATAGATTAAATAATGGTGTGATTATGTGAAGAGACCATGGAATCATACACATAAAGAACCCTATCGATAATGTAAAAAATAACCAACAACCAATGAAATTTTTCTACAATGTTGATGGGCATGATCACGAAATCAACTTGATCCCATGCAATATTTGCGAGTAATCTGTACCCCAATATGTATTCTGCTACGATGTCCTGGGGTTTGACAGTAGCAAACTTCTTTTCGGGAGGAGTATTGATGTACCTCTGATAAATTTGTTCAATTCTAGTCTTGAACATACAATCAGTGGTTGTAAACCTTATCTTGTTGTGGGGACCATACTTTTCTCTTTTTCTTAAGTAGTACAAGATAACATCAATGTGCTGCAACAAAAACAGATTTCATTGTTATTAATCATTCTTACAATTTATCTACAAATAACTACATAGTCTGGAGATAACATAATAACACATTTATTCATTAAATTCTGACAGGGTATGTGTTTACCGAGTCGTTGAGGACTTGTCCGGTTGTCACACCTCCTTTTTGGGCGCCCGCCACGAAGGGTAAAAATGCGCGAGGGAGTTTTTCCAATTTAAGTGACAATATTCGAAATGGGATTATTTATTTGATTCAGAGTCGCCACTTGGGAAAGGTTTGGCTTTTGGTGTCCCAAGTCACCGGTTTATCTTGAATCCCAAATCGAGGAAATTTTCGACTTTTCCAAATGAAGTCTGCGAACCAGAAATTCTAAGCAAGGAATTCTGTTGACCCGAGGGAAGGTGTTAGGCACCCTCGAATCCCGTGGTTCTAGCACGGTCGCTTAAATTGTTATAATGGCTAAATATCTGATTTAAATGCATGTTACGACTTACGTGCTTTTATTAAGTTTAAACCGCTTTTATTATTATCATTTATTTTTATAGAATTGCAACGTCGTGAAAATGCATCTCGAACCACGTCACAATCAATGCACCCGTGGTCGTCGACACATTTTGACTCCGTTGAGATTTGGATTTGGGTCACATCAATGTGCACCCGTGTTTAAGAAGGTTAAATTATTAAAGGTGCGCCTAAAGCAACTAGCGTATTGTTATTTTGGGAAGGCCGTAAAATTCGCTAAACGGCCTGTCCCGAATTCTAAGTATTTTAATATATACATTTAAAGGGCCCCGCAGCTTGTGCATTTTTGTTTGTCGAGGCTCGTCTCAATTTTATTTAAAAGGATAAACCTACAATGACTATATTTTTCTATTAAGTTCATCTCTAAAATAAAAGAAAATCTCTTAATTAATTACATGCTAAAAACGTAACTTATTGGTTATTAGTTTACGGCTAATGCGAATGGAAAATTGCGACCGAGTTTGTACAAAGAAAAACTGCTTTCATTCTATATTTTATTATTCAATAATACTAAAACATGAGATTGACACACCATAATATAAAAACAGATTAATTATTCTTTGATTAATTTAAACTAACATTATTAGATGAAGAAGTTATACATATGCGACATCATTACTCATTTAATCAATCAACTACATTTTTATACAAAGAAAGGAAAATTATATTCAAACACAAATCTAAACAGGAGGGATTCAACAGGAACAAAGCCTGATTAATATTTCATTTCTCTTCAATCCGAGAGTATACAAATGTGTACCTGGAAATGGCAGTACAAGAACAAAAGAAGGAGAAGTCAGCAGCAATAATAATAACACAGCAACAGCAGGTCCAGCAACACCACAAACCAGTAAGAACCAGTAGAATAACCCAGCAACGGATTGAAAACTCAGCAATACCAAAGTGCAATTGTAGTCGAAGCAGAAGAGAGACGGATACAAGATGCAGTAGTTTACTGATTTTCAATAACACTCGAGAAAAGACAAACGAAATTTATTCAAGTAGAAGTTCAAGTTGTCTTTCTCTTTACTCTCTAACACTCTTGGAATTTTCCAGAAAGTATTACTCTCAAAAATATTCTCCCCATAATCTCTAAGTCCCCCTTAATCTTCAAGTTCTAGTCTAAGTTTTTTTTCTCTCAAGTCTAGTCCTCTTTTAATGTCAAGAAATGACTTTATATATAACAAGACAAGTCTTCAATTCCCAACCCCAAATTATTCCTTAATGGCATGCTTTGTCCCACTTATTAATGTTTTCTTTATTTTAAACTTTGTCCCCCATGCCTACATTAAATAAATACATCCACCACAATCCATTACAATTTGTCCCACATGCTTACATTAAATAAGTACAATATTCTCAACCCATTACAATTTGTCTCCCATGCCTAACATAAACAAATACAATATTCCCCTCCACTACATTATGTTTTGTCCTATTATGTTAAACAATTATATCAAACACCACCCCATTATATTTTGTCCCTCATGCTTAACATAAAGAATTGAAATAATGTTCAATTACCGAACTACCCCTCCGACCATATTGCAATTTACCAAACTACCCCTGAATATAATGCAATTTACCAAACTACCCCTCTGCTCTAAACAATCAATTAATCATAACTTAACCAAAATATAGCCAAGATGACCAATTTCTCAAAAATCTTCAACAACAAATCACATGAACACGATGAATAACACAACTCAAAATTAATGGAATGAATTAACCATATCGGGAACCAATCCTGGTTAATTTAGACCATCAATGGATGAGCAAGGATACAACAATACAAACAACAAAATACATGATTCAAATTAAATCAACAAATTAAACAGCAAAACAAGCTCAAATTAATTTACTGGATTTAAATGAACTTCAAACAAAGATGAACATGAATTAAATCTATTTTTAAACAACAAACATGACGGATTCAAACGATTCAAACAACATTAATAATTTCTGAAAAATGCATAACAACACATGAAACAAATTGAAGAAATAATTAATTAAATTTCAATTTGAATCTAACAAACATTAAACTAACAAATATTTACCTAAACAATGATACAAACATGAAAAACAACTAATTAAACTTTCATTTGAAAATCTGAAAATTAATTTAACAAAGCACATGAACAAATTAAAAAAAATTAATTCAAACGATGAACAAAACAAACATTTGCCGGTTTTAGATTCGAGAATATCAAAACAAAATACGGACAAAATAAAACTCAAAAACTACTAACCGGATTGAAACGACGAACAACGACCAACTCGACTAGGTGGGGACTGTTTTGACGACCATCGACCAAAGCTCGACCACACGACGACGAATGAACTTAAGAAGCAAACTGAAACTGCGCCGAAGCAGCAACAGCAGCAGCAGTTGTCGCGGCAGAAGTGCTGCTCGAGCAGCAACAACCTTCATGGGCGACGAAGAAGATGAAGGTGAGGTAGCAGTTCGGAGGAAGGCAGTGGTTGTTCGAGCTGTTCGACGAGGAGCTGGGCAGCCATGGAAACAGCTGCAACGGCGCGGCAAGTTTGGTCGATGAGGCAGAGAAGATGGAGCAGAAATAGTTGGGTCTGGTTTGTTTGACAGAAGGTCGGAGGCAGTGACAATGGTTGACGGGCCTGTTTGGTGGTGGCGTTTTGTGGTGGTGTTTGGGACGGAGGGAGTGGTGGTTTTGCTGGTTCAGTTGGTGAGGAAGACGTTGATGAACCAGCAGTGGTCGTCGGACGTAGGTGGTCGACGAAGGAGAAGAACGCAGCAGCAGCTGCTCGAGTTCCGACGAGGGAGGGGGGTGACGACGAGGCTGGACGATGCGGCTGTTGGTTCGTGAGGGACGATGGGTTTATTGATGGAGGTGGGTCACGACGTGGATGCAGAAGAAGCCATGGGAGACAGCCATGGTTGGCTTGGGTTGAAGGTTTTGGAGAGGAAGAAGATGGAGGGGGCGGGTAGGTTCTTTTTGTTTTTTAGGGTTTTTGTTTTGTGTTTTGCTTTGTGTTAGGCCAAAAATGAAGAGTGAGTATTGGGTTAATGGGGCGGACCGGGTCGACCCGGTCTGAAGTGGACTGGGTCGTGGGGAAGATTGGACAATTGTTTGGGCCTGGGGTTGAAATTTGAAGAAGTGGCCCAATCCGATTTTTCTTTGTATTTTTGTTATTTTTTCTTCTTTTATTTTTCTAAAACTAAATTATAAAAATACTTAAATGATTATTAAGAACTAAATTAAGTTATAAAAGCGCAAATTAACTCCCAATAATAATTAACGCACAATTAAGTAATAATTAAGCATAAAATTGTTCATTTGGACATTAAATGCTAAAAATGCAAAAGATGCCTATTTTTGGTAATTTTTAATTTTTGTAAAACTAATTTAATTACTAACAATTGTAGAATTAAATCCTACATGCAAAAATGCGACATATTTTTGTATATTTTTTATTAATTTAACAAATAAACAAACACAGACAAATACAAACAATTGTCCAAAAATATCATAAAATCTCACAAAATTGCACACCAAGGAAAATCATTTTATTTGAATTTTTGGGAGTGATTCTCATATAGGGCAAAAATCATGTGCTTACAGCTGCCCCTCTTTGCCAGAAGACACGAAGGGTTTTCGCGCAAAGATAAAGTGAGCGATTTTTGCCCATCCGAGTACTCCGTGTGAAGCATTTTTTTTTTGAAAAAGATTTAACCGAACCTTTGCTTCAAAGGTTTCCTACATATCTCTGGCTAAAGGGGAATCAAGTTAATGTAGTTCGGGAAGTTTTGGTAGCTGGGACTACCGTGGGACTGCAGTGCTTGTTGTTACTGTTGTTGCTGTTGCTACCACCGCTTTACTGACCGCCTTATTACAACCAAAGGAAATTGAAACTAAACTAACTATTTATGCCTGTCAACCGCTAGTTACAAAATTCCTATCTATAATTCTTTTGCAACTTGATCTTGGGTCTTAGCTGATTCTGCTTGTAGACTTCGATCCGAATCTTGATGCTTGCAAGTTGTAGGCGCTTGTTTATTTCTACAGTATTGAATGAGACGGGATTGGCGGAACTCGAGACCTTGATCAAATTTGGAGCGATCCGCCCTTTGCTTGTTCCAATATCTCGGAACATCTTCTTTTTGTTGTTTTCTTCTTTTCTTTATTCTGGATTGAGACTTATCCCGTAGGTCGTCTCGATCCATGCACCTCGAGGTTAGACCTGCGGGGAAAAACAAACGAACGAAATCTTCTACCCCAGTTTCACTAGGAAAATTTCGGGAGTTAATTGCCGGGAAGTTTATAGAATTGATGAAGGGATTGGAAAATTTCAGTCTACAAAATGCCAAATCCGGGATTGGATCACTAATATTGCCACAAGGTAAGAATGCTCAGTTTAGGGTTGGAGCCCTAATGCTGGCTAAAACGGAACAGCGCTCAGTTCAGGGTTGGAGCCCTAAATGTTGGCTAAAAGAGTTCAGTTTAGGGTTGGAACCCTAATGCTGACTGACAAACAATGCTCGGTTTAGGGTTGAAGCCCTAATGCTGGCTGAATGGAAAGAGTTCAGTTCAGGGTTTAAAACCCTAACGCTGACTAAAGGAAGAGTTCAGTTTAGGGTTTAAAACCCTAATGCTGACTAAAGGAAAAGAGTTCAGTTTAGGGTTTAAAACCCTAATGCTGACTGAAGGAAAAGAGTTCAGTTTAGGGTTTAAAACCCTAATGCTGACTGAAGGAAAGAGTTCAGTTTAGGGTTTAAAACCCTAATGCTGACTGAAGGAAAAAGTTCAGTTTAGGGTTTAAAACCCTAATGCTGACTAAAGGAAAAGAGTTCAGTTTAGGGTTTAAAACCCTAATGCTGACTAAAGGAAAAGAGTTCAGTTTAGGGTTTAAAACCCTAATGCTGACTAAAGGAAAAGAGTTCAGTTTAGGGTTTAAAACCCTAATGCTGACTAAATGGAAAAGTTCAGTTTAGGGTTTAAAACCCTAATGCTGACTAAAGGAAAAGTTCAGTTTAGGGTTTAAAACCCTAATGCTGACTAAAGGAAAGAGTTCAGTTTAGGGTTTAAAACCCTAATGCTGACTGAAGGAAAAAGTTCAGTTTAGGGTTTAAAACCCTAATGCTGACTGAATGGAAAAAGTTCAGTTTAGGGTTTAAAACCCTAATGCTGACTAAAGGAAAAGTTCAGTTTAGGGTTTAAAACCCTAATGCTGACTGAATGGAAAAAGTTCAGTTTAGGGTTTAAAACCCTAATGCTGACTAAAGGAAAAATTCAGTTTAGGGTTTAAAACCCTAATGCTGACTAAAGGAAAGAGTTCAGTTCAGGGTTTAAAACCCTAATGCTGACTAAAGGAAAGAGTTCAGTTTAGGGTTTAAAACCCTAATGCTGACTAAAGGAAAAGGTCAGTTTAGGGTTTAAAACCCTAATGCTGACTAAAGGAAAGAGTTCAGTTCAGGGTTTAAAACCATAATGGTGACTAAAGTAATTCATTTCAGGGTTTAAAACCCTAATGCTGACTAAATGGAAAAAGTTCAGTTTAGGGTTTAAAACCATAATGTTGACTAAATGGAAAAAGTTCAGTTTAGGGTTTAAAACCCTAATGCTGACTAAAGGAAAAGTTCGGTTTAGGGTTTAAAACCCTAATGCTGACTAAAGAAAAAGTTCAGTTTAGGGTTTAAAACCCTAATGCTGACTAAAGGAAAAGAGTTCAGTTTAGGGTTTAAAACCCTAATGCTGACTAAATGGAAAAAGTTCAGTTTAGGGTTTAAAACCCTAATGTTGACTGAAGGAAAAGAGTTCAGTTTAGGGTTTAAAACCCTAATGCTGACTGAATGGAAAAAGTTCAGTTTAGGGTTTAAAACCCTAATGTTGACTGAATGGAAAAAGTTCAGTTCAGGGTTTAAAACCCTAATGCTGACTAAAGGAAAGAGTTCAGTTTAGGGTTTAAAACCCTAATGCTGACTAAAGAAATAAGTTCAGTTTAGGGTTTAAAACCCTAATGCTGACTGAAGGAAAAGAGTTCAGTTTAGGGTTTAAAACCCTAATGCTGACTAAATGGATAAAGTTCAGTTTAGGGTTTAAAACACTAATGCTGACTGAAGGAATAGAGTTCAGTTTAGGGTTTAAAACCCTAATGTTGACTGAATGGAAAAAGTTCAGTTTAGGGTTTAAACCCCTAATGCTGACTAAATGAAAAAAGTTCAGTTTAGGGTTTAAAACCCTAATGCTGACCAAATGGGAAAAGTTCAGTGTAGGGTTTAAAACTCTAACGCTGACTAAAGGGAAAGTTCAGTTTAGGGTTTAAAACCCTAATGCTGACTAAAGGGCAAAGTTCAGTTTAGGGTTTAAAACCCTAATGCTGACTAAAGGGAAAAGTTCAGTTTAGGGTTCAAAACCCTAATGCTGACTATAGGAAAAGTTCAGTTCAGGGTTTAAAACCCTAATGCTGACTAGCTGGGGATAGTTCAGTTTAGGGTTGGAGCCCTAATGCTGACTGAATGGACAAAGTTCAGTTTAGGGTTGGAGCCCTAATGCTGACTAACTGGAAAAAGTTCAGTTTAGGGTTGGAGCCCTAATGCTGACTAACTGGACAATGCTCAGTTCAGGGTTGGAGCCCTAATGCTGGCTAAATGGAAAATGCTCAAGAAGATTCACGGGTTATGCCGGAAAAGGTCCACGGGTTATGCCGGGAAGATTCATCGGGTTATGCCGGGGAGATTCATTGGGTTATGCCGGAAAGGTTCAACGGGTTATGTCAGAAAGATTCATCGGGTTATGCCGGAAAAGGTTCATCAGGTTATGCCGGAAAAGATTCATTGGATCATGTCGGGAAGATTCAAGAGTCCTCGAGTTATGCCGGGGATTTGGATAGAAAAAGCTCCTTGGGTTATGCCAGGGAGATCCGTGGTTTATACCGGAATAGTTGAGGAATGAGGTCCATGATTTGTTTCTCTTTTGGGGATTTTCATTTTTCTTTCTCGTCTCTTCTTATTTCCCTTTTTTATTTATCAAAATGAAAGAGTTCTGGGGAAACTTACCTTCGGTTGTTCTCCCACTGCGGAGTTGTTTCAACGCTCGCGCACTTCATTTCTGTTGGACTACACCTGCTTCTTGCACGGTTGCTTTGGATTGCACCTGTCTCAATTTCCTAAACAAAGACAAATTGTCAGTTTGAAAACGGTGGTTAATTCGGTGGCCTTGATCATTCCATTTGCTTGGTCTTGGACTAATTCCTGTTGAGAACTTTTGCCATTGATTGGATTCACATGCGACTTGTTTTAGACTGATCAGACTCGCATTTTCGGATTTGTGTAAGGCTTTGGTTCTTTCATCCCATTCTGCTTGGGTGTTCTTTACGAGGCCAACTCAGTGGGGATTTTTTTTATTTTATTTTATTGGGGAGACTCTGTGGGGGATTGTACAAGGGGAGACTCTGTGGGGATTTGTACAAGGGGAGGCTCTGTGGGGATTTGTACAAAACGGACTTGTTGGGGATTTGTTGGGGCAAGCTTGCTGGGGAATCTTTAACAAAGCGAACTTGCTGGGGATTTGTTGGGGCAAGCTCGCTGGGGAATTTTTACAAGGGGAGGTTTTGTGGGGTTTTTTTTTCGTGTGTCCGGGATTTTTGATCCTCAAACCTAAACTGCAGTGGCTAATCGCGTGGGACTTAACCTCTCCAACTTTATCCTTACCTTTGTAGGACTTTCTTTGGGGAATCGCGTGGGAATCGCGTTGGTTTTTTAAACTCCGTGGAGGCAATTAACCATGTGAAACTCAAACCTTTCAACTTCAATTGCCTTTATAGGCTGCCATGACCAGTCGAGGTTGTCTTGATGCCCCCTGCTGAGGCTGGGTGCCCTTTGCACATTAGCGCGTATCCAACGAAAGCCTTGTAAATCAGTCTTGCCATCCTTTCTTTGTCTTGGTTTTGGAACAGTGTTAGACCAAAAGGGATTCAAAGAGAAACAAATAATTGAATGGAGAATGAGTTTAAAACTAGAAGTGTCCCTTTCGGGGAAGGAGAGAAGGACTTATCCGGAGTACATGCGGACTTCAATGAACATGACATGCCTTTTGGACTGGATACCTGATCTGTGTAAACCGTCTGACTCCCAAAAATTTATCACAACTTTGCCTTGAATACAGAGGAACCTTGCTAGGACTCTGTTGATGACGGTGGTTGTGAAGATCTCATTTTCGATCATGGGCGCCCTTTGCGGGTTTTCACGAGCTGGCATTTTCATTTCATTTCTTACCATCTCCTTATAGTGCCCATGTGGGTGTTCACTAACAAGACTTCTCATTTTGATTTTCTCTGCTTAGCGTCGCCTTACGGTGCCCGTGTGGGTTTTCAATAGCAAGACTCTCTCATTTTATTTCCTCTGCTTACCGTCGCCTTACAGTGCCCGTGTAGGTTTTCACTAATAAGGCTCTCTCATTTTATTCCTCTCATTTTGTTGTATCAGACCCAAATAATTCCATCCTCCCATTTTGAACCGCTTTGCCGATTGATCAGAAGGACTTGAACAAGGTTTGGGGTGAAAAGAATTTGGATTGAACTACAACTTTGGAACCTTTTGGGTGGGATTATTGCTGGATCGTTATAACTTCTGCCCCTGTTTTACTTTTTTGGGGGGTCTTCTTGGATTTTTGTTTTGGTGTGACTGAACCCCAAGGAGAGGTTGCCTACGTATCCTTTCGGAATCAAGTCAAACGTAGTTCAGGCCTACTTTTGTTTTTGGATTTTTGTTTTTGTTTTTTTCTGATTTGCTTTGTTTTTCACTTCCCTTCCTTTTTCATTTTCATTGTCTCCTTTTTTTGTATATATATTTTCTTATTTTTCCAATTCTTTCTTCTTCTTTTTTTTCTTTTTCATTTCAATTTTTTCATTTTATTTTCAATAATATTTTCAGGTTCCAAAGAGGGTAATCAAAGAAGAGTAACCAGCTCAAATGGGTTTGCAAAGGGTTGATAGTGTTTGGGTAGCGAGAATGAAAGCCTTCGTCATCTCAACCGGAAAAGATTTTACTATATTAAGGATCCAACATAGTACCTTTTGACTGCATTTGCATTGACAGTTATTTCAAGGACATTTCCTTCGATGTGTCCCAAGTACAACGCACTCTTTTTGGCAGTACTCTTGTTGTAATGTATGGACCTTTCCAATTTCGGGAATCAATTTTCCTTCAGTTGTTCCAACTCTTTGTCTTGTTTCCTTAAGCTATTCTTCATTGCGACCCAATTCTTGATTCATTATTTCGAGGTCTGACAGAGTTTTAAGATCCGGGCATGAAGTCCGCAAGCATGTCATATTATTGAAATCTGCATTTAACAGAACTAAAAGAGAATGAGAAAATTGACAAGATTTAAGAAAAGAGACATTCCGGGAAAATGAAATATCAATTTCATTTGATTTTCTTTTTTTTGTTTTTTTTTAATTTTTGAAGATAGAAGGGTTTACATCGGAAAGTAAGACAATAAAGTAAAACATCTGGATCACACCCTGAGATAATCCAGATGCAGAAAGGATAGCAAGACAGGCTACCGAGACTCCCGTCTGATGGGGAACTGTCAGGCTTGACAATCATTTTTTGGCTTTTCTTCTGTCTCGGCAATGGCTGCAATAGCCTTCAGTGCCGGATCAAATTCCGGAGCTTCACAGATCATTCCGTCTATTGGCCCATTTGTGAGAGTAGGCAGGGGAATGTTCATCATATTAGGAACCTTTTCGTCCCAGGGAACGATTCTTTCAGCTTCAATCAAGTCTTCAACTGCCATTTTGAGGGTCCAATGACCAACAGTCCTTTGTACCGTGCCCCACTGCTCCATAGTGGCATTCACATCTAGTATCAGCTCGATGCGGGAGGGGGGACTCGGTGTTTGGCCGATTTGGGGCCACTGGCTGCAGCAGACTTCGCCTGACTAGCTTTTGGAACAAGCCTGAGTATGATTCACCAACAGAGGTGAACTGATTCCTTTTGAAAGACTCTCTTGGGTGAGGATTGTACTGAGGAACATTTGATTGGGGACTATATGGAGCTTGGTAAGGATGGGCGTTTCTGGGAGGTGGAGCTCAGTTTTGTGTATAATGTTATGGCCGCGTGCAGGGCTGCATGTTCATCACTGCATACCAACAAAACCAATCACCTGAACAGAACCTGGCTGATTACTCACACACACAACCTTTTTAGTTTTGAGGCATTTAATCATATAGGAAATCGCACGTTGGGATGCAATGCACCTAAACAGTTAAACGCTTCTACCATGTGTTTGAACGGGTTGCATGTTTCAACCCGGCCTTAAACTAGCCTTCTTCACTATGTACCTCTTTTTCTCTTTTTTTTTTATTTATTTTGTCACTCTTTTTTCCTTTTTTTTTTCTTTTTCACTCAATTTTCTTTCTCCTTTTCTTTCAGTTTTTTTTTTTTACTTAATTTATTTTATAGCTATGATCGAATCCGATGGAGATTGCCTACGTATCATGACCACGCATAAATCAGATCTTGCGTAGTTCGGGACAAACAAGTGCAAAATAAAGAAACAGTGTTCATTTCGCATTGTGCTCATCCTGCACATTTATTAAGGTGATTTAAGCAAAAATGATTGGACTCGAAAAATGATTTGACTATTTCTTAGAAAAGAGAGATCCGATTTTCGAACACGGCCTTTCAGCACTTCGGGGATGAAGATTTTAAGGCTGTGAGGGTCAATCGATCCAGACTCTACAGGATGACCGAAAGTGGCCGTTTATGCAAAGTCAGCCTTCCGCCGTCCCTTTCGGGAACATTTGGCTATTTTTGACAAAAACAACATCACTTGATTTATTTATGACTCTTTTTTTTAGAATGGTGACCCGACATTGGGAACATGGCCTCGCAGAGCCTCGGGGGCGAGGATCCTAAGGTCATTGGGCAATTTGGTCAAAAAATTTAAAAAAATGACCAAAAATGGTTGTTTATGCAAAGTCAGCCTTCCGGTGTCCCTTTCGGGAACATTCGGCTATTCTTGACAAAACGGCATCACCTGACTCATTTATGACTCTTTTTATCGTTATTTTTTTTTTCAAATTAGAAAACTCAATATTGCAAACACAATCTTTCAACGCCTCGGGGACGAAGATTTTAAGGTTGTGTGGGTCAACTGGACCAAATCTTTAGAAATGACCCCAAAGGTGGCTGTTTTATGCAAAGTCAGCCTTTCGGCGTCCCTTTTGGGAACATTCGGCTATGTTTTGACAAAACAGCGTCACCTGACTTATTTATGACTCATTTTATTGTTTTTTTTTCAAATTAGAAAACTCAATATTGCAAACACAACCTTTCAATGCCTCGGGGACGAAGATTTTAAGGCTGTGTGGGTCAACTGGACCAAATCTTTAAAAATGACCCAAAGGTGGCTGTTTATGCAAAGTCAGCCTTCCGGCGTCCCTTTTGGGAACATTCGGCTATGTTTTGACAAAACAGCGTCACCCGACTCTTTTATGACAGAATTAAAATTTTGACATATTTTTTTTATTATTATTTATTTGTTTGTTTTTTTTTTAGCTTTTTAGCAAAGGTGGGGTTGAACCCGATGAGGGTTGCCTACGTATCTCACATCCGGTGAGAATCAA
Organism: Nicotiana tabacum; assembly: GCF_000715075.1. Taxonomy (NCBI): domain Eukaryota; kingdom Viridiplantae; phylum Streptophyta; class Magnoliopsida; order Solanales; family Solanaceae; genus Nicotiana; species Nicotiana tabacum. Next base: position 52,590,198 of record NC_134095.1, on the reverse strand, counting down.
ACCGGCGTAGTTCGGGCATCGAAAATGGAGTAACTAGACTAACCCTTTTTGGAATTTTTGAAAGAAATGCTTTAAAAGAAGAAAGAAATTTTTGTTTATTTTGATTTTTGTTTTATTTTTTAAAGAAAGACTTCTAAAAAGTTTATTTGCTTTTGACTTGAACTTTGGAAATGTTTTTTTTTAATATTTTTTAAACAAAAAAGAAAATGTGTTTGGTTGATTTTTTTTGTTTGTTTTACCTTTTCTATGGAAGAAAGAATGTATATTTTTTTATTTATGATGTGGCCTCTTAAATTTTGAAAGAGGGAATTTTAAGAAAATGATGTGAAATTCTGAGTTTTATTTATTTACAAAAGTACTTCTAAAGAAAAGTCCTAATATTTTGGAATTCAATTTTTCAAATATATTTTTTTTTATGGACATTTACAAAAGAGAGACTAAAAAGCAAAGAGTATTTTTGGATTTTTGTTGCTGATTTTTAATTCTTATTTCATTTTTTTCATATAAAGACTTCAGAAAGAAGGAAACTTTTTTTTTTATTTGAGTTTTTTTAAAAAAAAACTTCTATATTATTTTTTATTTCTCTTTTTTTGTATTTTCTAAAGAAAAATTTATAAAGAAAGAACTAAAGGAAAATATTTTTTTTTGGATTTTTTGAAAATTGGGGTCGAAACCGATGAGGTTTGCCTACGTATCTCACATCCGGTGAGAATCAGACCCGCGTAGTTCGGTCAGAAATAGGGGAAACAAATAAAATCTTTTAAAGAAAAGAGGAATAACTATTTTTATACATATCTTTATTTTATTTTATATATTTCGAACAAGAGACTAAGGAGATCTTTATACATTTAAACTTCTTTTTTTCATTTTTTTTTTTGAAATTTTGAAGATCTTTTAAAGAGATACTACACAATGAAACCAAAATTTTTTTGAATTTTTTTTTTCTTTGTTTTTTTTTTTTTTATTTTTATATACATTTTGGATTTTGAAAGTGGTTAAAAAGAATAAATCAAAACTAGAAGACAAACTTTATTTTCATTTTTCTTTTTTTTTAAGAAAATTTCGGCGAGGTTTCAACATTACTTGGACATTGGTTTAATTTCCAAAAATAAGTAATTATATCCCTACGCTGTTATTTTTTTTGAAACTTCTTCGGAAACCGGTCAGCATGCAAATCCGAAGCAAATAGATGCGCAAAACAAACGGGATGTAGCAGGATGGTCTTTTCATTTCAGGTTGCCTGTCCTAGACGGACCCAACCCCTGTGTTGAGTCCCCTATGTCAAATGAAACATGATGCAGATAAGCGTTCCTACTAGGGATCCGGCATGAGGTTTCGTTATACTAAGTTTATAACCTGGGTAGATGTTCTAGACTGTGTACCCGAGCGGACAACTCGAGTCGAGGAGGGGCAACTTACCGGGAACCAAAAGGCCATTCGGCTTCGTAACTTATCCGTCCTCTTTCTTATTTCGGGTATCGACACTAACAGAATAGGGAGTCTCAACCAGTAAGCACATCCCCGGAGGTGAAGAGAGAAAGGTTTCGGCACAGTTTATATACAGTTCAGATAATATCAAAGCGGTAAAAGACAACATTCAGCACGTTATATCAAAACATGTAATAAATATCAGATAATAAAGCCAAATATAATAATTATTCTAAACTCGAATTCTTGAACCCTGAACCAGTGGTTCTGGGTTACAATCCCCAGCAGAGTCGCCAGAGCTGTCACACCTCCTTTTTGCGCGCCCGCCCCGAAGGTAAAAACGCGCAAGGGAGTTTTTCCAATTTAAGTGACAATATTTGAAATGGGATTATTTATTTAATTCAGAGTCGCCACTTGGGAAAGGTTTGACTTTTGGTGTCCCAAGTCACCGGTTTATCTTGAATCCCAAATCGAGAAAATTTTCGACTTTTCCAAATGAAGTCTGCGAACCAGAAATTCTAAGTAAGGAATTCTGTTGACCCGAGGGAAGGTGTTAGGCACCCTCGAATCCCGTGGTTCTAGCATGGTCGCTTAAATTGTTATAATGGCTAAATATCTGATTTAAATACATGTTACGACTTACGTGCTTTTATTAAGTTTAAACCGCTTTTATTATTATCATTTATTTTTATAGAATTGCAACGTCGTGAAAATGCATCTCGAACCACGTCACAATCAATGCACTCGTGGTCGTCGACACATTTTGACTCCGTTGAGATTTGGATTTGGGTCACATCAATGTGCACCCGTGTTTAAGAAGGTTAAATTATTAAAGGTGCGCCTAAAGCAACTAGCGTATTGTTATTTTGGGAAGGCCGTAAAATTCGCTAAACGGCCTGTCCCGAATTCTAAGTATTTTAATATATACATTTAGAGGGCCCCGCAGCTTGTGCATTTTTGTTTGTCGAGGCTCGTCTCAATTTTATTTAAAAGGATAAACCTACAGTGACTATATTTTTCTATTAAGTTCATCTCTAAAATAAAAGAAAATCTCTTAATTAATTACATGCTAAAAAAGTAACTTATTGGTTATTAGTTTACGGCTAATGCGAATGGAAAATTGCGACCGAGTTTGTATAAAGAAAAACTACTTTCATTCTATATTCTATTATTCAATAATACTAAAACATGAGATTGACACACCATAATATAAAAACAGATTAATTATTCTTTGATTAATTTAACCTAACATTATTAGATGAAGAAGTTATACATATGCGACATCATTACTCATTTAATCAATCAACTACATTTTTATACAAAGAAAGGAAAATTATATTCAAACACAAATCTAAACAGGAGGGATTCAACAGGAACAAAGCCTGATTAATATTTCATTTCTCTTCAATCCGAGAGTATACAAATGTGTACCTGGAAATGGCAGTACAAGAACAAAAGAAGGAGAAGTCAGCAGCAATAATAATAACACAGCAACAGCAGGTCCAGCAACACCGCAAACCAGTAAGAACCAGTAGAATAACCCAGCAACGGATTGAAAACTCAGCAATACCAAAGTGCAATTGTAGTCGAAGCAGAAGAGAGATGGATACAAGATGCAGTAGTTTACTGATTTTCAATAACACTCGAGAAAAGACAAACGAAATTTATTCAAGTAGAAGTTCAAGTTGTCTTTCTCTTTTACTCTCTAACACTCTTGGAATTTTCCAGAAAGTATTACTCTCAAAAATATTCTCCCCATAATCTCTAAGTCCCCCTTAATCTTCAAGTTCTAGTCTAAGTTTTTTTTTCTCTCAAGTCTAGTCCTCTTTTAATGTCAAGAAATGACTCTATATATAGCAAGACAAGTCTTCAATTCCCAACCCCAAATTATTCCTTAATGGCATGCTTTGTCCCATTTATTAATGTTTTCTTTATTTTAAACTTTGTCCCCCATGCCTACATTAAATAAATACATCCACCACAACCCATTACAACTTGTCCCCCATGCTTACATTAAATAAGTACAATATTCTCAACCCATTACAATTTGTCTCACATGCCTAACATAAACAAATACAATATTCCCCTCCACTACATTATGTTTTGTCCTATTATGTTAAACAATTATATCAAACACCACCCCATTATATTTTGTCCCCCATGCTTAACATAAAGAATTGAAATAATGTTCAATTACCGAACTACCCCTCCGACCACATTGCAATTTACCAAACTACCCCTGAATATAATGCAATTTACCAAACTACCCCTCTGCTCTAAACAATCAATTAATCATAACTTAACCAAAATATAGCCAAGATGACCAATTTCTCAACAATCTTCAACAACAAATCACATGAACACGATGAACAACACAACTCAAAATTAATGGAATGAATTAACCATATCGGGAACCAATCCTCGTTAATTTAGACCATCAATGGATGAGCAAGGATACAACAATACAAACAACAAAATACATGATTCAAATTAAATCAACAAATTAAACAGCAAAACAAGCTCAAATTAATTTACTGGATTTAAAATGAACTTCAAACAAAGATGAACATGAATTAAATCTATTTTTAAACAACAAACATGACGGATTCAAATGATTCAAACAACATTAATAATTTCTGGAAAATGCATAACAACACCTGAAACAAACTGAAGAAATAATTAATTAAATTTCAATTTGAATCTAACAAACATTAAACTAACAAATATTTACCTAAACAATAATACAAACATGAAAAATAACTAATTAAACTTTCATTTGAAAATCTGAAAATTAATTTAACAAAGCACATGAACAAATTAAAAAAAATTAATTCAAACGATGAACAAAACAAACATTTGCCGGTTTTAGATTCGAGAATATCAAAACAAAATACGGACAAAATAAAATTCAAAAACTACTAACCGGATTGAAACGACGAACAACGACCAACTCGACTAGGTGGGGACTGTTTTGACGACCATCGACCAAAGCTCGACCACACGACGACGAAAGAACTTAAGAAGCAAACTGAAACTGCGTCGAAGCAGCAGCAGCAGCAGTTGTCGCGGCAGAAGTGCTGCTCGAGCAGCAACAGCCTTCATGGGCGACGAAGAAGATGAAGGTGAGGTAGCAGCTCGGAGGAAGGCGGTGGTTGTTCGAGCTGTTCGACGAGGAGCTGGGCAGCCATGGAAACAGCTGCAACGGCGCGGCAGGTTTGGTCAATGAGGCAGAGAAGATGAAGCAAAAATAGTTGGGTCTGGTTTGTTTGACAGAAGGTCGGAGGCAGTGACAATGGTTGACGGGCCTGTTTGGTGGTGGCGTTTTGTGGTGGTGTTTGGGACGGAGGGAGTGGTGGTTTTGCTGGTTCAGTTGGTGAGGAAGACGTTGATGAACCAGCAGTGGTCGTCAGACGCAGGTGGTCGACAAAGGAGAAGAACGCAGCAGCAGCTGCTCGAGTTCCGACGAGGGAGGGGGGTGACGACGAGGCTGGACGATGCGGCTGCTGGTTCGTGAGGGACGATGGGTTTGTTGATGGAGGTGGGTCACGACATGGACGCAGAAGAAGCCATGGGAGGCAGCCATGGTTGGCTTGGGTTGAAGGTTTTGGAGAGGAAGAAGATGGAGGGGGCGGGTAGGTTCTTTTTGTTTTTTAGGGTTTTTGTTTTGTGTTTTGCTTTGTGTAAGGCCAAAAATGAAGAGTGAGTGTTGGGTTAATGGGTTAATGGGGTGGACCGGGTCGACCCGGTCTGAAGTGGACTGGGTCGTAGGGAAGATTAAACAATTGTTTGGGCCTGGGGTTGAAATTTGAAGAAGTGGCCCAATCCGATTTTTCTTTGTATTTTTGTTCTTTTTTCTTCTTTTATTTTTCTAAAACTAAATTATAAAAATACTTAAATGATTATTAAGAACTAAATTAAGTTATAAAAGCGCAAATTAACTCCCAATAACAATTAACGCACAATTAAATAATAATTAAGCATAAAATTATTCATTTGGACATTAAATGCTAAAAATGCAAAAGATGCCTATTTTTGGTAATTTTTAATTTTTGTAAAACTAATTTAATTACTAACAATTGTAGAATTAAATCCTACATGCAAAAATGCGACATATTTTTGTATATTTTTTATTAATTTAACAAATAAACAAACACAAACAAATACAAACAATTGTCCAAAAATATCATAAAATCTCACAAAATTGCACACCAAGGAAAATTATTTTATTTGAATTTTTGGGAGTGATTCTCATATAGGGCAAAAATCACGTGCTTACACCGGTATGTGCCAAAGTATAGAACAACTCCTTTTTATTAACTTTCTCCACTCCAAGATCATACCATTCCTTAAGTTGGTTATCTTTTACAGAATAAGACGCCTTCCTCCTATTATTACACATAGAAATTACAATAAATATGTAGATTGAAGTGGATATCCAAAAGATGAATGCACTCAGAAATATGAACAAATTATATAAACTAGCCTCTTTGAAGCTGTAACGGTACCAAGGTATAACCAATTATTGAATTCGTCCAACAAGGCAGGATCAACATTTTGACCTATAATCCCAGTAAACAGATGCTTGATTTGAAAAATTGAAGGTCCAACAGAAGTGCTGCCACCAGAACTGTAAAAAGGGAGAAGGGTGATCGGGCATGTTATCCAAGTTGTCTTGTTCTTCCTTGATGCACAAGGGTTGTTTCATCTTGGTTAAGCTCGCTGAACTTAAAAATCTGGGAGAAGTTCTCTGACAGCTCAAAATCATCAAGTGTAACTTCCCTTTTCTCATATCTGGAGTCGTCCGAATTACCTATATTAACATACTCGGCTGGTTCACCTCCTTCTTCACAACAATCATCTCCTTCTTGTTTAACATTCTCTTCTTCAATGGGAGATTGAATTTTTTCCCATTCTACTTCTTGAATGCTTATTATATCTTCATGTCTTGGAGATTCTACAAGCATAGCTTCCTTCGCTGTTACAGTAAGTATGTTTAACTTAATGGAGGTAAAAATTTTGAATAAGAGTAAAAATTTCGTCTGATTTTTTGAAGAAAAGATGAAATAAGTATTAATGGAGGATTTCTGAGATTTGTGAAGAGAAAATCGTGGGTGAGTGCAAGATACGTGGGTGAGGAGGGTGGGGTGTGGAGAGAAAAACGTGGGGGGAGTGAGAATATACGGTAGAGTTATTTTAGGACACTAATTAATATCATTAATTCCCTTAAAATGTACATAAATGGTAATTAGGTATATAAAATATAATTATTATAAAACTTGAGTATGAAGGATAATATAGTTTCATATAGCATATAGGAATGTAAAAATCTCCAAACTGCTTAAAAAAAGTTAAAATGGGCTTAAAAAAAAGCCAAAAGCAACAAGTTGGTTGACCTCAACTTTTTTCAATTTTGGCTTAAAAGCAATTTTAGTTTGACCAATAAAATTACTCTTTTGTCCATTATAGGTTTTCATAGTACCAAAATTACCCTCAGTCAAAGAAATCCTATAACATCTGCTTCTTTAATTTCCTTCACTGCTGAAGACAACCGTTCCTCTTCTTTTCTCTTCCTCTCTGCTTCATCTTCATTTTCTGCACTTTCCTCAAGCATCATGCCCCTTTCTGTACTATTTTAGACAAAGTTGATTTTATAGTTATATTTTTGGAGGGTTTCTTTCTTTTTTTCTTTTGGTATTGTTTATTACTAATGATTTGATCCATTTGGGTTGCTTTCTGCCAATTCTACTTGACTATAGAGAAAGAACGATGTTGCTCTAATAGTAATAATATACTGAGTATTCCAAACTAAAGGGAAAAGGAATTGAAATTAAATTAAAATATAAATTAATTTGTGTTTGCATTAATTCATAATTAAATATATTGTAGTAATCAACTCCTTTATAAAGTTGACAACTTTAAGGATATTTTTATCATTTTAATAGAAAAAAGTGCTTACCAGTACTTGTTTACCAAATATTTCAATAATTTTTTTTTATTTTCAACACTTTTATCCAAGCAGGTAACTGCTTATTTATAAAATAATCTCCAGCACTCTAAAGCTGCTTTTAAGCACTTGTGCTTAAAAGCTATTTTTTTAAGCCAATTCTAAACGGGCTCTAAGTTTTTAAAAAGGAGTTTTAAGTGTAATTTTCTATTATTTTAGATTTGCGAGACCCAATAACAAGCGGGACAATTTTCTTCCTTTTATTCCATAATATTTAGGGTGTGTTTGGTATGAAGGAAAATATTTTCCAAATTTCCCATATTTGGTTAACTTAAATATTTTGGAAAATATTTTCCTCCGAGGGAAAATATTTTCCAAAATTCTTTTTCAACCTTCCCCATTCCCCATTCTCCATCCCCATCAACCCTCCACCCCATCCACCCCACCCACCCACCCCCACCCTGTTGCTGCTTTGATGATCGCGATAGAGACAGTTTTGCACAGTGCTGGAGCAGTCCCTGTTCAAATCCACTTGAAGTTATTTTGTTTCAAGTATTGGAAGCTAGATGAAATTTCAGAATGTATAAGGTTTGAAAACTTAACTGGATTTATAATTTTATTTTTATGTTTTAAAAATAGTACTTTCTTTATCAACGAAAACAAAGAGTATTTTTTTAGTTACGGAGCACAAATTTCAACGTTGTTTTGCGTAAAAAAAATTAAGCAACACATTAGTTCCTTTGGGTTTGTTTGAATTTTTAGAAGAATAATTAAATTCTTGAAGAAAATATAGTCATGAAAATGTTGGGTATTTGGAAGGGGGAGTGGGGAGCACATGAAACATAGTGTCACGACCCTAACCCCGAACCCGGTCGTGATGGCGCCTCTCGTGAAGACAAGGTCAGCCAGTCCAACACAATACACCTCTTTAAGCAGTTAATTAATATAAGGCAGTTTAAAACATGATTTAATAGCAATAGTTCGCGGAAATAAAGATAACAATAGTGGGAAACCATCCCGACACAGCCCTAACCGGGGTGTCACAAGTCATGAGCAACTAATGATCCTGGTATAAGTCTACTAAATACGATGTCTGGTACAATTGTTTGAAAAACATAGAAATAATAGGCACGGGGGTTGCGGACGCTAACAGCTACCTCGTAGTCTCCGAAACACCGCCTAGACTGGGAGGATCAGCACTCAGGAGCGGAATCTGCTATGCCTGTATGTAACGACCCGACCGGTCGTTTTGAGCTTTTGCACTTTGATCGCCAGTTCTCAGGCATGATTTGCTCCGTGTGATGTATTATGACTTATGTAAATCATTGGTTTTGGTTTTCAGGGTAATCAGAATGAATTTGGAAGAAAACAGTTCTCGGTTGAAGCTTGAAATTTGAAAGGTTTAACCAAGATTTGACTTGTTTGAATATGATCTCATATTACAATTTTTATGATTTGGTTAGCTCCATTAGGCGATTTATGACTTAGGAGCGCGATCGGAATGGGTTTTGGAAGTGTAGAGAAGATTTAGGCTTGAATTGGCGAAGTTGAGATTTTGGCGATTTCCGGTTGATAGGCAAAATTTTGATATAGAGGTCAGAATGGGATTCCGAGAGTGGCAGCAGCTTCGTTATGTCATTAATGACTTGTTTGTAAAATTTGAAGTCATTCCGGATTCATTTAATACGTTTCGGCACGTGCTTTGTAAAAGGAAAAGTTTGAAACTCATAAGTCCGAATTGAGGTGTGAATTGTAGTTTCAATGTTGCTTGGCATGATTTGAAAATCCGAGTAAGTCCGCATGATATTTTAGAACTTGTTGATATATTTGGTTGAGACCCCAAGGGCCTCGAGTGGAGTTTTGATGGTTATTGGAGTTTAACTTGGGCATTTCAAGAATGTTTCGATGTTGTTCTTCAAGAATAAGTGGTAACATATTATGTAAATGAGCTCCAAATTCAGTTTTGATTGAATCATTAGATCCGTATCAAAATTTCGGAGCCATAGCAAAAAGAATCGTCCAATTCGGACATCGTATGAGAGAGTTATGCCCATTTTTGTGTCGGGGAAAAATAATTTCCCATCGCCAGCGCCAAGGATAGCGCGGGGCGCCATCCATGGCGCCGAGATTATTTTTGGCTACTGGAACCAGTGCCACAGGCAGTGCCCGGCGCCACCTATGGCGCCCGAATCGTAAAACTCAATAAAAAGGGGGTCTTTGGCCATTTTTGACAAAAACATAGTTGGGGGAGCTCGGGTGTGGTGATTTTTCAATAGATTTTCAAGGGAAATATAGGGGTAAGTGTTCTTAACTCAATTTTAGTTAGATTACTTGAATCCATCGTTGTTTTTAACATTTAATTGGTGGTTTTAGTTGGCAAAATCTTGAAAACCCTCTAGGTTTAATTTGAAGATTTGAGGGTCGAGTTGATGTCGGATTTTGGTAAATTTGGTATGGTTGAACTCGTGGGGAGATAAGGAACCTGTTGATGTAAAAATTTCTGAGTTTTGAGAAGTGGGCCCGGGGCTCGGGTTTTGCTAATTTCGAGATTTTTGGTATTTTTTGATTGTTTTTTCTTGGGCTTTGTTCTCTTAGCATATTGCGACGTATTCGTTCTGATTTTGAATAGATTCGACGCGCGTGGATCGGGCTGCACGCCGCAGCGATATGTTGGATCGGGCTGCACGCCGTAGCGATATGTTGGATCGGGTTGTACGCCGCAGTGATATAGCGCTTGGGCTGTAGGAGCCCCTCCGGAGTCTGCACACCCCCAGTGAGCGCCGTTGACGAGATATATGGATCGGGTTACACGCCGCAACGATATATGGATTGGGCTGCATGCCGCAGCGGTTACTATATGGTACCAATTGAGCGTGAGTGCTAAGTGCGAGTACTGATTAGTAAGAGTTGAGTCACGGGAGACAGAGAGACTAGCCCGAGGGGTGATAGATATATATATATATATGTACATGAGTGATGCTTTGCCTGAGAGGCCTGTTTATGAACTTATTGATTTCACTCCTCTTTAAAGTGAGTTTCTATCGAATATGTTGATTTAGTGACCGCTTTCACTCATTTTTTTTATATTGAGCCTCTGTCGAAATGTTGAACAAATGTTTTAAAACAACTTTCAGTTTAGCTAGAGTTTATGAGCTATTCAGAATTAAATCACTGATTTGGCATTGGATATTTCCATTGAGATTTTCAAGTTGTGAAGTGTTTATGATTACTGTTTTGCCCGAGGGGCTGTTTTAAGAACTATGTTTTTCCCGAGGGGCCGACTATGGCTTTAATCTCTTTTATTATTTTAAATAGTATTGAACACCCTACTAAAACTGCTGGAAGGTATTTCAAAATGATTTTTACAAAAAGTTGGATTTTAATTGGGAAGATTTACTCGTATTGTGATTTGAAAGCCTGTTGTGCTTATTGAGCCTAACGTCAATGTGGATTCATCGTTTCCTACTGCTCAGTCTTTATTTACTCTTATTACTTACTGGGTTGGAGTACTCACATTTCTCCCTGCACCTCATGTGTAGATTCAGGTATTTCATAACCCAGTAGCGGGTGATGGTTGCTCAGACTCGGAGTCATCAGAGTTAGCAAGGTGGATGCACGACGTTTGCAGCACTGCTTCTTCCTTCTCACTTTCATTTCCGTACTTAGTACATTTTTACTATTGTTGTTGTATTCAAACCTTGGTAGATGCGCATGGCTAGTGACACCCCGATGTCGGGCTTGTATATTAATTCTGCACTGTTCTTTCAGACGTATATTATGAAACATTGTTCTAATTAAAGGTTTAAAAAATGACTCTTAATGATTAAAGGGTTAATGTGGGTATTGTGTTAGCTGGCCTCGTCTTCACGAGAGGTGCCATTATGACCGAGTCAGTTTGGGATCATGACAAATTGGTATTAGAGCCTAGGTTACATAGGTCTCACGGGTCATGAGCAGGTTTAGTAGAGTCTCGCGGATCAGTATGGAGACGTCTGTATTTATCCTCGAGAAACTGCAGAACGTTTAGGAAGAACTTCACATTCTTGAATTCTTATTGTGCGTCCTTGATTTAGCTTGAAAAGTAACTTTTAAAATTCCTTCCACGCATTCGTATGCGCGCATGAGCTTTCAGTATCAGATGTGCATCGATGGCTTGGGATTCCCCAATCGAGGGGTGAGATGTGATCTTTGTGAGTTGATATTGGGCCAGTCTGGAGGACTTGAGGTAGATTTTTGCCGATAGCTTGAGCACCGAGGTGCTGATTGTGTGAGCAAGTGTTTTTAAACTTATATGTACGGTATTGTCCCTATTAGTGGAAGTGATGGTTGATAACTATGAGATGAGTATGTTGGTACTGATAGATATATCCATATGATTTGGAAGCGACGAGAAAGGTCTGCTAGAGGATAGAAGAACTATTAGGTGCTTGAAATCCATCGTGATTCGAGGTATAGCCCCGAGTTTTGGGCGTGTGAAGGATCTTTTCGTGTTTCCCAGTTGAGAGTGAAGTAAATTTCACGTTGCAGTATGAATTCAGACTTAGGAAAACTAAGTGATTGCGTACAGTTTATGGCGGTGGAAGGTATACAGGAATGTTAGTTGGAGGCAAAGCAGGTGGGTTATCTCCTGCAAAGTGTTCTGAGGTTGTGCGATCCTTATGTGTCTGTTAGAAAATCTCATTTGAGAGTGAAAGATATGTGTTGCAATTTAAATTGGGTCGCTTAGAGAGTGGGTGTAACTGTTGCGAGAGCGAATGTGAGATTTACAGAAGAGTTAACATTCTAGATGATCTGTGTTTTCACAAGCTTATAAAGGAGTTGAGTTTAACCTCACTATGGTATTATGGCATCAATAGAGTATAAGCGTTATGAGTTATTGAGTGTGTGTTGATCCATGGCTTCGAGCCAAGTGGGGGAGTCTGTTATTGATTAGGCAATTGCACGGTTAAGTGCTATATTGGTTCCAGTTTGAGGCGTGCTAGTGAATCAGTTATGGCTTGCAGAAATTGAGACCGAGGGTGGCTCGGGTATAAGAAAAAATCTTAACAAAGGTTATAGTACGCTTCGTAGGTATGTGAGAATCATGGAATGTCTTGAGTTGTTATTGGTAAAGGATGCTCGGTGCATAGAGCAGGAAGTTGCTTGGTTGCATTGGAAGGAGGTTACATTCTTCGGTGTCGGAGTCCTAACGAGGCACGAGTTGTTCGGTTTGTTTGACCAGGCTAAATGCAGTTCGAGTAGAGTGGATGACTAAATGGTTCTAATGGGTTCAAGACTTTACATGTAACAATTGGGTATCTTCAAGTTGTATATGTGGTTAGAAACTGAGTTTTCATGGGAAGATGTCAAGACTTGTGATATTTTATATATTAATTATGGGATTCCATGTATCAGTATCAGGAAGGTAAAGGTAACGGATTTAGATTTGTAGGAAGTTTTCTCATAGTAAAGTATTTTGAATGTGGTGCTTTTGGGAATATTTAAGAGAGTATTCAGCGGCTTATGAGCCTTACACAGTGTGGTTTTATGCTTGGGTCCCGTGTGGTAAATCTGGGTTGAGAAATTGTGATGTTATAGCAAGAAGGAGTATCAAGTTGAAGGTAAATCAGAAAGAAACTCGGCAGATGATATAGCTTGGTAGTGGGTTAGATCGGTAAGGTAAGGGTATGATTATCTCTTTGAATGCTTACGGGGTAATGGGTCTCTGCAGGTGTTTCACAGCAATTCTTTTGGGTTTTAGTGGCATGCGTAGCTCGGTTGAGTTAGAAGGATTCAGTCTTGATGAGTTAGTATTGTGCAAATGGAATTCGGGGAATTCTAAATGGTTTCCACCACAGTTAGAGAGGTATATTTTTCCTATTGGCATGAGAAGCATGGGATGTATAGTGGTTCTCTTCTAGAGGGGATCAATGGGAAGTTTTTGGCTAGTGGAATGCATAGTTGCTTGTGGTTCGGTTCTAAAAGGAATGTCATAAAATTCTTAGGCAGCACGGACAATTTCAGATGATTAGAGGATTGATCTAAAGATGATTAAGGAAATGGTATTGCTAATTTGGGGTGATTTGACGAGGCTATATGTTTCAAGAATGGCAATGTGATTAAGTTGATGGTACTTCGGTAGTATTGCGGCACCTTCTTGTTAGATCAACTGCTGGTATTCGAGTTTGCTTGGTGGCACCAAGGAATTTCAGAATATCTCTCGTGGAATGATTGGGTATTTGAGGTGTGGTATGCATTTGGACGACGGAATTGGGATCATGTGTGTTGATTCATGTGCCATATGGACTTAGAGTCAGGGAAGTTCTCATATTTAGGCTATGTTGTAATTGTGAGTCGTGTGTATCGGCACTGTTTAGTGATTATTGGGGGTTTGGAGACCCGAGCAGATCTTTCGTTGCTTGGAATGTTAGATTTTGGATGTGCTATTGGGGTTTCATAGTGGAAGTCAAGCGGGAAGAGAAATTGGGTGTTACTTAGTGAATGGTGTGTTGGTTATGTCCTCTCGGGTTTGTGTGATGTAGGTTATTTGCTCTACCATAGGTATGATGATTTGCTTTGGTTCCAGACATCAAATTGTGTGTGGTTATCGATTTCGAGCATAGTGACTTGAGGTGGTTCATATAGAGCAGTGTTGGATAGGATCGCGCATCGTAACAAAGTTATGTGGAGGTATGACCTTGCGGGTTAGATTCGTGTGTTTTGTTCCTACGATGCGAGATGGGTTCTTAGCCTTATGTTGTGGCGGTACTGGTGAGCTTGAGGTACAACTCTTTCATTTGAGTCATTTTCATGATTGGAGGTATGTTCGGACTGTTGCTTATTGGTGCGCATATTATGCAAGTGGTGGCTTAGGCCTGTACTGATGTGTCATGTCACTAGAGTAGTGTGTTGGATTAGAGGAGATCGTTGGGATAATTAACGAATATGAACTGGTTCGATTTCAGCATATTGGAAAGATAATATCGAGCTTCAACTCAGAAATTTGTTGTGGTATTTTCCAAAGGATGAGTGGCTTCTTGAATGGTTGATCTGGGAAATGGTTATGGCTTACCGCGTGTTTTAGTGATCATTGGCAGTATATGAAAGTGTTGGGGTAAGACTCTAGTTGATAAGAGTTTTTCTATCGGTATTCGGGTGTTGTGTGCAGCTGCTATAATTAGAAGTTATCACTATGAGTATTTGAGTTATGTGGCATATCAAGTGATTGCACTTGAGATTGAAAGTATGGGTGATTTACAGCTTGTTTGGGCTTATTCTGAAAATAGATGTGAGATTCTGATCTTGTGAATTATTCCAGAAGTGGAAATGTGGTTCTAAGGCTTATGGGCTAGGTTGGAATGTGGAAATGCAGTTTCATTGTGTTATCGGACCTATATGAGATAGCGTGACATGGGATCACCCCCAGGTATATGCATGGTAAGGTTATTCAGCGATATAGTTGGCTTTTGGAACAACTCTGGGCACGTTCGAGGACGAACTTATGTTTAAGTGGGGGAGGATGTAACGACCCGACCGGTCGTTTTGAGCTTTTGCACTTTGATCGCCAGTTCTCGGGCATGATTTGGCCCGTGTGATGTATTATGACTTATGTAAATCATTGGTTTTGATTTTCAGGGTAATCGGAACGAATTTGGAAGAAAACAGTTCTCAGTTGAAGCTTGAAGTTTGAAAGGTTTGACCAAGATTTGACTTGTTTGTATATGATCTCGGATCAGAATTTTTATGATTTGGTTAGCTCCATTAGGTGATTTATGACTTATGAGCGCGATCGGAATGGGTTTTGGAAGTGTAGAGAAGATTTAGGCTTGAATTGGCGAAGTTGAGATTTTGGCGATTTTCGGTTGATAGGCGAGATTTTGATATAGGGGTCGTAATGGGATTTCGAGAGTTGCAGTAGCTTTGTTATGTCATTAATGACTTGTGTGTAAAATTTAAAGTCATTCCGGATTCATTTGATACGTTTCGGCACGCGCTTTGTAAAAGGAAAAGTTTGAAACTCATAAGTCCGAATTGAGGTGTGAATTGTAGTTTCGATGTTGCTTGGCATGATTTGAAACTCCGAGTAAGTCCGCATGATATTTTAGGACTTGTTAATATATTTGGTTGAGGTCCCGAGGGCCTCGGGTGGAGTTTTGATGGATATTGGAGTTTAACTTGGGCATTTCACGAATGTTTCGATGTCGTTCTTCAAGAATAAGTGGTATCATATTATCCAAATGAGCTCCAAATTTAGTTTTGATTGAATCATTAGATCCGTATCGAAATTTCGGAGCCATAGCAAAAAGAATTGTCCAATTCGCACATCGTATGAGAGAGTTATGCCCGTTTGCGTGCCGGGGAAAAATAATTTCCCATCGCCAGCGCCTAGGGTAGCGCGGGGCGCCATCCATGGCGCCAGGATTATTTTTGGCTACTGGAACCAGTGCCACAGGCAGAGCCCGGCGCCACCTGTGGCGCCCGAATCATAAAACTCAATAAAAAGGGGGTCTTTGGCCATTTCTAACAAAAACATAGTTGGGGGAGCTCGGGTGAGGCAATTTTTCGAGAGATTTTCAAGGAAAACATCGGAGTAAGTGTTCTTAACTCAATTTTTGTTAGATTACTTGAATCCATCGTTGTTTTTAACATTTAATTGGTGATTTTAGTTGGTAAAATCTTGAAAACCCTCTTTGTTTAATTTGAAGATTTGAGGGTCGAGTTGATGTCGAATTTTGGTAAAATTGGTATGGTTGAATTTGTGGGGAGATAAGGAATCCGTTGATGTAAAAATTTCTAAGTTTTGAGAAGTGGGTCGGGGGCTCGGGTTTTGCTAATTTCGAGATTATTGGTGTTTTCCGATTGTTTTTGCTTGGGCTTTATTCCCTTAGCATATTTTGACGTATTCGTTCTAATTTTGAATAGATTCGACGTGCGTGGAGGCCAATTTGAGGGGCAAAGGCGTCACGAGCTAGAGTTCTAGCCGGTTCGAGGTAAGTAATGATTGTAAATACTGTTCTGAGGGTTTGAAACCCCGGATTACACATTGTTGTGTTACTTTGAGGTGACTTACACTCTAGATGACGAGCGTGGGGTAGAGCACCGCTGGGGGTTGTGACCTAGTCCATCCCGAACGTTTATTTTAATGCGTATTTGATAGTTAATTTCTTGAAGAAATTATATTTTGGGTTTTATGCCATGTTTGGGCCATGTGCCGACTTGTTAAGACCCTTAGGGGCATTTTTACTATCTTTCCTCACTATATTTGTTTGAAAGCATATCCTCAGTCATGTTTTACCTGTTTATTTCTCAAATCTGACTTTATCACTATATTCATAAAAAAGTGGAAACTGTTTTGGACTGAGTTCCCTGTTTTACTGATGGTCCGAGTGATCGTGAGATGATGACTGAGATAGACCGAGGGTCTGATTGTGAGATTGATGACTGAGATAGACTGAGAGTCTGATGGTGAGGTTAATGACTGAGAGAGGCCGAGGGACTAGTTGTGAGGATTATATATCTATGGATCGGGCTGCACGCCGCAACAATATATATGGATCGAGTTGCACGCCGCAGCGATACTTATATGGATCGGGCTGCACGTCGCAGCGATATAGCGCTTGGGCTGTAGGAGCCCCTCCGGAGTCTGCACACCCCCAGTGAGCGCCGTCGATGAGATATATGGATCGGGCTGCACGCCGCAGCGATATATGGATTAGGCTGCACGCCGCAGCGGTTACTATATGGTGCCAATTGAGCGTGAGTGCTAAGTGCGAGTACTGATTGGTAAGAGTTGAGTCACGGGGGACAGAGAGACTAGCCCGAGGGGTGATAGATATATATACATGTACATGAGTGATGTTTTGCCTGAGAGGCCTATTTATGAACTTATTGATTTCACTCCTCTTTAAAGTGAGTTTCTATCGAATATGTTGATATATTGACCGCTTTCACTCATTTTTTTTATATTGAGCCTCTGTCGAAATGTTGAACAAATATTTTAAAACAACTTTCATTTTAGCTGGGGTTTATGAGCTGTTCAGAATTAAATCACTGATTTGGCATTAGATATTTCCACTGAGATTTTCAAGTTGTGAAGTGTTTATGATTACCGTTTTGCCCGAGGGGCTGTTTTACGAACTATGTTTTGCCCGAGAGGCCGACTATGGCTTTAATCTCTTTTATTAATTTAAATGGTATTAACCCCTACTGAAACTGCTGGAAGGTATTTCAAAATGATTTTTACAAAAAGTTGGATTTTAATTGGGAAGATTTACTCGTATTGTGATTTGAAAGCTTGTTGTGCTTATTGAGCCTAACGTAAATGTGAATTCATCGTTTCCTACTGCTCAGTCTTTATTTACTCTTATTACTTACTGGGTTGGAGTACTCACATTACTCCCTGCACCTCGTGTGCAAATTCAGATATTTCGGAACCCGGTAGCGGGTGCTGGTTGCTCAGACGCGGAGTCATCAGAGTTAACAAGGTGGCTCCACGACGTTCGCAGCACTGCTTCTTCCTTCTCACTTTCATTTCCGTACTTAGTACATTTTTACTATTGTTGTTGTATTCAGACCTTGGTAGATGCTTATGTCTAGTGACACCCCGAAGTCGGGCTTGTATATTAATTCCACATTATTCTTTCAGACGTATATTATAAAACATTGTTCTAATTAAAGGTTTAAAAAATGACGCTTAATGATTAAAGGGTTAATGTGGGTGTTGTGTCGGCTGGCCTCGTCTTCACGAGAGGCGCCATCACGACCGGGCCGGTTTGGGGTGGTGACATTGAATCTGCACACACGGAGCAGGGAGTAATGTGAGTACTCTAACTCAGTGAGTAATAGTTATAAATAATGGCTGAAAGCAAGAAAACACGTAAAAGCACAAAGCATTCTATACCAAAGCAGTAAAATCACTTAAGACAGTAAATCAGTGAAGAAATCAAGTAAAACCCTTTCTTAACAAGTAAAACAGGTAATTTGGCAGGTAAATAACAAGTAGAAATCCGCCCCTCAGGCACAGTATCAATCGCTCAGAACAGTATCAGCCCCTCGGGTTCACTCTCAGAACAATATCAGCCCCTCGGGCTCACTCTCAGATCACAATATTAGGCCTGCGGGCTCGCTCTCAGATCACAATGGGTACCCGCGCTCACTGGGGGTGTACAGACTCCGGGAGGGGCCCCTTACAGCCCAACCGCAATATCAAGCTATCTCATGGCATCAAATCTCGGCTCTCAGCCTCACATCACTCAAGCCACCTCGAGGCGTATATATGTATCTCAGGCCCTCGACCTCATATCACTCAGTGTATCCTCACATCTGGCCTTCGGCCGCACTCTGTTCGAAAATCATCACAAACCTCTCGGGCATAAGTAAAACAGTAGTTCTCAGCCCAAAACATCATTTACAAATATCATTTAAGTCTCAAAACTAAGTAAAAGTTGCTGAGTTATAAAAACAGTAAAAAACAGCATGACTGAGTTCAAGTAATAAGTCAATACAGTGAGGAAATAGTGATAAAAATCCCCGAAGGGTTTAAATAGTTGGCACGAAGTCCAAATATGGCAATCAACCCAAATCATGATGACAACAAATAAGTTTCAGTCAAATACATGGTAAAATCATCAATCAGGACGGACCAAACCACAATCCCCAATAGTAAACGACCTCACGCTCATCATCAAGCGCGTGTCTCACCTCAATATAGCACTACGATGTGCAATCCGGGGTTTCAAACCCTCAGAGCATCATTTACAATTATTACTCACCTCGAACTGGCTACAACTCTAGCTCGCGACGCCTTTGCCCCTCGAATCGGCCTCCACGCGCGTCGAATCTATCCAAAATCAAAACGAATACATCACAATATGCTAAGGAAACAAAGCCCAAGCGAAAACAATTGAAAAATATTAAAAATCCCGAAATTAGCAAAACCAGAGCCCCGGGCCCACTTCTCAAAACTCAGAAATTTTCACATCAACGGGTTCCTTATCCTCCTACGAGTTCATATATATCAAAAGTTCTCAAATCCGACCCCAAATAGTCCTTCAAATCCCCAATCAAAGATTCAAAATCCCAAGCCCTAGTTCTTCCATTTTTAGCTTAAGTTTCCATGAATTCCTAGGTGGATTTCACAAAAGATTCACGTTTTACATTCAAAAATCTTACCTCCAATTGATTCTCCTTGAATCCCTCTTTAATCTCCTTCAAAAAGCTCTCAAAATGATCAACTATGGAGGAAAAATGCCCCAAAATCGCAGATGAAATGACTTAAAAACTTTTTGTCCAGTTCTGCCCTTTCTTCATCGCGATCGCGGCCTTAGCCACGCGATCGTGAAGCATAATTTTAAATTTCCCAAAAATACCTTATGCGAATGCGACATGGTCCCTGTGAACGTGATGCTTCAGCTTCCCATACCTATGCGAACGCGAGCCCTCTAATGCGAACGCGAAGAGCAATTCCTCTTGGACCCCATTTCTTATACGCGATCGCGGACAGCCTCATGCGAACGCAAAGCGCCAGATCCCAGCCTTCCGTGAACGTGATGCCTCTCACGCAACGCAAAGGCTTAACTTTGGCCATCCCAAATTCCTTCTACACGATCGCGATATACCCCACGCGATCGCGAAGGCCTAATTCTCTGCAACTGCTGAACACTAAATTTGTAACTCCTAAACTTCAAAAATTGTCCGATTGACCACCCGAAACTCACCCGAGGCCCCCGGGACCTCGACCAAAAGCACCAATACATCCTAAAACCTCATTCAAACTTGTTCCAATCATCGAAACACCTCAAACAACATCAAATCCATCAATTCACATCGAATTCAAGCCTAAGTTTTCTAAAAACTTTCGAAACACGCTTTCGATCAAAAGCCCAACCAAACCACATCCAAATGACCTGAATTTTGCACACACATCCCAAATGACATAACGAAGCTATTTCAACTCTCGGAATTCTATTCGGACTCCCGGATCAAAATCTCACCTACCAACCGAAAATCGCCAAAATCTCAACTTAGCCAATTCAAGCCTAATTCTACTCCGGACCTCTAAATGGGACCTCCCGAAGCTAGCCGAACCATCGGAACTCACATCCGAACCCTCTAACACATAAGTCAATATCCGGTTGACTTTTCCAACTTAAACCTTCTTAAAAGAGACTAAGTGTCTCATTTCTTTCCAAATCCATTCCGAACGCAAACTAATCAACTCGATCACATAAAACACGGATAACAAAGCATAAAGAAGCATAAATGGGGGAAATATAGCGGTAACTCATGAGACGGCTGGCCGGGTCGTCACACATAGGGACTTGCGGGAAGGGGGTGAGGAGAGTAGCATAAAAAATATTTTCCTAAAAAATATTTTCTATTCTAACCAAACACTAGAAAATATTTTCCGGAAAAAAGGTTTTCACTCACCAACTAAACAAGGAAAAATAAGTGATAGAACAACTCATTTTCTAGGAAAACATTTTCCTTCGTACCAAACACACCCTTAGTTCCATAACAATGAAAATTTTTATTAGCCACGTGACTCTACATTGATTCCAAAGAATAGAATGCTAAGTTATATTTAGTGACTTGTTAATAATAGCTAAAATCATACGTTGCCACCACAACTTCCATATTGTTATGCCTCAAAATAATCTCAAACCTAGAAAAAACAATCACAAGCGCATGTTAGTTGCTTTAGGCGCGGCATAAATTAATTATCATGGTTATGAGTACGGTTTTCGTGGCATAACTATGACACATAAATCCAAATTCAAGTATACGTTTACACGACTTGACCTATTAACTTCAAATAATAAAAGTATCATTAACCGTGGATTTTTGACACACCAACCTAACAAGGGAATGGTTCGCGTGACTTGTTCAAGATAAAATAATTCCTAAACAAGCAAATAAAAGCGGAAAATACATAAAATTCCTTAAACCATAGAATATCCAGCATTAATTAAGTTAAGTGTAAATTGTTAAGCGATCGTGCTAAATTACGAAACCCGAGAAGTGCCTTACATCTTCTCCCTGTTTAACAGAGTTTTCTTGCCCGATCTTCTGTGTTCGTGGACCATATTTTGAGTCAAAATTTTCCTTAATTAGGGATTAAATAAATGGTGACTTGAAACATCGAAATGAAACTATTCCAAATAGCGACTCCTTTAAAATAATAAAAATTAATCCCTTTTTAAATACACTTTTATTGAAAAAACTCCTTTTCGCAATTCCCGGGAAAAAAGGAGGTGTGACATTTAATACACATGTTATTGCACTTGAATTGATCCAACATGATTTGCTGCAGTAGTTTTGACAGTAGGAAATACAGCAGGTCTTAAAGCTAATATTGAACCAGGTATTACAGCAGGCACTCCAATATTTGGAGTTACTCTAGAAGTTAGTGAAGCAGCATTCATTTCTGTACTTATTTCAACCCTTGCAACTTGAACTACGATTGATTTAGCAGCAACACTCGTTTCAGCATTCGGCCTCAATTTCTCTTGAAAATTTTGTTTAACACCAGGTGGCTGTGGATTGTTTGACTCATGATGTGTCTTTCCTATATATTGTGATTGGACTCGGTAGCTACAATGTTAACCCCAACGCATTACTATTTCCATTTCTTCTAGCAGCAGTAGAGTCAGATGTCTCATGTACATAATTCTTGCGCAAAAATGTAAGACACAATTAAAACAAATAGGAATGACGTACTGAAAGCTAAATTGCATAAGAAATATACATTACCACCTACATATCTTCTATGCCTCCAAAGAATTGTCTTTTTTCTTGACTACAAGAAACAGATGATTAACGAGGGGGCCTCGCCAATGTTGAAATGCTAAGATGGGTAATACACCTAATATAAACCCTACATAGAACAAGATATCGTTGTCCTTGAACACAAAATACAGCGCACAACCAAAGCTTAGCATCATTGCTTCTATTGAGGCATACAGGGTGAGAAGTCCCCATAACAGACGCTTTGGCAAAACACGGAGAAAATCTTCTTCCGCATAACTAGAAGTTAAAATAGAAACGAACGCAAATAGAGAAATGCAGGCAGTGGAGAGTGACACTGTATTGGAGAACGCAAATGCATTGAAATATCCGTTCTTTGAGAAAATTGGAAGCCCATTTTCGCAGTTTCTGCCACCAGGAACTGTAATTGCTGCAGCAAATGCAATGGTAATTGCGAGCATTGCTAGTATTGCACATGAATTTGCTATCTCTTTCATCCATTTTTCTCCTTCTATCTTTAAATTTCCATGTTGTTCTATAAATACTTGATGAGCAGTTTTACCCTTATTGTTTAAACGCTCATAATAAGAAGGCGGTAACATCTGCTTCACTGCCTATACCACATACAGAGAAAATGCAATGTTAGTCAAAATTTGCATCCCCTTTGTAAATATGGTGTTTAAACAATTGAAATATAGTGATAACATTACATAATATTCTCTCAATCCCAAACTATGTGCAACATTTTGTTTTCTAAGATTCAAACCATGTGAAGTTTGACCGATATTTAAACTGTCTTATAATTCATTATATTGACATGAGAAGAATTATAACTTATAGTAATAATTTTCGTATAGTTTTTGAATACATAAATATTTTTGAATTGATCTGATATAATTTAGCTACGAAAGTTAGTTAAATTAACTTTCGAAAGGCAAAAACCGACACTTATTTAGGACGGAGGGAGTAATCATTAACAAGAAACAGTTTGAGAAAATGAATTACCTCAAACCACCGCAATTCTTCTTGCATTCGAAGAGCTGCGCCAAAAGTATGATTTACTTTGTTTTCAGGTGACAATTGACCAGCCAAATGCAACATCGTATTATTGAATGAATCCAATGAAGTCATGAGGTGATGTCTATGCTGAGACATTTGACAGACCAAGTTATAGACATTTGTACAGCGATTTTCCACTGCAATGGGAAGTATATTCTTCCCATTTTTGTTGCAATGATAAATCAGTAAAGGAAATTTCCCCACAATAATTTCAACAAGTTTGTAATTGTCGAAACGCACGGCTTGAAGGAAAGGGCCGCCAACAATGGACTTGATCTCTTTCTCGCTTGAACTTTCGAGTTTCTCGCAAAGGCACTCTGCTAATTTAATTGCATTTTGGTATTTCCACTCTTTGTCTCGGATATATTCCAATTCAGGTGCTGCAATGCAAGAATAGACATAATAATTTGAGGGACTACAAAGTAAAAGGAATTACTTTAGGGGCCAAAAGTTAAAAGTACGTGGTATCATGAATTCTGAGTCCGGAACCAAAATGACTGAAAAATTATGGAAAGCAACCGAAGTAATGCACACAAAAAAAAAAAAAAAAGGTATAGCTCATGTATTTCAAAAAAATAATTCTGTACCGCAAAATATCTTCTACATGTTTATCTATTTTGCTAAATTTATTTTGAATTAAAGAGGTAAAATAGAAGAGAGATATATATATAAGACTTACAGTTGTTGGTCTTTGGCTTATTCAATAATGCTTCATTGACTGCATTCTCGATATCATTGGCATTTGCTCTATCTTGGAAAATCCATGATGTAGCGCTCGTCACTATATCTTTTTCGGGTAACAAAAATACAAAAAAAACGTGGTTAACTAATTCTTCTATTTTGTTTTATTTTAAATTAACGATAACAGTGTCTATTTATTAATCGAAGAAAAAAAGGAAATTTAACTTACAAGATAGTGGCTTCGGAGAGCTTATATGACTTGTACTGACGAATGATGACGTTTTTGTAGCCAGCTGTGCCAAAGGAGATGATCCATTTGAAGTACTATATTTTGCCAAATCAGGAAAACATTTTACGAGATGCGTCGCAAAATCTGCAACATAAATAAATGCTCTAAAAATCAGAGACAATCTTCGAAGGCAGCACTAAAGAAGATGCCCATCTACGGGGTTCCGGTATACTTTGTTGTAACTCAAGTTCTGGCAAGTTCTAACAAAGTAGACTGGAACTTCAGTATATTATACTAGAGCCACCAAAATATACCGGTCCAGCATAATAAGCTGGAAGTTAATACTCACGTGCACCGAACTTCAGTATATTATACTGGATCGATCTCTGTTGCAATAAAATTGTGGCTATTTTTCAATAACTTGACAAACCTGATTATTTTTTATTGACCAATCCGAAAACTAACTAGCTATTGTAACCGTTTGATGATATATATTCCACATTCAAGTTCCCATGCGTGGTGGGGCCATGAAATTTTTTTAAAAAAAAAAGAAAGGAAAAATAAGCTGAGGAGCAGTACTGGCTCTTCTTACTTTTTGCTTCTAGCAATTTATTATTGTATCTACCACTAGTACTGTCACAAGTCCGGAGGAAATATCAAAAGAAAATAGCAATGCTACTCAAACAAGACCCATGGGACTAGAAAGGGCTATAGTCAAATAGTGTAAGTGAGAAATTTCCAATAATACTACTCGAGGGTTCATTTCAAATAATGAACAAATTGAAACTCTTGTCATGAAAGTTAACCAAACAACGAAATAAAACAATAAAATAACACTATCATATAAGTCTAGGCAGATATAACTTTTTGGTAACGGGTTCATAACCTAAAACTTTCGACATATAATATAAATACTAAAAACTTACAAAAATCTCAACAACGGTTAGCTTGACCCATACTTGTATAGTACATTGACTTGCGCAAAGTTAAACCAATTAATTTTAAATCTTGAATCCACTTTTGCATTTAAAATTAAGAAAAATTATACTCGCTCCGTTTCAATTTATGTGAACCTATTTCCTTTTTAGTTCGTATAAAAAAAATAACTTTTTTCCCTATTTGGAAACAATTTATCTTTATGCAATGATTTATAACCACACAAAATATATATATATGCTTTACTTTACACCACAAGTTCAAAAGTTTCTCTATTTTCTTAAACTTCGTGTCCAGTCAAACGAGTTCACATAAATTGAAACGGAGATAATAGGAAATTGCTATAGAAGATATGTGGCTTACCGTACAAGTCCGAGCAGATCAATCGATAAAGCAGCCTAACACCAGTCCGACCAGTATAAGGAGCAAGATCATTGGTGACACTGAAGAAGTAATGAACCAGATCCACAGATTTGTAACCATATTCAGCTGCTACATGAATCGGATAAAGGCCATTTTTGGATGCAACATGAGCCAAATTAGAGTTTCTGTTGACAAGAATTTTCGCAGCATCTAAGTTGCCAAACCGAGCAGCATAATGTAGAGGCGTTTCCCCGAAACTATCTTTTACAGATAACGCATCATCCGCCATTAAAGCCACCAAATTTTCTACGAAAAACTTAGCATTATCGTTCTTTGACGTAACTGCAATGTGAAGTGCTGTTTGTGTAAAGGAAGTGATCTGAGCTCCACTTGCTTCATTGTGTTTTTTCAAGAATGTTTTTGCCTTTTCCCAATCACCACATAGCGAAGCTCTGTATAGTGGCAAGTAGTACTTGTAATCTTCCTTTGATTCCACGCTCTCTGCTTCGTCAATTATTGGTTGCATTGTGCTACATTCTGCTAAATTAATGGTTAATTGCAGTTAATTAGTACTAAAAATCATAGCAGTCTTTTTGCTTTGTGTAAGAATGTCACCTTGCTTCTTATCCTTGATGAATGTTTCTTGATTTTGGAATATACAGTAAATATATTTGTCTAGCACTATATATGTAGTACTACAGCAATAACAACCCAATAAAATTTCATAAGTGGAGTCTGACAAGGGTTGTGTATAAGCAAAACTTACCCTCGGAGTAAAGATGCGGTTTCAAATATATATGTAGTACGGCACTTTGAAATGTATCTTTTTTTCTTAAATAAAGTTATGTTAGTTGTACGAGCTTAAGTTCATTATTGAAGCATGTAGTTAATCTAGTAAAAGAGTTCAACAAAGAAGAAGAAACCTCACCTTCAAAATTGTCTAGCGATATTACGCAGCAAATATCCTTCAACTCCAACCAAACATCTCTGGCACTGACTTTCTCAAACACATACTCAAGCATATCTTCAGTGAGAGAGCCAAGAATCCATCCCTTAACAAGCCGATCACTTCTTTTCCACTTCAAGTAATTATCTGGATTTTCTAATAAGGGTGTTTGGATTAATGTTCCATCTATGAAACCAACTAATTCTTGACTTTCAAGAAGACAAAGCATCTGTGTTTTCCATATCATATAATTGGAAGAATCAGACAGTTTAACAGTTACAAAATTTGCTATATTAAGCGTTGATGGGTAAGGATATAGATTTCCTGCCTCTGCCATTGATGCAGCAACTACTTAAATTGTGCGTTTGACAGAGAGTGAGATGGAGGAGGGAAATTGGTCAACAGTTGGCTCATTTTCAAGGACAATGATAGTGGTAGTATTAATTTTCCTCGAAGGGTACAAAATGCCCGCGAACTTGAACAGTATTATTCGTACATTAGTTTTGGCACATGCACGTTCAGCTTTTATCAAGTGGCTGTAAAATGTACTATTGACTGGTCACGGAGTTTTAGAAAAAATAAAGATTTTTAAAATCTGTGGTCCTAAACAAGTCAAAAAGGGGTCAAAGTATTTGTGTGGTTATAAAAACTTCTCATTAAAGGTAAAATTGTAAGTTTAAGCTAAATTCTTTCCAAATTTAGAAAGTAATCATTCTTTTTTGAACGAATAAAAAAGGAATATTACCTTTTTAAATTTACTTTATGTGATAAGATGTGCAGAGGCTTTTTCATTTTGGAGTAAAGAAAGAAGACCAACCAAGAATATTTATCATTAAAGTTTAGTCCAATTATTAATCGATATTTGTAAGTCTCGAGGATGTTGTTCTAATCCAACCCATTCAGACAAAACTATTGCGAGACTACATTTCTCTGTCGTTAGTTTATAAATTGCCTAGTTAATCACAATTCTCGTGCTTTATTCTTAAAGCTAGAAACACTTGGGGGAAACACTTACCTAGCTAATTTGCTAAACGTAGCTGCCAGATATTATTTAGGCAGCAAATTTAGTAATTTAGTATTAATCTACTTGCACCTCCGAACCCCAACCCCCTCTCCCAAATAAGAAAAATGAAGGCACTATATTTTCACGTGCTAGATAATGGTGGGTATGTTGTTGCTGTTATTATTGTTAAAGGCACTATATATGAATGGAAAAAATAATAGAAGGCCAAAAATAGAGAGGAGAAAAGGAGCAAATTTTCACTTAGACAAATCATCTAGCAATCTCACAGCGTGGTAACTAAATATTCCACCATTAGCATGCATAAAGAATTAATTGTAAACACATATCTAAATGCAACAATAACGTCTCAATTCCAAACAAGTAGGGGTAGGTGATCCTCATTCCTTTCATTAAACTCAATGTATATCATCATTATTACCAAAATAAAATAAAAAAAATAAGTAAATAACAATAATAACAATAATAATAATAGTTCTCTACCAAGTCTAGGTATCACCTATAGATTTTTTTTCATTATGTCCTATTTTTAGCTAAGTGTGCATTGATTCCAATGATTTATAGGTCTTTTGAGACAATTTCCTTCCATGTGAGTTTATGTATACCTCGTCTCCTTTTAATACCTTCCCTCATCGTGGTTTTATATCGATGGACCGGTGCCTCTATAGGTCGATGCGGACATGACCAAATCATCTCAAGCGGCCTTTTTTGTGATGACCTTTTGGGTCATCACTTGTTTTTAAAATAAATTCCGCATTCCGAGGCCTTAAAACCTATTTTGACATCACATCAATTTGCGTGCGCAGTCCGGGTGCGAAGCCGGAAAGCCATCATGTGAAAATTTATGAAAAATGATAAATTTTGACTGTAAAATGAATTAAGTTGACTTCGGTCAATATTTTGGGTAAACGGACCCGAACCCGTGATTTGACGGTCCCGGAGGATCATAGGAAAATATGGGACTTGGGCGTATGCCTGGAATCGAATTCCGAGGTCCCAAGCCCGAGAAATGAATTTTTACAGAAAATTATTTTCTGGAATATTTATGAGTTTTTGAAAATGAAATGTGTTTGAAACTTCGTGGTATCTGGCGTATTTTGGTTCCTGCGCTCAGTACAGGTCCTATATGTGATTTAAGATAAGTCTGTAAAGTTTGGTACGAAACGGACGTGAAATGATGTGAATCGGATCGTTTTTGAGAAAATTTGAAAGTTTGAAGTTCTTAAGAAAATTTCATGATTTTGATGCTAAATTCATAGTTGTTGATGTTATTTTAGTGATTTGAATGCACGAGCGAGTCTGTATGATGTTCTTAGGGTGGTGTGCATGATTGGTTTGGTGCCCCGAGGGCTCGGGTGAGTTTCGGATAGGCTACGGAGTGAAATTTTAATTTAGGGAATTGCCGGTATGCTTTAGGCCTGCAGGCTTCGCATTTGCGAAGCCTATCTCGCAAATGCAAGAGGTGGCATGGGCTGCCTTCTTCGCAAATGCGAAGTTTCAGTCGCAAATGCGACGCCTGCCTGGAATCCCCTATAGTCGCAAATGCGAGACCCCAGTCGCAAATGCGAGAACCCCCTTCGCAATTCCCAGCATAGCAGAGGTCGGGGTTCGCAATTGCGAACCCCTGTTCGTATTTCCCATAACTGTGACCTGCAACTTTTATACTTAGCCGAAAATCAACCATTTTTCACATCTTTCCAAAACATAAACTTCCTAGGGCGATTTTTCAAGAACAACTTGTTTACCGTGAAAATGGTAACAACAATTAAATTTATAAATGGGATTCTAAAAATATGTGATCTATTCTCGAGCTAGTTGTTATAGCAGTTGATGCTAAAAAATACTAAGTGTAAAGATAAGAGGCGAGCTAAGATGAAGCATTAAGCAAACCGAAAGGGGCTTGTTGCCCGAGCGTGGAGCGGGTCGATGGGATCCTCGAGGCCAAAGCTTAAGCCGAGATCGAGTTATCAGGGATAGTCGGGAAGGGGATAACAAGTAGAAATGCAATTAAGTGAGGCTCTTTATGGACAATATTGAGCTATGTATTGAAGAACGGGTAAAGAGACAATAAATATTAGGATGATCTCGAGCCAATGAGAACAAATGACTTAGAAGAAGAGAGAGAGAGAGAGAGAGATTATTGCTCTAATGGAGAAGTGGAGCTATCTCCCCCCTTTTACTCTGACACGTTTGTAGTCAAAATCTGAGTCTCAGTTACAAGTATATGGAGATTTAAGTACAAAATATGGTGATGGGATGGCTTGACATGACACTACAACATAGGCTCTATATAGGCCGGGTCTGTTAGAAATACCCGCGTGCCTAGAGGGTTCCCCCCTCTTGTTCTGACTTCGTTCTTCGTTTCCTCTCTCGGCGGGTTCCAGGTCGAGAACTCGGTCGCGACTTCCTGCCCCCGAAGTCCCGAGGCATGCCCCCGGAATGTCACGACAATGGGAAATCAAGTCATCTAATTTCACTGCGCATAGATAGTCTCCGCGTTTCCCATATCGAAGAGATGGGAAATGATTTTGACATTTGACTCTTCGAACTTCTTTCGGTGATGTCATGTCGATAGTGTGACCCCTGGGTCATTTTTCGATGCCATTTATTGCACTCCTATTTCTCATTCTTCTAGGCTAAGGTACCGCCGTTGTTTCGTTTTTCCATGAATGTATTATCTGCACTTCGTCGGTCAACTTTCCTCGGCCTAGATGACCGTGCCGTCATCCCCTATAAATGGGTATGCCTTGGCCTTGTTTCTCCTATCTCCGTGCTTCTGTTGGCTTGTTCGCCTCCCCCCTCCCCCCTTATTTTCTTTCACCACAGAGCCTCATGTTACGAGCTCATGATTTTAAGGCCATATGGAGGAGTTCTTTTAGACTGTGTTGTAGCCTTCCGCTGGAGCTTTATTTTGCTGAAAGCAGATGCACCGTCCCGCTATCACCGTGGATGCTAATATACCGACCCTTGACGCTACTGCCGGGCCGAGATGATGGTGGCTAGAGAGTCGGTTCCTCACTCATGTAGATGGCTGCTCGGATTATGCACTGCTGCTCATTCTCCTACCCGGGCCTGGTGTGGCACTTCATCCCTAGGGTTCTCTTTTTTCCCAAGGGATAAGGTGGCAACACCGGATGCTGAGGCAGGGGCTCGTCGGGTTTTCACCTTTGACTTCGGTAAGCCATGTCTCTTTTCTCTGCCTCCTCTGTGCCCCCTCCTTTTCCTCTTATTCATCTTTTCCGTTGGGAATCCCTCGGGGGATTGAGCTGGGAACCTATGGGAGGTGGAGATCGAACGAGTCACCCTCAAGCATATGTTCTTCGAGGGTGTGGTGTCTGGGGATGCTGATACCATAGATGAACCCACTAGGGCGGACCGGGCGCCCGAGTTTCATTACATGTACATCCTTCTGTTCCTCTGCTTTAGGCATGGAAGTCCTCCGTAGGCTTTTGTAATTTTATGTAACGAACCCTCGAGGGTTGCTTTTACACAAACTTTTATGAATAAAAATGAACTTTGTTGATTTCTGGTTTCGAATTTGCTTTGTTTTCTGTGTGCTTTCATGCCCTTCGAATGTCTCCTTCTATTGTTGATCGCTGATATCAAGCTCGGTCGTAAGTATTTATGTCGATCCTTTGTTGATCGACATGGCTCTCTTCTGAATTTGTTACTGAGCTTCGGACCAGTCTCAAACTGATCTGATAGGTCGGGGCTATCGAGGCCCTTTGATTTGTTCGAAGATCACGCGTTGAGTTCCGAGACCTCCGGGGGTGCTACTCCAGATGTAGGTCATCGTTGGGTACCCGGGGGTCCCTATTAGTCTTGATGTATATGGCATCTCCAGACCATATATAAGATAGACTTCTGCTGAGGAGCTTGCGTGTAATTTTTTCTATCAGAGCTTCCTGCATTTACTCTTCCCCCTTAGAGAGAGTGACTTGTGAGATTAGTTGTTTGCCTTGCACTAAGCGTCGGTCGTCGAGAGCTCATCGAGGCTCGACCTCTTTAGGCAGGGATTTCTTGTCGGAGAGTGCTCCTTCGAGCATGGAGATGATACGAATGACTCTTCAAATTATGATTCTTCGTTAGAGGATATTTCTGGGACCGAGTATCGGCCCGTCGATCTGTCTCGAGGTCGCGGGCTTCCTGGGGTTTGCCTCGGGCAGATGAATCGTTGCTGTCTTTCGTATATACGTAGAGCGGCCTCGGCTTTTTCATAGGACTTTACAATTTTTGCATATCCACCTTTCTGTTCTGGTATAGAGTACTGCATCTTCTTAGGCGCGAGAGTGATGGTAGGTACCTTTGCTTTGGCCTATTAGTTTTGCCATAGCCATGGAAACTGCTCTGGGGCCGATCCGACAAGGGGTCGGGAGTGTTGCTCCTGGTGCCCAGGAATCAAGGGAGTTCGCTTTGGAGATGGCGTCTTTGCTAAGGGGAGAACATCTGGAGATGGCAAGGAGATACTGCGGGTGGAGTGAAGGGGTAGTCCTGTAGGCGCTTTCCCTCGACGAGGGCATTGCGGACTCCGTTGATGGGTTCCTAAACGTGTATCTGTATCCTTTCGCTTTTGGCCCTCCTGATAGGATTGTGCTTGAATTCTGTCTGAAATATCAGGTCACTCTGGCGCAGGTTCACCCATCGTTTTGGCGGATGGTGTTGATGATGAAGTTCTTCACGGAAAAGGCTGAGCTCGAATTCACGCTTGATCACCTTGTCAGGCTATACTGGCCATTTCATCATCGAGGCCTGCCAACTTTGAGGTGCCGCTCATCCATGCCTTTTGTTGTTGAAGACGAGGAAGGCAGGGATCGGGAGTGGTCCAGTTGGTTTGTCCGGGTTCGGACGACTGATATTGTTCCTGCGGAGTCCTTGATATTTCCCGAAGGGTGGAATCACGCACGTGAGTGAGACGTTTGGCGCTTTTCCAAATTTTGTCTGTAGCGAAAGTTAGCTGAGAAATAACGTTGTTTCCTTTATTGCAGCAACTTCGTGGACACCTGGTGAAGTTCATGATCTACCTAGCTGGGTCCGGAAGCTGGTGACCCACTCATCCAGTGACGAACACAGATGGCAAGCCATGCTTCGTACCAGATGGGGAACGCCACACCGAGGTATGTGCGTATACTACCTTTGTTTGGTCTTCGTATACCCGAGGTAACATTTTCCCTTTCCATTTGTGTTGGGCTTGCTGTTTGTAGATATCAGGCAGTTCTTTGGGATGAGGCAAAATTATTCTAAAATGGGGGAGGAGTCGTGGGCCTCCAGTCTGAGGGATCATAGAGATGAGAGAGATCGGCACATGCGGTGTGGTGGAACTTCCACTAGCACTGGTCAGGTTCGCTTTTCTGAGGAAGGGGTGTTAGCCGAGTCTGTTGTCCCCAGGGTACCCGATTCCCAGCCGGCGATCTCTTTGAGCGAGCATGTCGTTCCCGAGGTTGATTTTTCCAGGGCCGCAGGAGAAAGATCATTAGGAGCATTCTTCGACTTTGGGGAAGTCCGCCAGCTTCACTTTGTGGTGAGTTCATGTACAACTTCCCTGTATTTCGTGCTTTTCACCATCTATTAACCTCCCTTGTGCAGGCCTGTGATAGGCTTAAGGCCGAGTTGCTCCGTCAAGGAGCTAAGCTTCAGAAAATTCGGGGTGAGTGTGAGTCCCTTAGGCTCCTTAACAAGGAGAGGGAAGTAGAGCTGCAACATTGGCAATATGAGGCACACCGAAGCTCGGATTATCAAAGCAATCTATCGAAGCAGGTAATTTTTTAGGGTGTGTGCTTTACTCTTTTCTGACCTTGAGGCTGACTTCCCTTTGCTATATCAGTTGCAGAAGAAGTCGGAGGCTCTGGAGTACCTCAAAGGCAATGTCAACCATGTCAGAATTGCTTGCGGGGAGCTGAGGGCTCAAACGTAAGCTCGAGCTTTGGAGGAGATGAGTACTTTGGCCAGGGTCCCTGCTCTCGAGGTCCATCTCAGCTTGACTCATGATAATGCCAAAGTTCAAGCGGACATGATTGGGAAACTTGAATCTGACCTCTCGAAGGTCAGGTCCGATATAATTGATGCTCGGACGGAGGCAGCTCTAGGTCGAACCAAGGTCAATCGCGAGATGGTGATTCGTGTGAAGGACGTCGCTGATGCCCAAGCTGAGCTGGCGCCATCCCTTGACCGGGAATGGAGGATCGAGGAGTATGTTCGCTGCAATCCCAGAGAGAGGTGCTCAAAGAAATCGTCGCAAAGGGCTTCGTTCTCTTGGAGGAATTGGTTCAAGCGCGGGCGGATGAGCGCAATGCTTGGCACTTATCGTCGATGTTGCTGAGGGCGATTTTGGCAAGCTGTAGCTCTTTGGAGTGTAGATTTTTCTGTTTTGTAGCTTTGCTCCAAATATGTGTAGGGCATGCTTGTAGATGGAAAATACGTTTTTTCTGGCGCACATGATATATAAGGCGAAATTTTGGAGTTTTATTCCTTCTATACCCTTTTCCTACTGTTGTTTTTGATCAGGTAGGCTGGTCTTGGCATTTGGCGAGGTCTTTCTCGATCCGGAACTGGTCGGACGGTCCCGGGGACTACTAAGTGTAATTCTTGATGCGAGCAGGTGCTGGACCTTCGTGCTCCGCCTGGCCGCTTAGGCTTAGCTTCTGGGTCGGACTCCGACTCGAGCCTCCCTACCTTTGTACTTTTTGTGTCCACGCCTAAGGGAGGTAGTTGTATTTATCTTGTGCCCTCAGGCATTTGCTATTTTGATTGCTCTGGGTCTAGTCTCCGGGTCACATTGTGATTCGAGCTCTAGTTAACCCTTATGTTTTTACTCGCTTGCATGGGCATATGATACTGATTTTTGTGTCTTTTGGGTCGAGATGACCTTACAGGTGCTTGGTTCAGGGGTTTACCCAATTGGTGATGGCGAAGTACACGTAATGCCCTTAGGCTTATTGTAGTTCTTGGGTCCAGTCCTCGGGTCGCGTAGTGATCCAAGCTGTAATCGACCCCTTTGAGTTTCCCTGGTTTTCTAGCGGGTGATAATGGCCTGTGCGTCACACTCTTAGGTGTATTGCAATTTTTCGGCTCCAGTCTTCGAATTGTGTTGCGATTCGAACTGTAATCGACCCTTATATTTCGTCGAGTCTCAGGGTGGCGATAATGGCATTTGCGCTGTGCCCTTAGGCATGTTGCATCTCTCAGGTCTAGTCTCCGGGTCGTGTTGCGATCAGAGATGTAATCGACCCTCGAATTACCATAAACTTTCGGTTGGCGATAGTGTCTTTTTATGTCCCGCCCTTAGGCGTTTGGCTATTTTCGGGTCCAGTCTCAGAGTCGCGTTGCGATCCGAGCTGTAATCAACACTTAAATCTCATTGAGATCTTGGCGACAGTAGCATTCATGTCGCGCTCGTAGGCGTATTGCGATCTTCGGGCCCAGTCATCGAATCGCATTGCGATTTGAGCTGCAATTGACCCTCAAAACTTATTTGAATTTCCTGGCGATGATGGCTCTTATTCTGTTTGGTCGTTGAGACCTTTTAATTTGTGGCCCGTAGGTTTGTATAAACTATTTTGGATCTGGTCTCTGAATCAGGTTACGATTTGAGCTCATTTTAATTCTCAAGTTGTCAAGATTTTTTTGCTGGCGACAATGACTCTTAAGTTGTCCGGTCATAGAGACCTTTAAGTATGTGGCCCTTAGGCTTACTTAGTAGGCGACAATGACTCTCACGCTATTTTTTACCCATGGGCTTTGCATAGGTTTTGTATCCACTCATTAAGGTTTTTTGTAGTATTTTCCCTGACCCGTCGTCGGTTCCAGAGGAACCTCGATTTCAAGTCGTTGTCGGCGGTGTTTCGAGCACCTCGTAAGGTTCATAGCTTGTTGGTCGAGTAGATCGATGATCTTGCATTTTGGAGCCGACATTGTCGGAGCTTGTTTTTTCCTGTGGAGGGAAGCCTGTTTTAACCGATTCTTTCTGAAGTATATAGGAGTAATGGCCTGTGATTTTTTAGCAATAGTCGGCCGTCCCCGAGTCGCATTATTTGGGTTGTATCAGCCATTTCGACCGTAGTCGTATGCGTTTGGTCGTAGCCATTTTGATCCCTTAGTGATAGTTTAGGCGTCTACATCGAGGGTATAGCCTTTAGGGATTCTTACAAATGCGACGTATATCCCAATTATCGGGATTTTCATGCCTGTTGAGGTCTTACAGTTTGTAGAATGCATCTGGTTATACCGAAGCTGCCCGTTAGGGTCTTACAGTTTTGGATTTTTCCAGTTGCATGGTGATCAATAGCAGTCTCCGAGTCATCGAGTGTGTTTAGGCTTGAAGACAGCTTCTCGTGAGCTCGGAATTGCCTTCCCGGGGCTTGATGAGCCCGGAGTTCCGACCTTGGGGTCGTGCAAGTTGTCAAATTGCTTATATTAAGTCTTCGAATATATCGGGACCCGTTTGATGGAGAAGCGTTTGCCGCATATTTTGACGAAATAATTTTTCTCAAAATGCGAAATACCGAGAAGATATCCTTTATTTATCGGAGTAGATACAGGCCGTGGTAGAATGCCAAAAATATATTCTTCATTGCTTGGCATAGATATAGGCTGTGAATACACATTGTTTCATCATCGTGAGCTCGGCCCGCACGGGCTCGGCTCCTCTGATCATTAGACAAGCTTGTCGGGTTCTGTCTCGAAGCCCAGCCTGCCAATTTTTGGCCCTTCCGATGGGACAGTGCCCTTTCAGAAAAAACCGTCATTCGTCGCCTGATTATAGATGGAAGGTCGGTGATCTCGTCGGGTCCCTTTTTGGAGGATATGCTTGTTCTACAAATAGCCTTGCTGGCGGGACCTCCCTTCGGGCTGGCAGTCCGTTCGAGGATAGAGAGTTCAACTGATCTTGTAGAGAACTTGGATTTCCACGTGGAGTTTAGGATTTCCAAATGCCTCGGTTGGCTACCTGCACGCAGGTTAGTAAAAAAAAAAAAGGAAAGGGGACAGCAATTAAAACAAAGTAATCATCCCCTATAGTGGGACGTGTAGGCAATGCTTTTCGAGGCTTGATCCTTTCCCACCGATTCGGGGTGCAAGCTCCAATGCAGCCTTTTTGTTGTGTCCAACTAGGCTTTGTCGAACGTGCGACTCCGCTTGCCCTTGGATCCCTTAGAGGGCGGAGGAGTCGATGTCTGCTGCTGGCTATACGGAGGGGAATTTCCTTTTGCCGCCTGTGACTTTTTGTCAGATGCTTTAATCCTACCTTTGTCGGGTAATCTCACCCGCTTGGCGGAACGGGATTGCGATCGCTTCTGGGTGATGCACCCGCTGCTATTTGAATAAAATGTCTTTACTTCGCGGGTTCGGTGTCCTAGTCTGATCCCGGGCGAGATGCATAAAGGGAGGCTGCTTTCCCGATTGTTGTGGCGATCGACGTCTGGGATCCATCAAAGGTTTGAAATGTGGGAGCGATTTGGTTCACTGATCCGAAATGCCATATTTGGCTTTGGCCCGACACCGTTGGTGTAATTGGTCGAAACGCCTGCACTTATGAACATATGATTTACTCTGAAAGGGCTAAATGAGGGAGGGAGTTACCAGTGCGTGAATATGAGGTCGAGATGAAGTCTCGGCGTCCTTTTTCCTGGATTTGAAGGGTGTCCTCTAGGCATACTCCTCGGATCCGCCTTTTCCTGGCAACGAATGCTTCCTCTTTCTGATCTATGGATCTTTGAAGGGTGTCATCGCCCTTTTACCGTCGTGACAACACGCTGCGGCATGTCAATTTTATCTTTCCTTCTCCCCTTACTCCCTGAACGCTCGATGATACTTGGTGGCGAACTCTACTGAACCAGCATGGTCTTCGTTCTTTCACGCTGGCGATCCCGTGTGCCCCGTTGTTCTTGCACCGGGCTGTAGTTTTCATGGAGGAGTCTTGGTCGAATGGGTATGATCCGCCTAGCATTTCCAGACTCTCTTACGTTGATCGTGATGTTTGGCACAGTCATGTCGAAGTTGCATCCGGTTGGGCAGGATTCCCTTACCAGGTGCACCTTGTTGGATCTAGTTGCATCGGATATTCCTCGGGGATGTTGTCCCCGGGTTGTCTCCCTACTGTTGTGAGGCAGGATGCATCTTAGGTTATTCCCTCCATTTGCTTCGCATCAGCTTCTTTGTCGAGAGTTTGTCTGGATGTACCGAGCCTGAGGAGGTTCCTAGACGGCTCCCCGCGTCTCTATTTCATGGCTGATATAGGGTGTAGTTATCCAACCGGTCCCCGGCTAGGTACCTGACCCGGTTCTACTTGAAACGTCCTGGAATCGTTGGGAATGCTTCGTTTAGGTTTCGGATGAAGGTCTTGTGTTGTCCAACCATTCAAAACCAGGAGCGCTCTCGTTCGCCCTATCGGGGAACAGGTTGTGACTCATGAGGTGTCTTTCCTATATATTGTGATTGGACTCGGTAGCTACAATTTTAACCCCAATACATTACTATTTCCATTTCTTCTAGCACCAGTAGAGTCAGATGTCTCATGTACATAATCCTCGTGCAAAAATGTAAGACACAATTAAAACAAATAGGAATGACGTACTGAAAGCTATAAATTGCATAAGAAATACATTACCACCTACATATCTTCTATGCCTCCAAAGAATTGTCTTTTTTCTTGACTACAAGAAATAGATGATTAATGAGTGGGCCTCGCCAATGTTGAAATATTGAGGAAATTCCCCAGCGTCGTTGCTTCACCGGAGTCTATCATTAACTCGTCCCTACTTGACTTCCTGGGTACCGGTTGATCATGAGAAGGTGCCATCGTTTCTACTGCATCGGGCGCTGCCATTACTAATTCGAGCAGTGCGGGTAGCCAGTTGTCGTGCCTGCAACATTCCAAAGATGACATGAAGATTACCTTCCTGTTCTAACTGGGCCGGGTTTTTTGAGCTTTCCGTTAGTCAGCGAGCCATATGCTATTATCAATGTGCGAGGTTCTGTCGACCTGTTGCGCGCCTCGCGGGCCCGCATTTGCTTGAATCGACCCAGGCGCGTTATCAGGGTCCTGTGGTGTCGCGTCAACTGCTAGAACAACCATATTGTTTCCGCTGTGGCTTTCGAGGTTGCTATTTTCGGCTCCGTTTGTCGAACCGGACATTTTAGCCTGAAATCAAAGGATCTTGTACAAGAAAAGTGTGAAAGATATCGTATGTTTGTGTGACGAAACCAACAAGAAAATAATCACTATTATTTTTAGCCCCACGGTGGGCGCCAAACTGTTTACCGTGAAAATGGTAACAAAAATTAAATTTATAAATGGGATTCTAAAAATATGTGATCTATTCCCGAGCTAGTTGTTAGAGCGGTTGATGCTAACAAATACTAAGTATAAAGATAAGAGGCGAGCTAAGACGAAGCAGTAAGAAAACCGAAGGGGCCTGTTGCCCGAGCGTGGAGCGGGTCGATGGGATCCTCGAGGCCAAAGCTTGAGCCGAGTTCGAGTTATCAGGGATAGTCGGGAAGGGGATAACAAGTAGAAATGCAATTAAGTGAGGCTCTTTACAGACAATATTGAGCTATGTAATGAAGAACGGGTAAAGAGACAATAAATATTAGGATGGTCTCGAGCCAATGAGAACAAATGACTTAGAAGAAAAGAGAGAGAGAGAGAGAGAGATTATTGTTTTAATAGAGAAGTGGAGCTATTTCCCCCTTTACAAGGAGGGGCGAGTCCCCTTTATATAAGAGGGGAATCTCGGCTACAAGTACGTAGAAATTAAGTACAAAATATGATGATGGGACGGCTTGACATGACGCTATAACATAGGCTCTACATAGGCCGGATCTGTCAGAAATAGCCGCGTGTCTAGAGGGTTCCCCCCTCTTGTTCTGACTTCGTTCTTCATTTCCTCTGAATCGAGCCTCGGCGGGTTCCCAGGTTGAGAACTCGGTCGCAACTTCCTGCCCCCGAAGTCCCGAGGCATGCCCCCGGAATGTCTCGACAGCGGGAAATCAAGTCATCTGATTTCACTGCGCACACAACTCTTCTTCCAAATCGATTGTAAGTCAATTTTAATCCATTTCCTTCAATCATTAACATCTTTTAACACGAGT
Organism: Nicotiana tabacum; assembly: GCF_000715075.1. Taxonomy (NCBI): domain Eukaryota; kingdom Viridiplantae; phylum Streptophyta; class Magnoliopsida; order Solanales; family Solanaceae; genus Nicotiana; species Nicotiana tabacum. The sequence continues at coordinate 52,550,783 of NC_134095.1, read as the reverse complement.
TCAACTTAAAATCAATGATTTTTATGGGGGAAATTGGGTGTTTTGGGTAGAACTTAGGTTTTTCAAAAATTAGGGATTTGGACCTTGATTTGACGTTCGATTTCAAAACAAATTATATAATTTGGTTCTTCATCAACTCACGAGTCCGTACATATAAAGAACTCAAAAATCGGAGTTCGTTTGACCCCTCAAATCGTCCCTAGAAGGTCTCACAATCTTAAGCCCTAACTCTACCTTTTTCTACTGATTTTCATGAATTAAACACTGATATTTTGTCCCTTAATCACAAATAATCGAGTTTTAGGGTCCAAAATCCTTACCTAAATGAAGAACAATGATTTTCTCTCTTCAAAATTGCCTCAAAGCTCTTTTCCCGTTCAAAAATGGTGTAAAAGGGTTTAATGGTTGCGGAAGATTTATTTAAATACTGCTCACGCATTTTATTGTTCACCCGAGTTACTGTTCATGCTGTTGTGAAAAAATGCAGCAGCTTTTCTTCTAGTCTAAATTGATCCGTTAACCTTTTGAGATCCACCCGAGGCCCTCGAAAATCTCTACAAATTAAATATACCAACACGTCTCATAACATCATTCGAACTTAGTCAAGCCTTCCAAACACCAAAAACAACATCAAAACACCAAAATCACATCAAATTCAAGCCTATGAACTTTGAAATTCCTAAATTCCACCAATGACGCCGAAACTATCCAAAACAACTCTGATTGACCTAAAATTTTGCAGACATATCCAAAATGACATTACGAACCTGTTCCAACTGTCAGAATTTCATTTCGACCCCGAAAGCCTATTTTCCACTGCCAACCGGAAATCGCCAAAAACTAACTTTCGCCAATTCAAGCCTAATTCTACACCGGGCATCACAAAAATATTCCGGACACACTTCTAAGTCCCAAATCACCTAACGAAGCTATCCGAGCCATAAAATCCGCATTTCGAGGTCGATTACCAATAAGTCAACTCTCAGTTGATGTTTCTAACTCTAAAGTTACTTTTAGAGACTAAGTGTCTCAAACCTTACCAAAACCATTCCGGATTCGATCCGACCAATCCGATATCACATAACACGGATAAACAAAGCATAAAGAAGCAGAAATGGAGAAAAATGGAGCGGTAACTAATGAGATGACCGACTGGGTCGTCACGATACATATTCATTCTTGGAAGAATATGAACATGTTAATGGTAGTGAATATACCATACTCACCTCTAGAAGGGGGTTTGAGATGAAAAAATAAATAATGTCATTATTATGGCATGAATGGTCATTGGTCACGTACCTATTGAACGCCAATATATTTTGGCAATGTGATTATTTAATGACAATGGTAATGCAAGAAACAGATCTTGCATATAGTTTTGACCATAAACATAATGGTATAACTTTCTTCTTGAAAGAGATATTTACCATATTGATGTTGATGAATATGTGATAGTACAAAATTAATTGAGAACTCTGCAAGAGCCAATTATACTATTTTGGAGAAACATAATTGATTACTAATAAGGTATTATGTTGTAATAAGTCTCAAAGAAGCTTATTCAGTTTCCAAAGTATACGCGAAAATTGTTGGTTATATTGAGACTATAAATAAAGGAAAGACTTGATATCTTCTATTACTACAACTTGTGGCAAGGTAATATGTATGTGAAAAGTTACCCGCTTTATTCTTCAATTTGTACCACACAAGTAAAAGAATGCCACAATAAAGTAGAAGTTTATTGATATAAAATACATATCATAATAAACATGGAGTTTATTGATATCCAGTTGGCATAACTTGTTTAGTCATATCAATTTAAGTATGATGTGCAAAAATAAAAGAGAATCTACATGGGTAAATATTAAAGAACTAGAATGTTCTTTACGAATTATCTTAGGTTGCTTGTTCTCATTAATTAATAGACCAACTAAAATTGGGATTGAATCCCATGAATGCTGGAAATATCAAAGGTGAATATGGGCCCATTCACCTGTCATGTATACCACATAAGATGCATTTATGAGATGGTTACATGTGCGGTTATTATTAACCCGCAATATGGTATTTGCGAGATAAATTGCTCAATAATTTAATTCAGAGCATATTCCAGACTTTTTATTCAAGATAGTTTATCTTGATAAGTTGGTTTACAACACAACTGGTTTAGCAAAATAATTTATTGAGTGCCTCCACTTAATAGCTAAATTATTGCTAATGAGAACAAAGTTGTCTATATCAGTTTGATATAGGTTATATACGAAAGTATATTATTTTCTCCCCTCAGAAGTGGTTCCGAGTCAGGAACCAAATAATTCCATCTTATTATTATTGATGTGCGGTGTATATTTTGATTAACACCATAACACACAAAGGTGAGTTTTCAAAATTGAAGGAAGAAAGTTTTTCTAACATGAGGGGGAGACATGATAAACAGTTGAGAAAAAGTTCCGTGGAATGAATTATCATGTGTACATCTAGATACTCGAATAAAATAACATGAACTTGAAGTTCATAAAAGGATAATTCATCTGCAATATATTGCAAAGCATGCCAAACGTATTTGCTGACCCAAAGAAAGTAACTATATTCTCATTGCAAATGCTCATGTTAAGTCCTAGAAGAACAAAGTCTATGGTACGTTTGAAGCGTATAGACAGATCGGTTTCAAATAAACTTCTTGATAAAGAATGTCACACCTCCTTTTTCACTACACCCCCGGGAAGGAGTGTATAAGGGAGTTTTTTCAATTAACGGACAATCGAAATGGGATTATTTATATTAAATTCAGAGTCGCCACTTGGGAGATTTATGGTGTCCCAAGTCACCGGTTTAAAATCCCGAATCGAGGAACGGTTGACTCTGTAATACAGTCCGCGAACCAGAAATCCGGGTAAGAAATTCTGTTAACCCGAGAAAAGGTGTTAGGAATTTTCGAGTTCCGTGGTTCTAGCACGGTCACTCAATTTTTATATCCAGCTTAATTATCTGATTTAGAACAATTTGAACCTATGTGCAATTTTAACTTTAACTGCTTTTGTTCCTTTTTAGAGAAAATTGCAACGTTATTAAAACACGTCTCGAACCACGTCACATAAATGCACCCGTGGTCTTTGACACATTTTAGTATCATTGAGATTTGGATTTGAGTCACATAAATGTGCACCCGAGTTTAGGGAGATAAATTATCAAAATACGCGCCTAAAGCAACTAACGCATTATTAACTTTGCGAGGGCCCTGAAAATTTGCTAAATGGCACGCCTCGAATTTTAAGTATTTTTAAAAGAAGTAATTATATGAGGGCCATGCATTTGTCATTTTATTTGGCGCGGTGCATCTCAATTCTAATTAAAAGAACGTGACTAGTTCATCAAAGAACGTAAGGGGATTCCTACTTATGTTATGCCAAAGCTTAAGCTAATAATTTAATAAAACAATGAACTGGTAACAGACCACCCATATTTGATTGTGGAAGGGCCGAGCTAGTCAAAAACCCACGTTTGATTGCCCATTACCGCAGGCTCGGTGTGTGAAATAACTGGGCTCAACTTGAAGCCCGGCTTGGTAGCCTGATTGCGGAAGGGGAAGACAATCACAATTGGTCCAATGATGGCAGCCCAATACACGATCCAATAAATATGTTTGAAGCAAATTGTATCATTCAAGAAAATCTGGAATTGAACAAATACTGATAATCTTTGAATCAAATGCAAAGCACATTTTTATGCTAACATAGGTTCCAAAATGAAGATACAATCCTAGTTGCAATAACACACCTTTACACAAATTATTCACCAATTAACAAAACTCAAAGGCCCCCCAGTTTGTATTAAATTCTGATTCAAGCATAGCGCATTTAAAACATATCACATGTCATAGAAACTTGCCAAAGAAAACTAAATGTGAAAGGTTAATCTGAATCTGAAAGTTTCAAGTCAAAAACCAAGCTCAAACCCCATTCAAAAACCCTTTTAAGATAAAAAGTGCTCGTACATGAGCAAAAACAGAACTGAAGGACAACTCTAAAACCATTGTACTATATTTCAAGCTATACAGGAACAGATCTAAAATGGACAGTGGGAAATAAACCCAAACCAAGCTTACTAGACCAACAACATGAAGGGTCTAAACTTGTAATTCGAACCACATCCATGAAACATACATCTAAACCATCCAACCTTAACTAATTAAATTAGGGATCATAATCTTCAATTAACACAGATTATACGAGGTTTAAAGCATTCCTGAATCACCTATATTCAAACAAAGTTCACCCAACATTTAACTCAAATATACATCCAGGAATGAAATATCCAAAATAAACTAGACTAAAAGCATGAACAATAAAATGGCAGAATCGAGCAGTAATTACAATAGGAACTAGTGTTTTTATTTAACTCTAGCCCAGTTCACAGATCTTTACACAAAACTTAATCAGGCTTCATTTCCAACATAGTTTCAAGAGAATACCTGGAATTCGAAAACAACACAAAAAATGAGGAATCAACAGCAGAACAATAGCAAGCACAGTGATCAGCAGCATAGACAACCAAGAAAAACTAGTTTTAAGCCAAGAAATGAGGTTCAACAATTAACAAAACTCGACCAAAACTTTAAACCAAGCTTTTAAACCATCAAACTCAAATCATTTCAACCCAGATAGATCAGAAACTGTTTTAGGAATTAGAAACTGAAGAAATCACAGAAAGAGTTCAATGAAACAGTAAAATCAACTGTTGGTATTTTCTGTATTTTAGGCTCTTCCCCTATTCTCTATCTCCGTAATTTCTATCTTTCTATCTCTATACTCTATTGTTCTCCCTCTCTCCCAAAATGTTCTCCTTTTGAACTCATTGTGTTGTTTTCTTAAATAGGCAATGGGAAATGCCCTTAGGATTCATAAAATGCCCTTTCAACATTTAAAAATTCAATTCCACTCAATTCTTATAGCTTTAAATTATTCAGTAGTGAATTGTTATCCCTACCATTATAGAAGCTTCTCAATTAGGTGACTACCCCTTTTTATTAAATAATTCTCAAGTTATCCTTACAACCCTGAAACTAACCTTGGAATCAAAGCCAAAATGGGTCAAGTTAACCCAATTCAGAACCTATAAATCTGTAATCCCCATTGAGCACCATCCAGAAACCCATTTCAAACAAAACAAGAAACTTTTACAAAGAAACAAGGGCGAAGGAACAGATGATGACGAACTAAATAATAGAGACTAATGAATTAAACATATTATTGAATTAATCATGTAATACTGACAGACTAATAAGTGAGTCTATAATGAAGAGAAGAAATGCGGATACAACAAAGACTAAAATAAAATTAAAAACGACAAACAAAATCATGCAATACCAGTTTAATGAAATAAAATACCTAGCAAAAAATGGCCAGCTTTGAATTTCTTCTTCAAACTCTCGATTTCGACCGAAATAGATCTCAATCACGTGTTCTCAGATGAAAATACATGACTGAGGTCTGTTTTGGTCTTAATCATCACCAAATCTACCGATTCTGGAGTTTTGACATTTTTAGGTCTTATCTTCAATCCAAAATTTGACGAGTTCGGGGAATATTTGAGGGAAAAGAGTCATGGATTTGGAAAGAGGTGCTCGGGGTGGTTCTTAGTGTAAAGATGAAGGTGATTGGATAGGCTAAGGTTCAGGGGTCTGAACTTCAATCAAATATTCGACGAGTTCTGAGATGATTCGAGGGAAACGAGTCATGGATTTGGAAAGAAGGGCTCGGGATGGTTCTGGGGTGTAAATTTGGGAGTGATTGAGCCACCGGAACCGCCATGAGGCGATTTCCGGTGGGCGGAGGGCGGTGGTGTGAGGCGGTGGAAGACAGGCGTGTCTCTAGGGTATATGAGAAACAATGAAGGGGTAAAGGGTCTGATGGGTTTTGACATATTAAAATTATTGATTCAATCAGGGCTGTTGAATGATTGGAATCCAACGGTTCTGATTGAATCAATAATTAAAACGGGGTCGTTTCGGTTTCATGGGGCCAGACCGGTTCAGGGGTGGGTCAGGGTCAGGTAACGGGCAAAACTCTGAACCGTTTGATCATCAAAGATCAACGACCAGGGTTAGCCGTTACAAAACGACGCTGTTTTGGGTCTAGGCTAAGACGGACCGGTTATGGGTTTGTATTGGGTTGGGTTAATTGGATTTGGAGTGGGTTTGGACTGATTTTCTTTGGGCTTAGAATGTTTTTGGCCAGATTGGCCCAAACTGGATTTCCCTCCTTTATTTAATTCAATTTCTTTTCTTTTCTTCCCATTGTTTTTTCAAAAAATTAAAACTAAAACCCTAATTAAATTATAAAAACCCAAATTAGCTTTAAATATATTAATTAACTCTAAATAATAATTATCATAAATAATTAAATACTAAATTAAAAGAAAATCACACAATTTGACTAAAATAAAAAATATGTTATTTTTTGTGAATTTTTATTTTTGTAAAACACCTAATTATTAATTAATTCCAAAAAATATAAAAATCAAATCTTAAATGCAAATGCTATATTTTTTGTATTTTTAATGCATTAATAAAATTAAACATGCACACAAACATATGCAAATAATCAGGAAAATCGCACAATAATTCCTAAAAATAACACATAATTAAAGAAAATACCTAATTTTGGGAATTCTTTTGGAGTAATTCGTATGAGACAAAAATCACGTGCTCACAGCTGCCCCTCTTTGTCCGAAAACATGAAGAGTTTTCGTGCAAAGATAAAGTGAGCGGATACGAGCGATTTTTGCCCGTTCGAATACTCTGTGGGAAGCATTTTTTGAAAGATTTGACCGGACCTCTGCTTCAAAGGTTTCCTACATATCTTTGGCTATAAAGGAATCGGGTCAATGTAGTTAGGGAAGTTTCGGTAGCTGGGACTACCATGAAACTGTGGTTTCACTGTTACTACTGCTGCTGCTGATACTGCTTACTGACCTCCTTATTACACCATGACAAAAATGAAGAAGCTAGACTAAGCTATAATATATCCTTTACAAAGATTTATTTTCAAACTTGGTCTTGTGACTGTTGTTGCCTTGTTGACTTGTATTTTCTTTAGAAGTTCCTTTGTTGCTGACTTGAATTGTATTTTTTTAGATGCTTTCCCTCTCTTCCAGGCGGGTACCTGATTGCTAAACCTTTTAAATGTCTTCCTTTTACTATTGTTTCCTTTCCTCTGTTCTCCAGGCGGGCGCCTGATTGCCAAAACTTGAAGTGTATTCCCTTGCTTTCCAGGTGGGCGCCTGATTCCTGAAGCTTGAATTGCATTCCCTTGTTCTTCAGGTGGGCTCCTGACTAATGCTGCACTGTGGGCCGGTCCTGAACTGGACCAGACGGGGCCCGCGGTCCTAACGGGCCTGGTGGGCCGGTCTTGGTGGGTCAGTCCTAACGGTCCCTTAAAGCCCGAGGCGGGCTGGTCTTCAACATTAAGCCCACGAGCCCGGAACCGACTGGCGGGTCTAGTCCGGGACCAACGGGCCTAACGGCTATAATTTAAAAAAAAAACAGCCCAATGACCATATTTAAAAAGTAGCTGTTTGGGGCTTTTTTTGACCGTTTGGTAGTTTATAAAATAGCCATTTGGTCCCCAAACTTTATATAATTACACTTTTCCCCATTTCTCAACTATAAATACCCCCTAATTCTTTATAAATACCCCCTAATTCTTTCATTTTTACTCACCAATTCATCAATCTCTCTACTAGAATTGCTTATTTTATTGTTGAAACTTCGTGAAAAATTGTGAAGTTAGTGAATTGAAGTCTTCAAGTCTTCAACGATTTTCAATTTTCAAGAAGTTGTTCGGCAATCCGGTAAACTCGTTTCAACTCTTAAGTTTTAAGAATATATTTTTGTGTGTTTTAGTTTGCATAATTGTAATTAATATGGCATTTTCTTTGGAAAAAAATGTTTGGTAAGGGAAAAGATAAAACCGGTGAAAGTAGTGGCCAATCAACTACCCTTCCCTCGGCTCCCCGACCTAGAAAAGATAAGCAAGTTGAAAGTAGTCGCCAACCTAGACGTCCTCCTCCTCCCGTAATTCTTGATAGTGATCACCCTTATTTTCAATTTACAGATAGTGAATTTTGCCATAATATTGCACCAGGTGAAAAATTAGATGATGAAATTATGAATGCTCTTTATCCTAATGAAACTATCTTAGAAAATAATGAGGAAAATGAGGATGATGATGATGAAACCCAAGCACCGGATTTAGATGATACACATACTAGTCCTTTTAATAACCCAATTGATGCACCGACCGACCCACCTGTAGAAACTCCTACTTTTAATAGAGAACCTGCTAAACGCCTAGAAACATCATTAGTTTGGAATTTTTTTTACTCAAGTAAGAGAACAAAAGTAAGGCTAAGTGTAAAACTTGTGGGAAATTAATGGCGCATAAATATACTGGAGACCATAGTGGCACGGGTAGTTTGACTAGGCACATAAAAACACACCCTAGAGATAAAGCTAGATTTTTACAAATGAAAGCGCAGCTAGAGGGGACAAGTGTAGATTCTACGGTTAGCCCTAGTACAGGTTCAAATCTAGTTCAACCAGGAATTAACACTGTGACCGGAGGTATTTTATATTATGATCCTAATAGAGATCGTGAAGAATTAACAAAGATGATTACCGTTATGTGCTTACCTTATACTTTTGCTTCTAATCCTAATTGGATTCATTATATTCGAAGAGTTTTTAATCCTACTTATAAAGGTTGGCCTCGCGCAACAGTTAAGAGCGATATTTATAAATATAAACATGAATATGAACAATATTTGCGGTATTTATTTACTCATATACCTAATCGGATTTCTATTACTACTGATATTGGTAGAAGTGGTAATGATTGTGATTATCTAACTATTACAAGTCATTGGATAGATGAGGAATGGACAATGCAAAAACGCATAATTGCGTATAGAATAATTAATTCACGTCACACAGGTAAGTTTATAGCTAACACTGTTGCAGATATTTGTAGATATTTTTGCTTTAGAGATAAAATAATGGCAATTTCTATGGATAATGCTTCTAGTAACACTAGTGTTATAGGCATACTTACAACAACACTAAATCCTGCATTTAGTAATATTTTCCATGTTAGATGTATTTGTCATAATTATCATTTAATTGTCGGTGATGGTATGCGAATTTTAAATTTAGAAATTGAAAAGGTTAGAATGGCTCTTAATTGGCTTTTTTATTCAAACCGTAGAAGTAGACTAAGAGAATATTTTAAAAAATGTGATGAATATGGCCTTAGAGAAAGAAAGGTTCCTAAAGCTTGCCCGACTAGATGGAATTATATGTACGAAAGTTTAGTAGTTGCATATGAATATAGAAACCCAATTAATGCAACGTTTAATGCTCGGGTAGGTGGTGAGGATGATGATGAAATGCTTACTACTCAAGATTGGACGAATGTTAAAATTCTTTTAGATTTTTTAGAACATTTTCAAATTGCTACAAATGCATTTTCTGGGCAATATTATCCTACTATTTCAAACTGTTTAGTTTATATTGCAGCACTATCTGATTTATTTGTTGAATTTTCGGAGGGTGGGGAAATTTATCAACTTGCTATAAATGAAATGAAACAAAAGTTTAAAAAATATTTTTTTCCTATCCCTCCTATTTATGGTCTTGCTGCAATGTTAAATCCTACAATGAAATTTGGAGGTCCTCATTTTTTGTATTCAAATATTTATAAGGCTTTAGATCTTTCAAATGAGGAACTTGCTACACTTGCAGATGCAAAAGCCTCAATTAAAATTAATGCTCAAACAATTTATAATGCTTATCAACTTGCCTTAGAGCATGCTAGGCCAAATATTCCAACCCCTACTTCGTCTAGGTCACAATCGTCTAAAAGAGTTGCGGGCTTAAAAGCTCTTAAATCTTGGATGGAGTTTAGGGGTTCTCAAGGTGGTAATTATGATGAAACTTCACATCTAAATGAGCTTCAAGTTTATTTGTCTTAGGGACTTGAAAAGGAGAATCCAGACGGCTCTTTTGATCTTTTGGAATGGTGGAAGGCAAGGAAAAAACATTTTCCGGTTCTTGCAAGGATGGCTCGGGATATTTTATCTATTCAAGCTTCAACTGTTGCATCAGAGAGCGTTTTCAGTCAAGCAAGACTTCAAATAGGTGATCATAGAGCGTCTATGAGGGAGAGCTTGGAAAAATCAGTATTATTCAGAGATTGGATCCGCTCAGAAAGAAGAAACTTTGGAATTGCGGAATCACAATCGGCGATAGATGAAGCTTATGAAGAAATGATGGCGGAACTTGCGGAGGATTCTGCTTCGCCCGGAAGTGGTGATGAACAAGCTTCTTTTCCACCACCACCAACGCAACCTCCTCCGAACCTTGAGGGATTTATGAAATTTGTTAGAGATACAATGTAGATTATGGTGTAACTTGTACTTTGGCACATCTTCTTTTAGATTTTTTTCCTTTTAATGGTGGTATTAGTACCTTGTTGTGCTCATTCCATTGGGGGAAGGAAGACTAAGAAAGATATGCCATTTTTGGTAATAAAAATTATAAGGCATGCCCTTGAATATCTTGTTGCAATATTTTTTTGTCTTTAACTTGGAATTATTTATAAGCTATAATATATATATAACATACAATATATACTACAACAAAATATATAAGCTATAATATATATACATAAGATACAATATATAATACAAGAAAATATATAAGCTATACTATATATATCCATAACATACAATATATACTACAAGAAAATATATAAGGGAATATATATACATAACATACAATATATATACTACAAGAAAATATATAAGAGAATATATATACATAACATACAATATATACTATAAGAAAATATATAAGGGAACAAAATCAAATATTTGGGAAAAATACCCAAAATCATTTACACCAGGATCTAGGTAGGCGGGCGGTAGTCCGCACGGCCATCCAGATCTAGCTGCTTTAGTACACTTTAAAGGTTGGCGGTAATCCGCACGACCAATAAGGATTCGAAATATACGGAAATTCTATTATAGTTTAATGACTGTATGGAAGGATCTATATCCTTTTACCCAAGAAAGGGGCCTGTCTAATCCCGATACATACCCTTACTGAGCCCATGTGTCTAGCAGTTCTAACTGTGAAAGAGGTAGCCCTTTTGACAACTTCAGACGGGCTTTAATGTCACAGCTGGCTAGACGTAGCCACTAAGGCAAAGCCAATAAGAGTAGTACCAGAACCGACTGTACCACCATCTTGGAACCAAATCAAGAAACTATATTAAAATTTCTTTATATTTTGAAAGAGTCTGGATTCTTCATGGTTAATATGCAAGAGAAATTAGTTCTTCAACATAGATATGAATCTGTTTAGCCGGACATAGTCACGGCTAGGGAGAGAGACTAAAAATACTAAAAAGAAGAATAAAAATATGTACCTTGTAGGCCGAGAAGCAAGGCCCTGAAGATGAACTTCAAAACTTTTATTAATTCTTGAACTTGATTTACAAACTATAAACTAAGCTATGAACTAAGTGTTTACAAAGGGGGTTGGTTGAGAGAGAGAGAGAGGAGAGAGAAAGTAGAGAGAGGGGGGGTTTCCGGCCTTTTTTTTTCAAATGAAGAAGCATCCTTATATATAAAAAAAAGAATCTTGAATAGTAAAATGGGTCCCACATCTGGGTTCCTACACAGTATTTTTACTGTAGATAAACAGTGTTTCTACTGTTGATGAACAGTATATCTACTGTTTAAGTGGGTCCTGGCGGCTGAAAAGCTGTCAAGTCTTCTTTTTGTCCAAATTTTGCATCTGTTGGAGGAATTCTTCCACCTTGTCGATTTCTCTGTCAGATAATATCATTTCTGGCTGTATAGGTTGAGTATCTTCTACGAGGTCATCACCACTCGTCTCACTTCTCATCGAAGTGTCTGATTTTTCGCACTGATCTAGTGATTGGAGCAGATTTCTTTTCAATCCTTCTAAGTATTGATTTATTAAATCAATTTTATCTCCCTCTTGGATTGATATTCTCCGAGCAATATGTTTAACAGTGCTTTCTTCTATTATCCTCTTTTGAGGGGCCGTTACATATAAATGGATTTGTGTTTTGATAGAATCTAATAATTCTTGTCCATATAACGTCTTTGTCTTGGGATCAGTCTTCATCAATTTGTCCCAAAAATTGTTGTAGAATACCCTATATAAACAAGGGATTTGTTCTTCCGTATAACCTAATTCTGGCGTCCATTTATGGATCCAGGGGATAGAAAATTCAATAAAGAAATAGATCTGATCAATTTTTTCTAGGTAGCAGATATGATCTGCGTGATATAATTCTGTTAAGAACGGAGAGGCTTTTGTCCATTCTTTGTATAACTTTAGGAATGGTTCAGGCAAAATCTTGGTAGTAGGACCGTGGTATGACCACCAGTTTAAAAACCAGTTTGGAATAGGTCCTGTAAATATCTTTGCGCATACTTTGATAAACCAAGTATGCTTATGTCTTTCATTGTTATAATAAAGCACTCTATCGAATGCTTGAATATAATCCCAATAAGTGAAATTCATAGGTTATTTATTAAGGCTTATCTGCCTTTCTTTCATTGTGGAAATACCCCATTCTTCAACAGATATAATCTGTTTAATAACGATTTTTGAAAAGTTATAAACATTTTCATTCGTGTTATAACCCGAAAAGTGCTGAAATTCTGCACTACCTGTACTGATCAGGATAGTCTCATAATAGGTGTGGGTTTTATATGATTCACCCGGATAGTATAATCCATTAATCAGATATCTCTGAAATATTTTCCACGGTTCTTCTTTTCTCTGAATCTCAGAGTTTTCAAGGAGAAATATCATTTCTCTCTTTGGTAACTTTTCATATGACTTGATATCGTCATAGTCTTCTTCTTTAGCAATTGAAGCAAAAGTATCACTTTGCTTTTTGGATGCTAAATAAGCCTGTAGATGTCCATATAACGGACTATCTTCTGGAATATCTTCCAAATGTATAGAATGTCCTGAGGATTCACCTGTATGTAGTACCTTTGAGTTTATCAAACTCTTTTTTCCTCTTTGTATCACTGGTGAATTTGACGAGGATCCGTATGACGATCCCTGAGAATAAGTCCTACTAGGGGACGATCTTCCCTTACCTCTGCCCCTGGTGACCCACGAAGGGTCCATTCTGCAGAAATTGTAAATCATTATTAAGTAAAAAGGATAGCATAATTCCAGTACTGATATTATCTTGACCGAAGGGACACACATTTTCAATTAACTGAACAATATCAATAACTTCTTGAAAATTAGAGTCTTCTTCTATCCGTGTATCAATTATGTCAGCCATAATTATATCAAGTATAACTTCCTGTAAGTCTCTATTTAATTTTATCACTTTAAGAATAGTGATCAATACCTTATCATCAAAAAACATGGTATAATAATTCATAATCTATTCTAAATATTCTCGGGATAGAAAATCCGGAAGGGAATTATCAATTCCTTTTTTGTATTGTATTTCAAAATCGAATGGTGCTAGCTGAGCCTGCCATCTAGCAAATATTAATTTAGAGGCATCGTGCTTAAAATCTTTGTCAAACATGTATTTAACAGATTGAGCATCAGTTTTTATCAAAAACCTTTGGTTATATAAGTCGTCTTGAAATTTTAATACACACTTAACAATTGTTAACATTTCATGCGCCACAGTAGCATATTTCTTCTAGGCTTCGGTCCATTTACCAGAGTGAAATCTTATTAAGTATTCACTCTTATTATTGGGATTTACTTGTTTCAAAATCCCTCCATATCCAACATTAGACGCATCTGTCTCGATAATCTTTTGCCAAGTAGGATTGGCAAGGGTTAAACAAGGTAGAGATTTAACCCGCCCTTTAATACTTTTGACTAACTCAGTATGTTGGTTAGTCCAAGGGTGTTTATGATCTTTCTTCAGCCGATCGTATAGAGGGGCTAGATCTCGTGACAAACTTTTATAAAAAGGGGATATATAATTCAGACTACCCAAAAATCTTTGTAATTGAGTCATGTCAGTGATAACATCAGGAAATTTTGAGGCAAAATCAATAGATCTTTGTATTGGGGTAATTTTTCCTTGGCAAATATTATGACCTAGAAAACGAACATTCGTTTGGAATAGACTCATCTTGGGCTTAGAAATTACTAAACCGTTTTGTATAACAATTTTCTTGAAAATATCAAGATGCTTAATATGCATCTCCAGAGTCTTAGAAAATACTAATATGTCGTCAATATAAACGATGATAAAATCCAAATATGGGTTAAAAATATCATTCATAATTTTTTGAAATTCAGAAGGGGCATTTTTCAAACCAAATGGCATAACATTCCATTCATATTGCCCAAATGGAACATTAAAAGCAGTTCTATAAGTATGCTCTTTAAATATTTGAATTTTCCAATAACCAGATTTTAAATCAAATTTTGAAAATATATTGGCGTCATATAATCTGGATAGCAAGTCCCTTTTATTAGGGATAGGATACCTAATCCATTTTAGATGTTTATTTAATGGTTTATAGTTTATAACTAAGCGAGGAATACCTCGTTCATTTTCTGCCGCATTATTAACATAAAAGGCAGAACATGACCAAGGAGATTTTGAGGGTTTTATCAAACCCTTTTGTAACAGACTATCAATCTCGTTTTTGCAGAATTCAACTAACTCAACATTCATCTGGCAAGGTCGAGATTTAGTAGGAATATCATCTTCACAGAAATTTTCTTCGTATGGAAGAGTTACAATATGCCTTTTCCTGTTCCAAAAGGCACTAGGGTGATCGGCCCAAATATCAACGGCCATTTTTTCAGCAATCAATTTAATCTTTTGCTGAACTTTAACAGATTGTAAAGCATCGAATATGTTCATGCTAAGAATTTCTAATTGTAATGAATCAATATGCCTCTGTTTCATATTAATCAAGGCATTAATATCTCTAGTTACGGGATCTGTAACAAAAGAATAACTTATCTTTTTATCTTGATAAGTAGCAGAAAAACCATGTTCATCTATATTATTAAACGGATAAATAGAATTAATAAAAGGTGTTCCAAGTATAATTGGAGGGTATAACTGGTTTTTTACCAAAAAGAAGAAATGTGGAATACAGACTTTATTTTGGCAAATATGAGTATTAGGCAGTTTGTATTCTATATCTAGAGCATGACTAGAAGCGGATTTCACCAAATGAGTAGTCTTTTGAAAATACTTAGTAGGAATTAATCCTTCCTGAATGCAGCTTACATCTGCACCACTATCAATCGTAGCTATATCAGTTATAGAAAAATTATTATCTATTAAAATAGTACATTTAATATACCATTTGTGTGCAGTAATAATTTGCATCATACCTAAAAATAAATCAGATTTTTCATCAGAAATTTCTTTTCCTTTATCATTGGAAAAATTAGAAATTCCTTTAGTCGAGGATTCAGGTAGAGAACTATTTTTCTCAATTTGAGTAATACGGTGATCGCAAATCATTTGATTTTGCTTAAGAGACTTAATATCTCTTTTCAAAATCTCAATTTCTTCTTTTAAGTCATCAAAAGAAGTATCTCGACTAGGGGTACTGGACTTTTGAAGTCTTCTATTAATTTCAGATAAAGAATATGGTGCAAAATTTTCAAATTCGTTCTTGTATTTTTCAACAGATTTTGCATTACTAGAACTGGAATTTGCAGCTAAATTAATAATTTTTTCACGAAGTTTTTCATCAGTAACTTCTTTTAAAAGTTCTATTACATTGTCAGATGTAATAGTTTTTATATTAAGATTATCAAATTGTGATTGCAATTTATAAAATTCGTCACTATCACAAGTACAAATATCACCTTTGCAAGCAGTGCAAGCAGTATCAATATTTTTATTATTATCAGAAAAATCAATTAACTCAACTTCAGCTTCAGATTCAGTCTCTGAGTAATAGTCAGATTCTGATCCCGAAGTGTATAACAAGCCATAAACCTTATCGTGTAACTCATCATCGAGTTCTAAGGCCTTTAGCTTTTGAAGTTTGCAATTTGGAGAAATATGACCAAACTTCCCACACTTATAACACTTAATATCAGCCAAATCACGTTTGGATCTATTCTTCGCAAATCGAGTAGATTTCCGATGTGCTTTTCTAGTATCACGTTCTTCCTTAGGCCTATATCTAGACCTCTTTTTCTTATACGGGCTATCCGGGTTAGGGTACCTATGATATTTGGTTTTCTTCTTCCTATTTTGAGTGGAAGTTCCGGGTAAACCAAACTGGGTACAAAAGTCACCTACTTGGGACCTTTCTTTAAGCTTATCTATCTTAAGCTGTCTAGAAAGTCTTAATTCATTACACAATTTTAGGCCTTCTTCTGTACAAACACCTATAAGCTTACCATAGGTATAATTACTATACAGAATCTCTCCGCAACTACCCTTTAACACATTCCTCACTCTTTCAGCAAATAAGGAAGGGAGGCCGTCTATAAACTTGGCTTTCCAGTGCTCATATCTATTCTCGGGTAGTTCCATAACTCTACTCATAAAAGTATCTTTATACCATCTAAACTCACTAAGGGTCTTACATCTAAGTCCATTAAGTAAAGTTCGGACGGTCTGATGGTTTGAGGTAAATCTACCGTTGAAATGCTCTAAAATTGTAAGGATAAGAGTATAAACTGCATCTTCTCTACCCACCACTAGAGCCATACCTATGTTATCAACACCTTCGTCGGTTGCCGTAACATTTATAACGAAAGCTTTTTCCTCTACAGATAAATGATTATCCCACCAGCCACGAAGTTGGCCAGTAAATCCTGCAATAATCATTTTGCAAATAGTTCTATCTGTATTTTTAACACTTTTACAGATAGTCGAATACATGAGCATTTTGTGTACGAGAATGGTTAATTGTCTATCAGTTAGACCATCAAGATTCCATTCATAAATTTCGGAACCGTTATAAGACGTATTAGTCTGATTCCAATCTCGTTCCTCAATCAACACATCTTGAGGAGTAGGACGAGGATAATAATAGGTCTGCATTCTTGGTTTATCAGCATACCTATGATTTTGTTTAACAATCCCTTTGAGTTTATTAAACTCTGACCAAGTCTCAGTTTTATAATCAGAAACGGTCTCCATTTTATCAGCAAATTTTTTTGATAAATCAATAGGTCTAATATTTAAACCAGAAAGCTTTTTATCTAAAAGCTGAGCTAAGTCATCAAGAGATTTAAATTTAAAATCCTGAATCTCAGGAGGTCTTTGAATATGAGTAAGAATGTTTTGATCAACTGTTTTACTTCCTGAAGTGGAGGCAATATCAGTTGGTCCTTTCTTAGTACTCATTTTCTTTATTAAAATAGTCAAATCATCAAGTTTTTTATCAAGAGAACCAATATGTTCTCCTAAAATTTTAACATATAAACCCAAATAATTGTTTTGAGAAATCAATTTATTAATCTCTGCAATACTAATAGCTGCCACGTTATCATCAATAAATTTTTGAAAGGCAGTGAAAGTAATCCCAGTATTATTAGGTAAAATAAAGGGAGCCTGAGGCGGATAAATTGCTTTAGTAATATTACCACTCCCGTCTTTATAAGATCTTTCTAATACCTTTATATAAAGAGGTAAATAAGTTGTTATAAACCAAGGAACAAAATACATAATTTGATTATGTAAGGCACAAGTTTCATAAAATTCTTGAGATATATTATTCAAATCCTCTTTACTATAAGTATCAAAAAACCATGTTTTAAACTGGTTCCATTTTTCACTAAAAAAAATTCTTTTTGAATATAAATACGGGCCCGAGAACCGGGGCTAAAATCAATTTGGTGTGGAATCATTAAATATTATTGGGGTCGAAATCCATCTCGGATACAGAAGGAATATCCTTATCAGAAATATTGTCATTATCTTGAACAATATTTGTTTGAGGGTTAATCTTAACCCTTTCAACCCTTTTAACCTTTTGATCAGGCTTATCACTAGCAATAGTGTGTAAAGAAGCCACACGATTGCGGGCTGGACCGTAAACTGGTTCAATAGGGGAAATATGTTGAATAGCAGGTAGAAGTCTATGATTAGAAAATGAATGTCTATTATAAATAGTAGACTTATCATCAAATTGAATACAAATCCTACCATCCGGATTTTGAGTAACATGCGAAAATTCCGTATTTGGCAAGTCGTTAGTAATCTGACTTGGGGATATGACTGAATTTAAAGTCCATGTAGTTGGAAAATTAATTTCCTCCCACCTGATGGGTCTCCTTGTGGTGACCTTGGACTTTGCAAAATTGGTTTCGACCAATATGGTCTGATCCGATGTGTCGTATAACTTACATCTAGGATTCAAAGTAGATAACAGTTTGAAATAAATCCTATAGGACAGACATATAAGTTCAGAACCAGGCGCATAATTATAACCATGCGTTTTCACATTTAAAGTCAAAGCATCAAGAATATTAACATCAGAAAGAGATAGTTGCAAATTGGGTTGATAAGATACAATATATAATACAAGAAAATATATAAGCTATACTATATATATCCATAACATACAATATATACTACAAGAAAATATATAAGGGAATATATATACATAACATACAATATATATACTACAAGAAAATATATAAGAGAATATATACATAACATACAATATATACTACAAGAAAATATATAAGGGAATATATATACATAACATACAATATATACTACAAGAAAATATACAATGAAATATATATACATAACATTCTATACTAGTATACTATACAATATATACTACAAGAAAATATATAAGAAAATATATAGATATGAAAGATTCAACATAGATATGAAGCTTTTGGAATGGATCTGGGAGAAACAAGTACTAAAAGTACTAGACTTGAAGAGGTAGATATACCTCAAAACCTTGATTTGTTAAATAAATGGACAATTCCTAAAGTTTCTATAAAAACCATTTATGATTATGGTTGGTTTGATAAACTTTCTTCTAAACAATTGATAAAAACGACTGAACAGTCTTTAGCATTAAATTCATCTGAACAGACTATTCGTTTGTTAAACAAGCATGATATAGATTTATATAAACATCATTACCATTATGTGCATATTGGTATGGTTCAAATTGCTTTTAAACCTTTAACCCTTAAAGGGTTACCAGAGACCTTCTTAGCAGCTCTTAGAGATGCTAGAAATCTGAATTTCAGACAGTCTCTAATGGGTTCGATAGAATCTACAGTGGCCTATGGTCCAGTATATTTTAATACTCAACCCAATTTGCAACTATCTCTTTCTGATGTTAATATTCTTGATGCTTTAACTTTAAATGTGAAAACGCATGGTTATAATTATGCGCCTGGTTCTGAACTTATATGTCTGTCCTATAGGATTTATTTCAAATTATTATCTACTTTAAATCCGAAATGTAAGTTATACGATACTTCGGATCAGACCATATTGGTCGAAACCAATTTTGCAAAGTCCAAGGTCACCACTAGGAGACCTATCAGATGGGAGGAAATTAATTTTCCGACTACATGGACTTTAAATTCTGTTATATCCCCAAGTCAGATTACTAACGACTTGTCAAATACTGAATTTTCGCATGTCACTCAAAATCCGGATGGTAGGATTTGTATTCAATTTGATGATAAGTCTACTATTTATAATAGACATTCTTTTTCTAATCACAGACTTCTACCTGCTATGCAACATATTTCCCCTATTGAACCAGTTTACGGTCCAGCTCGCAATCGTGCGGCTTCTTTACACACTATTGCTAGCGATAAGCCTGATTCCAAAGATAAGAGGGTTGAAAGGGTTAAGATTAACCCTCAAACAAATATTGTTCAAGATAATGACAATATTTCAGATAAGGATATTCCTTCTCTATCTGAGATGGATTTTGACCCCAATAATATTTAATGATTCCACACCAAATTGATTTTAGCCCAGGTTCTCGGGCCCGTATTTATATTCAAAAAGAATTTTTTAGTGAAAAATGGAACCAGTTTAAAACATGGTTTTTTGATACTTATAGTAAAGAGGATTTGAGTAATATATCTCAAGAATTTTATGAAACTTGTGCCTTACATAATCAAATTATGTATTTTGTTCCTTGGTTTATAACAACTTATTTACCTCTTTATATAAAGGTATTAGAAAGATCTTATAAAGACGGGAGTGGTAATATTACTAAAGCAATTTATCCGCCTCAGGCTCCCTTTATTTTACCTAATAATACTGGTATTACTTTCACTGCCTTTCAAAAATTTATTGATGATAATGTGGCAGCTATTAGTATTGCAGAAATTAATAAATTGATTTCTCAAAACAATTATTTGGGTTTATATGTTAAAATTTTAGGAGAACATATTGGTTCTCTTGATAAAAAACTTGATGATTTGACTATTTTAATAAAAAAAATGGGTACTAAGAAAGGACCAACTGATATTGCCTCCACTTCAGGAAGTAAAACAGTTGATCAAAACATTCTTACCCATATTCAAAGACCTCCTGAGATTCAGGATTTTAAATTTAAATCTCTTGATGACTTAGCTCAGCTTTTAGATAAAAAGCTTTCTGGTTTAAATATTAGACCTATTGATTTATCAAAAAATTTTGCTGATAAAATGGAGACCGTTTCTGATTATAAAACTGAGACTTGGTCAGAGTTTAATAAACTCAAAGGGATTGTTAAACAAAATCATAGGTATGCTGATAAACCGAGAATGCAGACCTATTATTATCCTCGTCCTACTCCTCAAGATGTGTTGATTGAGGAACGAGATTGGAATCAGACTAATACGTCTTATAACGGTTCCGAAATTTATGAATGGAATCTTGATGGTCTAACTGATAGACAATTAACCATTCTCGTACATAGAATGCTCATGTATTCGACTATCTGTAAAAGTGTTAAAAATACAGATAGAACTATTTGCAAAATGATTATTGCAGGTTTTACTGGCCAACTTCGTGGCTGGTGGGATAATCATTTATCTGTAGAGGAAAAGGCGTTCGTTATAAATGCTACGGCAACCGACGAAGGTGTTGATAACATAGGTATGGCTCTAGTAGTGGGTAGAGAAGATGCAGTTTATACTCTTATCCTTACAATTTTAGAGCATTTCAACGGTAGATTTACCTCAAACCATCAGACCGTCCGAACTTTACTTAATGGACTTAGATGTAAGACCCTTAGTGAGTTTAGATGGTATAAAGATACTTTTATGAGTAGAGTTATGGAACTACCCGAGAATAGATATGAGCATT